>NC_141060.1:34324757-34859757 GCF_041138505.1 Cibotium barometz
GCACGTGATAGAGACATAAAGAGAATGCATGTGAGAGAGAATGCATGTGAGAGAGATGCACACGCATATGCGTCTATGTGAGAGGGTCACACATAGACACATGCATACACATGCACAAATGCACACACATACACACATGCATATACATGCACACACACTTACTCCACACACATCCACATACATAGATGCATACACACATGCACGCATTTACACACTTGCATACACATATAGATACGTATGCGCATTTGGATACAAGCAAAAACTTCATGCCGCAGCAACGCGTGGGTCACCAACTTGTTAGCTTCAAACTTTGCTTCTTCGTCATAAGATCTCAAGTGCCTCTTACTAAGGCTTGCAAGACAATAAAGATATCTGCAAATGTACCAAGGCTTGCAACACAATAAAGATATCTGCAAATGTACCAAAATCACATGAATCACTTGGTCAAAGCCTTGAACGGTTTTACATGGAGCTATTGTAAGTTATTGTTAAATGGTGATGTGGATTATTGCATGTGATGATCGTTATGTGCAAGGGGGACTCATGGATATGTGAATGTGTGTTTCAAATTCCATTGACATGAAGATGTGTGGGCACAAATAAAGGGGGGAACCTCAAGCATGTATCACTCTATAGTACTCATCACCAATGATCTAGATAGAGGAGCCATCCTTAATGGGGTTGCTTGGAGACGAGTGCCATAACACCCCACCATACTTTGTTGACTAGAAATAATTCTTGAAACAACTAAGTATGCACATGGATTTAAATTCTTATTGTGGTGGCATAAATTGTATGAGGGCAAAGGGATTTGTGCCATGCAATTGGCTTGGTGCACTAGATTATAAAGGGTAGAATCACCAGGCTCTATATTCTTGAATGGCCCGATATTATAGGAAAATCCACAGATTTTTAAAATGAACAAAAAGGTCTCAAGGTGGAAAATTACCCACCTCCAAAATAAGAGTGATTTACTAATTTTTAAAATGAACAAATATATCCTCTAAGGTCTCAAGGTGAAAAATTACCCACCTCCAAAATAAGGGTGATTTACTTATTAGCTGCAAAGTCTTTAGCACGATGTGCTAATGTGAGTTATTTAATGAGAAGGTAGCTCCTGATTCCCATATGTAGCTCTTAAACTTAGCATAAATCTAGGTTCAACTAAATAAGCTCCCCAAGGTGCCATTGTTTTATCAGGTTGCAGAGCAACTTATGTGTAAGGGGTGTGTAAGAAGGTTATTTTAGTAGAAAGAAATGTTGGCTAGTCTTTCGAGAAAGGTACGTTGGGCATGTGGAGATGAAGGCTAATTTCCTCTCCAAACTCGCTTGTACTCTCTCTGTCTTTGACATCCAATCTCACTGGCCTCTCTCTTTCTTTGTGTCTAGTCACTCATACTAGAGTCTCTTTTGCTCCATGCCCCTTGCTAGTCACTCATACTAGAGTCTAGTCACTCATACTAGAGTCTCTTTTGCTCCATGCCCCTTGCTCGTACCTTCTTGATGATGGTCATGTTCTCTCTCTCTCTCTCTCTCTCTCTCTCTCTCTCTCTCTCTCTCTCTCTGTGGGCCAGCTTTGCTTGTAATCATGTGAAAGGGTGCTTTGTTTCTCTTCGTGGGGTAGGGAGGTATGGGGTGTGATTTGGAGGTGGACTATTCTCTCTCTCTCTCTCTCTCTCATGAGTTGCCAAGGGGCCTGTGTCTTGCCTTCTTAGAGATGGGTTTGTCTTGCCCACCTACACGGTTGGTGGCTTGCCTGTTGAGTTAGGAGGGTGCTATCTCTTTAGCTCTATTGGATCTCAACAATAGGTAGAAGAGGCACACGAGATGAGGGGTACTGATGGATACTAGAGTCAGGAGGATCGTGGAGGGGATGACTGGTGTACGCTTGCAAGGAGAGCTAGGATGCATGAGTGGAGATGATGCGGCTTTTTGAAAGGGTATACCTTGTTAGCGCCATTTTAAATGGAGAATACTAAAACATTTTGTGCGAATAGGATACTATACACTCATGGGTAGTTTCTGAAAAGAAGACATTGATCAAGTTCAAATTTGACAATCTTGCAAATGAAAGCCTCTTCTCATGGCGCGAGGATAGTGGGGATGGCACATGATGGATGGCTAATGTGATATCTTTGGACCTTGGAGAGGGGTTATAATAGCCCCTCTATCCTAAATGGATAAAAATGAAGCAAGATATTCAATTATGGGTGAGCATATTCTTTGGAAAATGGTGGCTGAAATGTCGCGGTGATGTGGCAAATAGGTCTTATGATTGAGAGCAAACTACCAACGGTGTAGGGTTTGGTGTAAAGAGGATAAGCCTAGCGGACGTCAAAGTGGCTGCATTTAGGTTGAGGGTGAGGAAAGGTCCGCTAATTCAAGTGTTATTTTGCAAGGTGGGTGGTACTTAGGCCCAGTTCACATAAGGCGGCGGAAGGAATTTAAAAAGTGTAGAAGCCAACAAAAAGTTGCCATATGGACATTAGTGTTCACATAGAGCGGCGGAAGAGAAGGTTGAGAGGTGCCACATCGTGGAAGAAAAAAGGGAGTTTTGTTCCAAACCCCCCCCCCCCTTGGAACAAACTTCTTCCACCCTCCAACTTGGCAAAAAGTGCCATGTTGGCACCAATCAACTCTTGGCTCTACTTTCCATGTTTTTGTTTTATTCTTTCTTCCGCCGCCCGAAAGGTTCACACTGGGCGGCGGAAGAAAATTAGTGCAGTCTTCCTTCCGCCCTCTGTGTGAACACTCGGGTGGCGGAAGTGTGCATTTTTTAACTTTTCCACCTGGAATTGCTCATTTTTGAGTGTGTTTTCGCAGCTTCACTGTGAACTGGGCCTTAGTGTGTGTGTGCGTGCGAAACCAAAAAAAGTGTGTGTGCGTGCGCGTGCGTGCGCGTGTGCGTGTGTGTGAGAGAGAGACAAGCAGCAGCAGCAGCAGCAGAGAAAAGAAGAAAGAGGACCCAGGGCTCGCAAGTTCTTCGTGGGAGGCAACTGGAAATGCGTAAGATCTTCTCCTTGGCTTCTACAACCTGTTTTTCAGCATTTCTTGTGAAGCGTTCTACCAACTTAGTCCTACCTAAATCCTGCATTTGTCTTGTAGGTTCTCTTTTGTGTGCGCATTTTAGGGTTTGTCAGCTTCGTGTGTTGCCGACTGTGGGATTCTTGCCGATCATAGATCTTTTGATCAAATGGCATGATGCAGGGTTTGGCAATTCCATGTGTTACAGGTTCTAGGGTTTAGGCGGATCGCAAATCTGTTTGATCAGATGGCATGAGTAGGCATACCTACATGGCTACACCAGATTGATGATTGATTTATGAGTGGGATAATGGCAGATATCAGTCATTATTTTTGCACGTTTTTTTGTTCCCTGCATAACATTTCTTTTGGTTAAGGGATTATGTGAGACTATGTTCTTTAAGTGGTAACATCACATGCCAGGTTGGCTCTGTAATGATTGTTTTACTTGTAGGAGTGTTCTCCTGTACTCAGACCCACCAACCCACCCACCCACCTTCCTTTGCATCTAAGTGTCATCAGAGTACAGCTAGTAATGTCCTAGAAGATTTCCTCTGGGGTGAAGTGCATAGCTTCTATGCTGTGAAAGATGTAGTGGTTGTCGGATGCATGCATGCCAAACAAGAGCCCAAAATTATCTGGCTATTAATAGTTTCACCAACGCTCACCATGCACTGTCAGGACATGAATTATCCCACTGTCAAGAGTATGTGGTACACTAAATCGTTGCAACAAGGCATTATGGAGAGTGAATAGACTTGTCATGACCTTTTTCAAAGGCAAAGGCAAAAAGGATGACATACCTGCGTTAGGCTTGGTGTAATGCTATGTTTCCTTTGTTACTCTGCATATTGTTGCACAGGGAGCTGGAGGCCAATATTTATCCGCCTTGACTCTAGCTTTTACATATTCAGTGGGCAGTGAGTGTTTGGATTGTAGCCCATGCTGAGGCGCCTGGACTTCTCTAATTCTGTACAGCCTTCTCCACACTCTGAAGCACGAGAGGTATTGGCTCTGTTCTCGTGCGAGTTTTATCTCTAAGCCCATGAGCTAAAAGTGCCCCTGCATAGTAAAAGAAGTCATTGGTTCATGGACATGTATCTGTTAAAAGTAGTATCTCATGTGGAAACGAGTCGTAACAAAGGGCATAAGTTATTATTTAATTTATGCTACATGAGTCGGCCATTTCCAGTGTGAGGGTATAAATACCCATGCCCACCCATTGTAATCATTATCTATTCATTGCTAAAGCTCAAGCTGTTCGTCAACTTCTCTCTCTCTCTCTCTCTCTCTCTCTCTGCGTCAACTTCTCTCTCTCGCTCACTGCCTGTGTTAAGCTTCCGCTGCACCAATTCTGACATGGTATCAGAGCTGAGCTCTTGATCCTTGGCTGTACGCAAGGAGCAGTAGGCGCTCGTGATCCTCGGCTATGCACTCCGCACGAAGAAGAAGGTGAAGGCTGGGAATAGCGAGCATCTGCAGCAGCCAACCAAAGTGAGCAAGGAGGCGGCTGGAGCTAGGTGTGCAGTCTAGCGCAAGGGCAGCTGTGTTGAAAGGGCCTGCGTTTTTTGTAGGCAGAGCACACAAGCGTTTTTTCTTGCAAGCAGCAGCCAGCATAGCCGAACAAAGAGTAAAGCAGTGCTTGGGTGAATACCACAAGCGGCTACAAGGCAGCGCCGGTGGTGATGCGCAGAGGAAGGCAGTAAGGAGAAAAGGCAAGCAGACCGGGTCGACTGAGAAGAGGTGGACGGAGTTTTCGAGATGGGACTCCCGTGTTCGAGCAAGGACGACAAACTAAATGGCGACAATTATGCGCATTGGAACTTGATCATGAGGCTATGGTTTAGCAGAAAAGGCTTATGGGACATTGTTGATGGCTCGGAGGAACGTCCCCGAAGGGATAGCAATCGGTTCACACGTCTTCAGGAGGAGGAGTTTCTCAAATCTCTTGTGGATTGGGATGCTCACAATGCGAAGGCGATGTCGGCGATTGCAGAATCTCTCACCAAGGAAATTTCCCCTGCCATTCAGACTTTAAAGACTGCCAAGGAAATGTGGTCAAAGCTTGCAGGAATGTTTGATCGAGACTCAACAATGCGAGCAGTAACCCTTCTCGGCCAGTTGTTTTCCATCAAGTTTGAAGCCGGGACCTCTATGCAGTCATTTCTAATAAAGGCAAAGGTTATCCATGATCAGTTATCGGCTATGAATAGTGCGTTAACTAGTACCCAGTTAGCTGCCTTGGTTCTTACGAAGTTGCCTGAGGAGTACGAGATGGTCTCGAGGGCATTACGCTTACAAGTCACGAAGGAAAAGCTGGAATTTGATGATCTCAGCTCTTTTCTCATTGAGGAGGAAGCAGTGCTCATTTCCCAAGGCAAGATTCGAGTTCCGAAGGATGTAGAATCGGCACATGCTGCATCGGAATCCAATAAGAAGTCTAGGAGCCGTTGTTATAAGTGCGGAAAGCGAGGGCATTTGGCTCGGGATTGCAAATCCAAAGCTAAAGCTCAAGGCTCGACGAATGACAAAGGCAAAGGCAAAGTTGACGAGGATGACAGTGACAGTGATTCTACTAGGGATGCTACGGCGTCTGCCGGTGTGGCGAGGACTACACTGGCACATGCTCCAGCATTCTAGCTTGGTGGATGGATGCTACCACGTGCTTCAGCCAGAGAGAGGCATGTGAGTGGCAGAGAGGGGCAGTCTGTGCTCCTGTTTTGGTGATTTGGACCCGTGTGTCGGAGTTCAAGGCACATGCATCTGGCATGGAACAGCTTGACAAATCTATGGACGTGATGTGTTCGTAGTTCATTGGTAGCAGACTATGGATGGGATGAGTTCCTGGTTCATTGTCAGAGAATTTTGGGCGTCATGTGTCGATAGTTCAAGGTTCAGAGGATTTTTTGAACGTGATGTGTTCGCAGTTCAACGAATGGGGGATCATGAATGTGGAGTTGTCTGCAATTCATTATTCTATGTGGCAGCTGAAGCTCAAGATGGCATTCCTTGAGGAGACAGGTTGTTTGGTGCATTTTCCGAGGTGTACTTGGTATCCGGCCAGTACTGAGGTGTCCATGGTTGCATCTGCATCGACTTGGTTTCTTCATCTATGCCCACTATGAGCTACAGAGAGGGTGTTAAAAGTAGTATCTCATGTGGAAACGAGTCGTAACAAAGGGCATAAGTTATTATTTAATTTATGCTACATGAGTCGGCCATTTCCAGTGTGAGGGTATAAATACCCATGCCCACCCATTGTAATCATTATCTTTTCATTGCTAAAGCTCAAGTTGTTCGTCAACTTCTCTCTCTCTCTCTCTGCGTCAACTTCTCTCTCTCGCTCACTGCCTGTGTTAAGCTTCCGCTGCACCAATTCTGACAGTATCTTACTATGTTTAGTGAGTCGGGTAATCCTCATCCATTTTAGAGTTTCCAGGCACATTCTTCTTAAAGCTTGCATAAATTGGGAGTCTAGACACTCTCAAGCATTGTGCTTGTGTATGGAAGTGACGAGGTTGTGCAGACGCAGGGGCCTGTATGCCAGAAGGCAGCTAAGGTGTAAAGCCTAGCCCTATAGCAAGATTAGGATTGTCCAGGCTGTAGGTTTAACCCCCTGGACCCAACCCCTTTGAGAGGGCTGTTTTACTCTGTACAATGCATACTCTAATTTTCCTGAGTTATCTTTCACATGGGACATGCTCACAATCTTAACGATTTGGACTCTGGAGTTTCATGGGTTTAAAATATATCCTGCTGCTCACGTGGTGAGCCATAGTACATACCAAGTAGGATGATGTGATTTTTTGCTTTGCTTTTTGTACTGTTTCCTATTTTTCAAGCTTAAAGTGCCCATTGATGGAGCTATTCATCTGCTTTTGCAGAATGGAACTGTGGAAGAGGTAAAGAAGATTGTTAATGTTCTCAATGAAGGGGATGTGCCTTCCGAAGATAAAGTTGGTGAGCATCAGTTATCTGGAAGTTGTCATATGCCAAGCTTTATTTGATTTAAAAAGATTTGAGTCACTAAAACTTTCATGATTGTTTTTGGCAGAGGTGGTGATCAGTCCTCCATTTGTCTTCTTGCCGCTAGTAAAGAGCTCATTGCGTCCTGATTTTGCTGTGGCTGCCCAAAATGCTTGGGTCAAAAAGGGTGGTGCATTCACAGGGGAGATCAGGTTAAAATCTCTCTCTCTCTCTCTCTCTTTTAGAGCATGACATCATGCAAACTTGCCATTTTTTGTATTATCTTCAATATTGGTGCTCATTATGTTTGTGCTTATGAACATGCTTAATGATTCTATCTAGTTGTTTCTTGCTTTGTATACAGTGCTGAAATGCTGGTGAATTTAGCCATTCCCTGGGTTATACTTGGACACTCTGAGAGACGGCTCCTGCTGAAAGAGTCTAATGAGGTAAGGCCCCTGCAATGTGCATTCCTCAAGGAGTATGGCTCATTTTTACTAGTGCTTCTCCTTTGATGTTGTTGTGGCTGATATTCGAGAAGAATTCCAGCCTAGAAAGCTCAATGGCCTGCCCTTGTATAGTGCTGGACATTGATCGTGCAGATGATGCGAAAGCTCAATGGCCTGCCCTTGTATAGTGCTGGACATTGATCGTGCAGATGATGCGAAAGCTCAATGGCCTGCCCTTGTATAGTGCTGGACATTGATCGTGCTCTATGCACTCAAGGGGAAGGAGAAGATCATCGCTCCACTTTCAGGGGTGGACGGCCTGGAGTGGTATAACACGACACAAACGCGGATGGGAGCCATTGTTTCCTTGAACATACCAGCTCTATCAATGGGGAGGCACTGGAAAAAACTGCAGTCGACTGGCTGTCCCAGCACCTTGGGGGGGCTGCTTAGCGCCTCAGAAGGGAGAGCCCGGTGCGGAGAGGCAACGATGGTCATCTCTACCGGCTCCAAAAAATGATGAACCAACTGGTGGATGGAGCTAGCCGGCTATCACTGTTCTAGAGCTGGCACAGCCGGAGGACAGTGGGAGTGCTCTTGAGAGGCTAAGAGGGAGGGAGGGGGGGGGGATCTGGTACAGCTGGAGCAAAGGGAGCTGGAGGGGGGAGAGTTGGAGCAGTCGACGGGGGAGGGGTAGGAGGTGGGGGGGTGGGGGGAGAAGGGTTCAGTTGTGGGGGGGTAGGAAATGGCTGCGAGGCCAGGCCCGCTGCATGCTCTAGAGGGTCAGCGATCCCCATGGGAGGCTGAAAACCTGGATGTCACGTGCACGCCCGTGCCATGGCTTCAGGTCTCTCACCTTCGCATTTCTATAGTGCCCGTCCCAGCTCCATTCACAGATCGTTGGTCACCAAGTTCTTGCTAGAGATTGGAGATTTGAAGCAGTATAGTTGCGTGGCATATATGGAGAGCTCGATGATGCAGTGAAGCCATTGAAGGCACCCTCACCCTGCCCACTGGAGTCCATACGAAGCATTTGATTCGATATCATTCATACCCTCTGTGGTTAGTGGGGGCAGCTTTAGGGTGGCTCAAACCGCATGCGGAAGCGCTGAGAGGCCCTCCTGAAGATCTGGTGTCATGGTCCTTTTCTCATTGATAGTAGAGGCAAGCCCACTGGGCATTACAGACCACTTGTGTGGTTGTTTCCCCCTCCCCCCATTGTACGAGATAGCCTTATGCTCCTAGAGTGGCCGGCTTGAGGAGAAGAGTATCCTCCCCTTCTATGCATCTTGACTCTCGTTTCCCATTTGAGGACGAGTTTATATGTAGCCATTTTGGTTGTTTTCTTGGTAACTAATACAAGGATCTTTTTCCCGGGGGGAAAAAGAAAATCAGCCCTAGAAAGCTGACTTATGTAATTTCTAAAAGGATCCATTCTTGCCAAAAAAAAAACGGAGTACCCATTTTGTCATTGAGAAATGCAAGTGCACATTGAAAACGCATTATAGATTAATGATCTAGATAACTAGCCTTTTAAAAATAAGCACTCCTAGAAAAAGGAACAGTCCATAAGCTCTCACTTTCAACGGGATTTAAAGGACAGATACAACCCCTGAAGAAAGAGTGTACACACACACACACACACACCTGGTACAAGCGTAACTGGCACAAGTTGGCATCCAAGCTGTAAGTCTGATGGATAACCTGCAAAGATTAAAAAAGGGTTGGATTTATCCCCCTAAATCCCAACCAAAAAAAAAAACCCCACCTTACAAAGGCCCCTTGGCCTGAGCACCATTCACACTCAGAAACATTTTGGAGTATGGACAGGTCAGAGTGCCACCTTGCACACCAGATTGGCTAAGGAATAATACAGACATCTAAACCTTATATTTTGTGGAGAGCAAGAGAGCACCTGCTCCTAGGAGCTCGTAGGTCTCGAGCTCAAGGAGGATTGAGTGCCACCACCTGTTTTATGGTGTCCGACGAGGCCATGGCTGATGCTGCTCGATCGCGCTGCATTGTTGCAAGACGTCTCAACTACGGTCATCTAATTTTTCTGTATTGATTAATTAAGTCCCTCTTTTTTTACCAATAATATTTATTTATATTAACTCTTCAAAATCTGGCATACATCACACCCAAAGACTCTTCAAAATCTGGCATACATCACACCCAAAGACTCTTCAAAATCTGGCATACATCACACCCAAAGACTCTACTCTCTACGCTTTTTTAACTTGATTCAAGATTTTACATAGAAATTTCCATCTTTCATCCTCACACAAGAAACAAGACTCCACTACTAAGGCCATGATGATGCTTGCTTATTGTTGGGGTATCAGTATTATATAAAATAAATGTAGCTAAGGTGTGCTTCTCACACCCGCGCATTGCTGTCGCATGTAGTTTTTTCTTGTGTGCATATGTGCATACATATGCATGTGGGTAAACAAGTGTACGACAGCATGGATGTGTGTATGCAAGCATGTGTGGGTGAGTGCGTGTACATGTATATGTATATTTGTGTGTATGTGCAAGCATGTGTAAGTGAGTACGTGTGCGTGTATGTGTGTGTGTGTGTGTGTGTGCGCACGCGTGTAAGTGTGTGTTTGTTTATGCATGTGTGTATTTGTGTACAAGTGTGTTTATGTGTGTGCATGTGCCTATATGCGACTCTCACATACACATATATGTGTGTGTCTCTCTCACATATCTTCTCTTTATGTCTCTGTCACGTACAGACATAACTCTCTCTCATACACCTACACATTGTGAGGGATTTGGGTATTGGCCTCTATAACAACACCAGACACCACACAAATGAGAGATACACAGAAGCAAGATGCTGGGGCTCACAAACTACCTACTCCAAAAGCATCTAACATCCCAAGTGATATCATCAGAGTCTTTGTGAAACAAGGGAAGCCTAAACCAATAGTTGCAGCCTCTTTGGATGGATGGATGTAGCTCCTTGCTCTTTCCTAGTCCTCTCCTAGTCCTATGGACTAATGGGTATTCAACCTTCTCAAACCCCAAAAAAACCTCTATGCTGGCAGCCCATACCCTGGCTACCTCTTGACTGTATATCAATCTTCTTATCTAAGCTCAAACCTATCTTGCTTTCTTGTCCTTTCAACTTTTGATGCAACCTAAATGGAATTCCCTTTTGGCAATCTAGAGTACTCTATCCCTTGTATCTTACACGGTACTTCAATTCAAAGCATAAAACAAAATCTCATATATTTAGAGCTAACTATGAGATGTGTTTGATCCAGAGAATTTCCCCTCTCTTTGGTTTCCCAAAAATATGTAGCTCCATTCCCCCTTCCAACTTCAAGGCATCCTAGACAGATACTTCCCTAGTTGAGCAATCTCTATTCTTTGTATTATACTTCGATCCAAGTCTAGTGTTTTAATTCCTCAAAAAATTCTGAATACTTCAAACTCATGGTCAAATTGTACACAAATCCAACCTTCGGGACACTTTGTAAATCGTCACACGTCCGTGCTTTGATCTCTCTCCAATACCAAATCTCTTGCTCCTCAACTGTTTAACATAAGCTTGAGACCACCCATTCAAGATACAACTACTAGTGATTGTCCTCCCTTTAACATGTCATACAATCCACCGACTCAATTCAAACTAGCAAGCCTGTTTAGTCTTTGAAAATTACCCAGACTCTCTGTACTGATGAATTCAAATCAATTCAACCAGAGATTTTCCCTTTGGCTTAATACACACACAAGCTCAAAGCTTAGATTTCATAACTAGTAACCCATTGTTTGAGCATTGAACCATTAGATACACAAGACTTAGGACTCTTACACCACACTCTGATACATATGAAAAAAACTTACAACAATCCCTCCTTATTGAAGCTTTCGAAAGTAAGAGAAAACGATGGAGATTTTACGCTTTTGAGGATGATTCACTTGATCAAATTGAAGGGGATGAAGCCCTCTGTGTTGAATTGCCACCAGCCCATAGCTAACATGGAGATTTTACGCTTCTGAGGATGATTCACTTGATCAAATTGAAGGGGATGAAGCCCTCTGTGTTGAATTGCCACCAGCCCATAGCTAACATGGATTTCAATCATCATCATGTATGGGAAGGGGGCAAGTTCTAACAGGGTGAGTCCTCCGAGAGCTCTAGCTCTCCAGCCCTCCTGAGCCTGTCAAAGTCGTGCATGCGGAAGCTTGAATACACGCTGTGAGAGAGAGAGAGAAGTTGACGCAGAGAGAGAGAGAAGTTGGCGAACAGCGCTTGAACTATTTAGCAATGAATAGATGGAAATTACAATGGGTGGGCATGGGTATATATACCCTCACAATGGAGATGGCCGACTCATGTAGCATAAGTTAAATAATAACTTATGCCCTTTGTTACAACTCGTTTCCACATGAGATACTACTTTTAACACCCTCTTTGTAGCTCATAGTGGACATAGATGAAGAAACCAAGTCCATGTAGATGCAACCATGGACACCTCAGTACTGGCCGGATACCGAATACACCTCGGAAAATGCACCAAACAACCTGTCTCCTCAAGGAATGCCATCTTGAGCTTCAGCTGCCACATAGAATAATGAATTGCAGACAACTACACATCCATGATCCTCCATTCGTTGAACTGAGAACACACACGTCCAAAAGATCTCCTGAACATTGAACTATCGACACATGACGCCCAAAATTCTCTGACAATGAACTAGGAACTCATCCCATCCATAGTCTGCTACCAATGAACTACGAACACATCACGTCCATAGATTTGTGTAATATGCGGAAGCTTCGGAGAAGGATCGGTACTTCAAAACTCAGAAAACAGCACTCTTTTCGCGACGGAATTAACGCACAAACTGAAAGACGATGTGCAGAAAATAAAGAGAGAAGGGGGAGATGGAGAAGGACACAGTATTGGGTCCCAATTACCCTCTGGGTCCCAATTACCCTCTGTACGGCCCCCACCACGGATGGTGTATTTGCTTTATTAGAATGATGTAAATCTTAAACAAATACAAAGTACTTGACCTTTTCTTGGCTGGAAAACCTGCCCTTGACCTTCAGTCCTTCACCCCTTTGCTTTAGCAATGTTCTTGGCTGTCCTGGCCCTTGGTTGCTTGGAGCACTTGGTGAATTATGAGATGAGATGAATGATTATTGGCTGGGGTATTTATACCACCTCTTGTCTCCAGTCGGCCAGCTTCAGGACAGCCTCACGACTAGGTTTTATTAATAAAATGTATTCACACTCTAATAAATGCTGTTTTCACACTAGGCAGCCTGCTGGTCATCCTGCGCAGCCTTCTGGAACAGCTCCTGACTGCTGGCCAATCAGCGCATGGGTGTGGGACTGCTCCCTACACCTGGCTGACCTGCTGGATAGTGCTTTAATCCCTGTCGGCTGCCTGTCCAGAAGCTCTAGAGCTGGCCGACAGCCCTCCCAGCCCTTGCCTTGGCTGGTGGGCAAGGCTTGGGCCCTCCTGGCCCCTTGGGGGTGGTTCTACACCTCCCCCATGCCCATACTACAAGTGCAAGTGCAAAACCTTCTCACTGGGGTAGCCCTATGGGCTGGCCCCTTCTCTACATGCAAACCTACATGCCTACAGAGGCCTGGCATCCAGTTGCAAACCAGATACACAGAACATCTGACATCATTCCAGAGGGAGACTCACAGCGCGGACTGGCACTGCTTCTTGTGCAGGACTTTGCACACCTGACCTCGGACGACTGAGATGGATCCCTGGCTGACTCGTCCCGGACTGGGCTCACATGGGACCAGTTCACCATCCCAGGTCCTGCACCTACTGTATAGAAATGTCTACGTGGCATCCAAGTGCGGGATGCACGTGACAATTTGTCAAGCTGTTCCATGCCAGATGCATGTGCCTTGAACTCCGACACACGGGTCCAAATCACCAAAAAACGGGAGCACAGACTGCCCCTCTCTGCCACTCACATGCCTCTCTCTGGCTGAAGCACGTGGTAGCATCCATCCACCAAGCTAGAATGCTGGAGCATGTGCCAGTGTAGTCCTCGCCACACTGGCAGACGCCGTAGCATCCCTAGTAGAATCACTGTCACTGTCATCCTCGTCAACTTTGCCTTTGCCTTTGTCATTCGTCGAGCCTTGAGCTTTAGCTTTGGATTTGCAATCCCGAGCCAAATGCCCTCGCTTTCCGCACTTATAACAACGGCTCCTAGACTTCTTATTGGATTCCGATGCAGCATGTGCCGATTCTGCATCCTTCGGAACTCGAATCTTGCCTTGGGAAATGAGCACTGCTTCCTCCTCAATGAGAAAAGAGCTGAGATCATCAAATTCCAGCTTTTCCTTCGTGACTTGTAAGCGTAATGCCCTCGAGACCATCTCGTACTCCTCAGGCAACTTCGTAAGAACCAAGGCAGCTAACTGGGTACTAGTTAACGCACTATTCATAGTTGATAACTGATCATGGATAACCTTTGCCTTTATTAGAAATGACTGCATAGAGGTCCCGGCTTCAAACTTGATGGAAAACAACTGGCCGAGAAGGGTTACTGCTCGCATTGTTGAGTCTCGATCAAACATTCCTGCAAGCTTTGACCACATTTCCTCGGCAGTCTTTAAAGTCTGAATGGCAGGGGAAATTTCCTTGGTGAGAGATTCTGCAATCGCCGACATCGCCTTCGCATTGTGAGCATCCCAATCCACAAGAGATTTGAGAAACTCCTCCTCCTGAAGACGTGTGAACCGATTGCTATCCCTTCGGGGACGTTCCTCCGAGCCATCAACAATGTCCCATAAGCCTTTTCTGCTAAACCATAGCCTCATGATCAAGTTCCAATGCGCATAATTGTCGCCATTTAGTTTGTCGTCCTTGCTCGAACACGGGAGTCCCATCTCGAAAACTATGTCCACCTCTTCTCAGTGACCAAGGACATCACCAATAGAAATACACGACATGTGCCCCCCTCAAATGCAACAGCCATAGAGAAAGCTCGGTTGACAATTACTATAAAGCATAATCATCAGAGTATGAATCATGACCATAATCAATGTCTAGCAGAGCACCATCATGCAATGGAGATGTAGTGACTAAGGCACAATCATCATGAGACCAATTAGCCTCTTCCATTGCATCAGATGGACAAACAATAGCTGACAATTGTGCATTTGAATCAAAGTACCACTTTTTACGTTGTGTTGGTAGGGTTTTTTTTCCCCATGTATAAGATTATTCACAGTAGGACTTCCTGGAGGCCAAAGGTTAACAAAACTATGGCTGGGCATGCATCGCCCAAAGTTTCTATTTGGCCTATTGCTTGTATATTGCTTCATCTCGTAATGCATTAAAACACTCGGGAGCACATCCTAGCTCACTACCCCATGCTCTTGGAGATCGGGAACATCACTAATTATCCATCAGACCTTTGAGGGCGCCCGTCCAAGTTTGAGATTTGGACACCATTGCTTCATGGCTTGTTTATACATGAGTTTGGTGTGTCCATCCTCAACATTTGATGTAGATTACTCATGCTTTGGCATATAATTGGGTGTGGCAAACCTTGTTAACCCTAAAATGGGTTAACATTCGCCCTTCCCGTCGATCGCGTCCTTATAATCGGATTGAATACTTTGTCCAGGGGTAGATCTTGGTGCTGATAAGTAGATGTTGTGTATGTCTTTGATCCTCCGAAAAGGGATGAAGAAGGTAGTTAGGAAAGGAAAATGTTAATACCAGATGTGATCCTAATTAGGGTGGGGGCCATTGAATGTGATTGCTTCTCTCTCACTTTTTTGTTTATTTATTTATTTGGTTGCACAATCACATGCAAGGTTACAATATTTATTGAGGTTAGCAAGGATTCTATGGCTATTAGCAATGGAGGAAGAGAGGTAGAGGTCCGGAGGAGCATTGATAAGAAATCCCTATGAGTACATCTTTGTGGTTTAATGTGTCGCTTAGCAAAGTGTTAGAGGATTTTATAGTGACCGAACCTGCTTTTACTTCCCATGTGCTTTTTCATCCATTAAGAAAAATTAGGTCCTTTTGACCATTGGTCAAATTGATATACCATGAAGTACAAAAGGGTGAGTCCTTAAATGTTTGTTGGAGCTATTGCAGTCAAAATATTTGGAGAGGACTGAAAGGATTTAGTCGACTTGTGAGGTTGTGGAGCCATTTGTTGTAAAAAGGCCATTTGGACAATATCATTGGGCTACTATTGGTGAGGCTGAAATTTAAGAAATTCCAAGTGATGGGTCATACCATGGGTCAAGCATGCACCCGCCATGGTCCCCCCATCCAAGTGATGGGCCATACCATGGGTCAAGCATGCACCCACCATGGTCCCCCCATCCAAAGATGTACCTAGAAGGTGTCGATGACGAGGTTTCCACTAGTGGGTGAGTAAAGTGTACTCAATAATAGCAGCTGCTTCATTTGATTTTGCAGTAGACAAGGATGATGATTGGCTAGTTGAAGACTATTATTCTTTATGAATGAACCATAGGCGTGATTCTGAGAATCATGGTGGTGAAACTTCATAAAAGTGCAGAAGAATGGTTTCTTGGATTGGAAATATAATGAGAAAACAATGTGGCCATATTGTTGCACATTTGAGTGAGTTTCAGCCTACCTAATTTTGTAGGTGTTAGAAATCATGGCCGTGATTGTTGAAGAATCATGGTGATAGAAAGCACGTGTTTATACTAGATGATGCATTTAGGTCAAGGGAAAACACATGTTAGAGATGGTTCTAATGGAAGTGGAGATAGCCAAGTGAGTGTGATTATGCAGAGATAAGAATCATAGGCATGAATTTTGGAAGAATCACCGGTGATAATAATTCATGTCTATTGAGAAGAGATGACTTTAGTAGTTTAGACATGATGAGAGAATGCCAAAACATGATGCACTTGGACATTTTGATGAAGATTTGTTGGCATGATCCGGGTGTGATTTTTAGAAAAATCACGGTCATGAGAATTAATGCAACACAACAAATGATTGCAGAATATGCATGTGGAGTGCAATATGAAAGCAAGTGCCATGATTTGCTTCCATTTGGACACATGTTGGCAACCGTGATTTTTGATGACATGGCACGTGATTTTTTATGACATGGCACGAATCACAATGTTGAAAATCACAGCGGCTTAGCCTTATGGTTTTTCATGTGATGATGATGTGCATAGCATGTGCAACATCCTTGTAAGTGCAAATGACTGAGAGGGTGATTCTTTGTTGGCATGATTATTAATCACGGTTCGTGATTTCAAATTATAGTGTGATTCCTGTGTGGCGTGACTACAAAATCATGATGATCAAAGTTGATGTTTTTGGTGATGTTGACGATGATTTGCACTCCTTGATACTTATGCTTTATTGTTGACAGCATGCTTTAACTATTTGTTGAGCTTTGAATGGTGTAACTTTTGTTGATGTGGCAATTGTGATTGTGATTTTAATGAGGTTGCACACGACAGATGATGTAATAAAGTTCCTACTTTATTGGAATGAAGGGATGTAATGCATGAAAATTATGAGTAATCACCATGTAAACATGATGCCTAAGTGTGTTTAGTCTCTCACCAAGAGAATGGAAATAGCCTTCCACAAGCCAAGAGAGAAGCCATGAGCTCCAAGAAACATAAATTTCCATTTCTAAAAATGATCATCAAAAGTTACAACCATGGTCCAAGTCCCCTCTTTTATACATGGACTTGTCCCATTATTAACCCTATTGAATAAAGTTCCTACTTTATTACAAACCATCCCTTCCCAAAGATTTTGTCCTCAAAATCAATAACATGTACAATCTCAAAGTATGAGACTCTAATGTAATCAATGGGAAGTTGTTAAGAGTTCTCAAGTACATCCAAAGCACATATACAATGAAAATCCGGATGTATACAAGTCCACAAAGCTTCAAGCCCAAAGTGTATGAGTGGGACTGTTATGACAGCCCTTCTAGTCGATGAAGACCCTTGAAAATCCTTCATTTAGACTCCATATATTGGGCTGAAAATGATATGTACACTCAGCCATATGTAGCCCACATCATAATCTTTCATTAGGATACGCCATGAAGCTTGTTGGAGTAAAAAAATAGGCCCAATAGTAGACCTTCCCAAAGCTGTCCAGAAATTACAGCATTAAAGCTTGACCATTCACATGCCAATATTGCTTCTCCATGCATTATTAATGGCAATGGTGAAAGGAATTGATTCCACATGAGCTTGGCCAATTCATAGATCACATTTTGGGGGATTTTCTTCATTATGTCTCATTTGGCATGCCATTGATGGAATGGCAAGCTTATGCAATGTTTTGGAGTCCCTCATGCTCATCTTGATGCCATATGGACACTATGGATGCTATACATAGCCATGCCAATGCTATGTTTTACACATGGGCATAAGAGAGCATAAGTTTTGGAAGCATGCATTTGTCAATATGATGTGAAAGGGATTGTTGGAATGCAATTGCAAATGCCTTGATTGTGGTTAACAAATGCTTATGCAAATGCCATGGTGAGGGCATTGTGAATTGTTGGTTTGTGTTGGAGCTTTTGGATGATGGATTGAGGCATGAGTCCATGCTTTATTGATGAGTTCTAAATTGTAAAAGGGCATGAGTCATGCTCAATACTTGTAAGCCAACAAACTTGTTCTATCATTTGATATTATCCATATCATTTTGTACCTACACTCACCATTGCTACCACTTCAAGTTTCTATAGAATCTAGCAATGTGTGAGGGTACCTTGGCATTGGTTGGAGAGGCCAAGGGGAGAATGGCTTGAACTCTTTGTGCCGTGATTGCTTGGTAAAGCGGTACAAAGGGGGATTAGGTACACCGGTGTGAAGAAATGGCCTCAACCTTCACCTTGGAGGAAAACTCGGTGAAGGGGTGAGAAGAGCTTGGCCGGGAGATCGGCAAGCTTCAACGCGCGTCCTCAACAATTCTCACCATCGACTTTGTGGATGCATTTGGGCAATGGGGCCCCTTTTCCGTCATATTGTGTGGATATTGCAAATGCTTTGATGGACAAAGAGTGCATATGATCTTTCATGACATTGTGGGATACAAAGAGTATTGCATTGTGATTTGAGAAGTTGCATTTTCATTTGAGATTTGGTTCCAATTACAAAGGAGACTCTGGCGGAATTTTTCCAACAAGGGAGCCAAACAAGCTTATTGATTGGAGATTTACCCCATGGATACACTTGAAGAGTTATTCACAACTACCAAGGGGAGAAACACCAATCATTTGTAGTCGGATTGAGCTTTGGGACCGAATTTTGGGAATTTCTGGGATTTTACAAAACCCTAATTCAGTCCTAGGGTTTTTGGGATTAGGTCCGAGTGATTACACGACTCTATTCTACTCCTTGAGAGTTTTCAAATGAGCCATAGAACTCCTTAATCGGATATCACAATCTCGGTCAAAAGAGTCATGTTGACTTTCTGGTCAAAGTCAAACAGAATATACTTTCACTTTGACTGAATCAAAATGCTTTTAGGGGTAGGTTCTATCTTCCGTTAGCTTTCTATAGAGCCGTCTAAATCCTAATTCCGACATATATTTTGCGTTTTAGAGCCAAATTACTACTTTCAGCTGTCCCGCACAAACCCTAAAACAGAGAGTACTTGCCCACACCTAATTCTTACTGTGTTCATTTGGGAGGATAGTAGACACCATTACCTACCCATAGAACCTTCTTTTGTCCAATTCCGACATCATTTGGGCATTCTACCAACATCTTGCATTTCTTCACTATGCCGAAGGGAAGACCGCGCAAGGGTGGGGATGTTGTGCAAAAAATGATCATCAAAAGTTACAACCATGGTCCAAGTCCCCTCTTTTATACATGGACTTGTCCCATTATTAACCCTATTGAATAAAGTTCCTACTTTATTACAGATGATTTCTTGATGGTACCATGTTTTAAGCCTTTTTGATCATATAGAGTATGTATGTACCTTAAATGACCATTTTCTAGTGGTGCAATTTTGTAGAAGAAAGAATCACGACATGAAAATTGCTTGATCGTTGCCATTAGAAATGTATTTGCTTGCATTTGAGAGTAAAATTGTGCCTCTTCCTTGAAGCTGATTTCTTTTGCTGGTAGCACTTGTTGACTTACTCATTGTAGCCATCCCAAATGCTTCAAAGGTCGTTGATCGTAATAACTTATGAGCCAAAGTCTCACTTTTATAGGCCATTGGGCTTTATAATTAGCCCCCATGCTTTTATAAGCTTTTAATCCAATGCCTCCACTTATAAGCCTCTTCCCACATTAGGGATATCTCCCCACTAGGTGCCCCATGTCCGACCTCCAACCTGACCCTGTGCTAGCGTGCACTTCTCCTGGACGTAACATATGCTCTCGCATGGAGTATTCCAAGTGTGCATGGTACCAATATGCCGCGGGTGAGGCAGGGGAGCTCACTCGCTGGGGCTGCCTAGCTCTGTCTTGGTCCATCTGTCCTGGAGAGTCTTTTATGAGCTTTGAGTGAGAGAGAGAGAGAGAGAGAGAGAGAGAGAGAGAGAGAGAGGGGGGTGAGGGGGGATTTCAATTATGATTGTTTTTCAAGAAAAGCTGATTTGTTGATGGCTCTGAGAGTTTTTTCTTTATGAAGAGAGGTTGAGAGATTGCTTCGACATGTGTACGAACTTTGCAAAGATGGATGTTCAAATGAAGCCATGCAAGTGGTTGATGTTATGGTCCAGCAAGGGATACATGTATCGAGGGACATTCTGTATCGCCTCTTGCAACAGTGTATTACAAAGAAAGATTTGGCAGCTGGAAAGAAGGTGCATTCCATCATGGTTAGTAAAGGCCTTGATACAGTTGCCGTTTTTTCCAACCACTTTCTATGCCTCTATGCTGCATGTGGGAGTTTCTCAGAAGCAAATCAAGTGTTTGAAGCTTCCAAGCCTAGTGTATTTACATATAATGCAATCATGTCAGCACATGCAAAGCTTGGGGATGGCAACAAGACACTTGAATTGTTTGACAAACTGCAGGGTGACAGGTTGAAGCCGGATAATTGCACATTCCTATGTGTTTTGAATGCTTGTGGCAAGCTAGGTGCAGTGAGGCAGGGCAGACAAACACACAATCAAATCATTCAAGGGCAGGAAAACAATGATTGCAGGATATGTCCAGCATGGGCATTGTTTTCCTGCCCTTGAACTTTTTGAGAGAATGCAATCTCAGACTACAATGCCAAATCGACCAATTTTTTTGTGCATTTTGAAAGCATGTAGCAGTATTGGTATCATAGCACATGCCAGGAAGGTACACAAACAGATAATTGAAATTGGACTTGAATTGGATGTCACTGTTGGGAATGCCCTTGTTGATATGTACACGAAATGTGGAAGCCAAGAGGAGGCTAGTAAAGTCTTGGATAAACTTGGGAATAGGGATGTGGTATCATGGAGTGCCGTGATTGCAGGTCATGCATGGCATGGTGATTGCAGGCTTTCCATGCAATGTTTCGAGGCTATGAAACGCGAAGGCCTGAGGCCTGACGATGCTGTCTTTACCAGTATTTTAGCTGCTTGCAGTCATGCAGGATCATTGGAGAGAGGTCTTTGCTGTCTCAGATCACTGACAGAAGACCATAATATTGTGCCTGGTATTCAGCACTATAACTCTGTAGTTGATCTTCTTGGCCGTGCTGGTTTGTTTAAGGAAGCTGAAGATTTACTTTACAGTATGCCTAGTTCTGCAAATACAACTGGGTGGACTTCTCTGCTTGCTGGCTGCAGAACATATGGTAACGCTGAGGGAGGACAGAAATGCTTTGATGTTATTGTTGAGTTGGCACCCACCAATGATGCTTCTAGTTTTATGCTGATGTCAAATATCTACGGAGACATGAACATGTGGTAGCATGCTGAGAAAGTTCAAGAGCTGAGAAATTATGAAGATGCAATTATGAATCTAATGCGCAGGAGGTCACTGGGAGGAGAACCTGAGTAATGAAAAGCTTAGACTATTAAGCAAGCTACTGAAAGTCGAGGGTTTTGTTCCACAGCTTGAGCTTGTGTCAGAGTCTACTTCAAATGACACAAGGTGGATCTTGTGAAATCTTCATTTGGGAAAATTTTCACAATATTCATGAACGTATCTTGGGCGGAGACAAGTTGGTTGCTCAGCATCTTGCCTTACATCTTGTCATGCTAGACACTACCTCCATCCAGGCGGTGAGACCAAGGCAGTGACCAAGCCTGCTATCTGCCACTTGGCATTAAAGCATGCATTTCTCACGCTTCTTTGATTCCAGCCTGAAGCATGCTCACAATTAAGTGGAGACATGCCTTCAATATGACTCTGGAAGTTGAACTTCATTTACACTAATTAAGGACACAGATTTAGGCTAATCACATGCATAATTACATGAACTAAGAGTACACAACAAGCAAGGCAAGATAGACCTAATCTATTGTGTAGTATGAAATTGATTATATACAACGATGGACACATTCAAATTCAAATCTGTAGTCTGTATGGTGTGCAAGACTCCTACAACGCCGCCGGCCTCCAACTGGAGCACTGGAGGTCTTGATGCTATGTCTGCTGCTTGGAGAATTGCATTGCAAACCCTAACTCATATCTGCCTGTAAATGACGTGACCTGGCCTATAAATAGGCATCTGATGTGGCCATGTAGAACTGGTCCACGACTCCATACAATGAACAATGTGCTGTCCGTACTGTCCCCGAACGAATTAATGCTCGCTATGTATTAATTAATGCCTGCGCATAGCAATGAGCCAAGAAAAGAAAGATTCAATTGAAAGTGTTGAGTCAAAGTGTGGATTCCGTATTCCAAACATGTTTCAAAGAACAAGAAGGGACTCAATTCGGATGCTATATCCAAAACGTACAAAGTTTTGGAAATGTTAAAAGGCATAGCGGGTATTAATTAATATTACCTTAATGATAAACATTAAAGGCTCCTCCCTTCATCAGGCACCTTAACGTATAGTGCAGCAAAGCGAGAGACGCAATAAGATGGGGGTTGCTTGCGCTATTGGAAAGACAGAGGCGATGATTGCCTCACAGGGAAGGTTGTTTGCCTCATGCGAGTAGACTTGAAGAGAGAAAGAGAGGGGTGATGGTTGCTTGGAAAGACAGAGGCAATGAAGGAAGGTCGTGTGCCTAATGCGAGCAAACTTGAAGAGAGAGAGAGAGAGAGAGAGAGGGGGGCGATGGTTGTCCCTCGTGCTTTTTATACAATAGACAAAGAGAGGTTGCCTCTCTCTGCAAGCATATCAGGGAGAGACACACACAGACATTGGGAGGGCATAGACCTTGAGCGAAGAAGAGAGACAGAGAGAAAGGGTGCACTACGTAGAGAGAGGACATAATGCCCGCGCATAGCGGGCATTAATTAATACAACACTAATAAAAATCTCAATATACAACACTAACGTTTATCATCTGAATATACTCATTACCTTGTTAATATGTTACCTGCTCCGTTTAAGCCTGTTGTTCGTTAACATTGATTCTTTTGTGTGAAATTGTAAAATGCTAAGTCTAACAAGCATTGCCTCCATAATACCGTCTCCTACTCCTTGCAACAAGAGTTTAATCCACAACACGTATGTGCATGCATGTGTGCTCGTGTCCATGTACACAATGCTCATGCACATGTGCATGCCTCAAGGGCTTCACTAAAAAAATGATATAATATCGCCTTAGTGTATCTATGCACACATGACAGTGGCCAGGGGCCTGCGAGCGGGGCTGGGGTAGCTCCTTATAGAGATTGCACATTTCATTGTAATCATCCCCAATTACATGATCCATATAACGACATCAAAGTGCAAGGGATGGAACTTGAATGCGGGATCTTTGATTGGGAACCCTTGATGTGTAAACTGTTAGCTAGCGCGCGAGAGAGAGAGAGAGAGAGAGAGAGAGAGAGAGAGAGAGAGAGAAATGAAATGAAATGAAATGTTATATTAACGTCTTCAAAAGGCCATAATGACCTATGAGACCAAAAGTTACATCATGGTGGATCTGATACAATGTCTGGATAAAAAAACCCAGAAAATGAAAAAATAAAGATGATACTACTGGCACCTAAAAAATGAAACTGGAACTGGAAGGTACACTATGGAGGTACCTCCATCTCATAATATGCGCGAGAGAGAGAGAGAGAGAGAGAGAGAGAGAGAGAGAGAGAGTCATATTGGAATCTATTGATGTGATTCACCATGAGGGAAACCTCAAACTTCACCATCTCTAGTAGCAAGAGTGCATCTTATCAGGAGCTTATTTCTACCATCCCGGGAAGTGATACATGTCACCTCTGGGAAAAATGTGCTTGTAAATTTCTTGTTTATTATTTTCTAGTACCATACTCCTTATCAACATATGTTCACTCATACCTATTGCACCCATGTTAGCCAACACCGTGCGGAGAGAGGGTTTTTTAGATTAAATGTCCCCAATGATAAATCAAGAGACTTATTCTCGTAGGATGAAGATTTAAGCATAATTCACAATGCTTTGGTAAGATGGGTAATTTTGTTTCTTGATGCATGTTCAATGGCCAACTCTTTGCATGCATTGGTGAAGATGCCTTTTGCTATTCTGAAAACTAGATACATCATAATTCTATGTACATGTGCATGGCTTGAAGTCATTACCTAAGGAACAAACATAAGCTACGGGTAAAAGGCTTGCTATCTTTTAGTTCATGGACTATGCATCCCATTGAAGTTGGGAATTCAATCCATGCAGGCCTAGGCTCCCATCTTATCAACATCCAATTTATGCAGTTGTAAGGCTAAATTGATGACCTTATTAGTATGTTGGAGCACTGCAAAAGCAGGAATTGTCATTTCAAATTGACAATAAGTAGTTCTACTTATAGTTGCCACAATCATCTTCGTCTCAGGGTTTGCACATAAGAATAGTTGAAATTCAATTTTCCTACGAAGGGTAGATTGTGCCTCTACACTCAGTTGTGTCATGGTACCCAAAATTTACAAATTTAATTTTATTAGGTAATGAACAAAACATAATAAAAAACACAGAACAATACTTTCAACATCACTATTAACAGCATTGTAGGTTGAGAATACTAAGAATAGAGGACGAATAGATTGAATAATACTAAGAACATGCTATTAAGGCTAAGAGAGAGCTTCACGGGAACCACTCACCTCTATGTGTCCAGGGGATATTTCCAATTGACCAACCTCGTAACCCTTGAGGTCTCCAAGCTGAACACTGCCATGAGTAGCTTATCATTCGTGTTCTCACGCGAGCATTGTCACACTTCCGCGTTGCACTATGGGAACTACTCCCTCCTCTCACCTCAAATCACTCACACACACTCACTGCATGCATTAGAGAGAAGATTAAAGAGGTTTAGTAAGAGGGAAAGCTCCATTGCATAATGGGAGAGTGTCCTTGCATAATGGGAGAGTGTCCTTCCATTATGAGAGAAATTTCCTTATATACATGGCCATAAGTGTTCACACACTTAAACTTGTTGGATGAGGGAGTAAATGCTCTACACACACACACACACACACACACATAGACACACACACATGCACACATAGTCACACACAGTTGTATCGAGCTCAGAGAGTGAGAGAGATGATATGTGATAGCTGGAAGTACTCAATACAATGATAAGAAATGAGTGGAGTATAAGGTATTTATAGTCCTAGGGCTGACGTGCCCAACACACTAGCGTGTGTTCACACGAGGAAAAAACCCTTGCTCACACAGGGTAAAAAGTGCATGTGTATAAGATTGTTCACATGAGGACTTCCTGGAGGCCAAAGGCTAACAAACCCCCTTGAAGTGAATGGTGTGAACGTGTACAGGGTGTAGCAGACTCGGTAAAATCATCTGCCACATTGGCAGGTGTAGGCACGTAAGTCAAGGCTATCTCTCCTACATGGAGCCTTTTCTTGACATAATTATAATGCACCTCAATTGCTATGTCAGCACATGAAAAACCGGAGTCCACGCGACTGCTAATCCACTTTGACTCTCAGTGAAAATGGTGGTAGAAGACGGCTGTCTAATACCAAGATCTACCAATAGATAGCGGAGTCATACACACTCTATGTGAATGTTGCCCTATACTTAGCCTCATGACTAGAAGTGGCCATTGTCGGCTGCCTCTTGTTGAGCCATAAAATACATGAACTTCTAAGAAGGAAATAGTTACCACTGGTTGGCACTCTAGTGTCATAACATCCTTCCTAGTCTCACTGTCAATGTAGGCGGTCAAGCATAAAGAAGACACATTGCTATAAAACAATGCAAAGTCCAGAGTGCCTTGAATGTAATGAAAGACACGGTTCAGTACTTGCCATTGCCAAGTGCCAGCACAATGCATACATATGCTCAACTGTGACACTGCATACTGAATATCAAGACGGGTAGTGCATAGATATATAAGGCATCCGACAGCTTGTTGAATAAATTGGATACCCAAATAATAATGCAAAAGTCCCATGTCTGTAACATCAAATGCATGCTCTAATTCAACAAGCAAATATGAAATTCGCTCCTCATCAAGGCCAGTCATCTCACGAGCAAATCAACCCAATTATCATCCTCCAATGCATCAAAAGGAGAAAGTGACTCCTCATTTAATGTGGAAGCAACAAGGGTTGTATCAACAAAATGAGATGCCGAGAGACAGTGTGTGTCTGACCTGACATAAGTGTAGTCAACTTGCTATCAGTGCAGCGGGGAACTCTCTGTGAGTAACGAATGGCTACATCCTCTTCAATTAATGCATCCTGATTCAAAGTGTGGCTTATCTAGAGCAATATGGGAAAATTGGGCTACTGAATTGGTGTAATGTGCGGAAGCTTCGGAGAAGGATCGGTACTTCAAAACTCAGAAAACAGCACTCTTTTCGCGACGGAATTAACGCACAAACTGTAAGACAATGTGCAGAAAATAGAGAGAGAAGGGGAAGATGGAGAGGACACAGTATTGGGTCCCAATTACCCTCTGTAGGGCCCCCACCACGGATGGTGTATTTGCTTTATTAGAATGATGTAAAACTGAAACAAATACAAAGTACTTGACCTTTTCTTGGCTGGAAAACCTGCCCTTGACCTTCAGTCCTTCACCCCTTAGCTTTAGCAAACCCTTGGCTGTCCTGGCCCTTGAATGCTTGAGGCTCTTGGTGAATTGTGAGATGCTTCTAATGAAACTATGGGCTGGGCTTTTATACTTCCCCAAAACATGCAGTCGGCTGGTTTACTGAAGACCCACGACTGAGTCTTGCAATTAAATGTGTTCACACTTTAATAAAGTGTTTTTCACACCTGTTTGGAGCCTGTCCAGCCTGCGCATGACCCCTGGACAGCCTCCTGGCTGCTGGGCATTCAACGCATAGGTGTGGGACTGCCCCCCACACCTGGCCGCCTTCTGTCCAGGGCTTATACCCTCTGTCGGCTGCCTGTCCAGAGGGTCTGGAGCTGGCCGACTGCCCCTCCAGCCCTTGCCTTGGCTGGTGGGCATAGTCTTGGGCCCTCCTGGCCCCTTGGGAGTGGTTCTATGCCTCCCCCATGCCCATACTAATTATGCCAATGCAAACACCTACACTGGGGTAGCCCTATGGGCTGGCCCCATCTCTACATGCAAACTACATGCCTACAGAGGCCTGGCATCCAGTTGCAAACCAGATACACAGCACATCTGACATCATTCCAGAGGGAGACTCACAGCGCGGACTGGCACTGCCTCATGTGCAGGACAATGCACACCTGACCTTGGACTCATGTGCAGGACAATGCACACCTGACCTCGGACGACTGAGATGGATCCCTGGCTGACTCGTCCCGGACTGGGCTCACATGGGACCAGTTCACCATCCCAGGTCCTGCACCTTCTGTACAGAATGTCTACGTGACATCCAAGTGCGGGATGCACGTGACATCCCCTTCTGCTTAACTTGACGGAAGCTGCATAGCCTCCAAATAATCCGTCAATAAAGCCGGATAGTCTTCGAAAAATTCTTTGTCGAGCCATACCGCTTCATGAGTTCCTCGGTCCTGAAACTTCGTGAGGAACTGTCGTAGTCTTCGGCCTGAGCCATGCTTGAAACGGTGCAGAAGGATCTGTTCTGGAACCATTACCTCTGCTTCATCAATAATGTCTGGTTCCGCTTCGTCTTTGACCTCTGAAGGGGGTGGACCTGCATATGGCTTCAACCAACTGACATGAAATACATCGTGCATAGTCCAACTCGGAGGTAGCTTTAACTGCATAGACACCTCATTAATCTTTTTCCGGATGGGGAATGGTCCGAAGCTCCTGAAAGACAACTTTGGGCATCGCTTGCCCACCTGCTTTAATCTTTGCTTCATAATCCGAAGATATACCCAATCTCCTTCCGAAAACTTCATGTCCCTTCGGTCTTTATTGGCCTGTCGAGTGTAGGCCTCTTGCGCTTTAGCCAATCTGTCTTTGACGGACTCTAGTATCTCCTGGTAAGACTCCGTCACTCTGTTCTCCTCCGGTACTGAAGACGACGTCCTGGTTAACAACGATTGGAAAGGCCTTCCAAACGCTGCCTCATATGGAGTCCTGCCAATAGCTGAAGAAAAAGAGTCATTCAGAACAGCTTGAACTAAAGGCAAAAACGATTCCCACTTACCTTGCTGATCGTGGACATAACACTTCAGCACATCAAAGGCCAACTGGTTGTATATCTCTGTCTGGCCATCTGTCTGTGGGTGGAATGCACTGGAAAAATTCAACTTAGTACCAAAATTATCAAACAATGCCCTCCAAAAATGACTGGTAAACTTGGCATCTCGGTCTGACACTATGGTCCTAGGAATCCCACCAATCGGGTACCAATGCCGAATGAATAGCTGGGCAACATCCTCGGCGGTCACATTGGCCCTGCAAGGAATAAGCATCACAAATTTGCTGAACCTGTCAACAATAGTCAAACACTGTGTATTACGCTTACTCGGACTGGGAGGCAGATTTGTGACAAAGTCCATCGAAATGTCTTGGAAAGGACCCTCAGGAATTGGCAAAGGCTGTAACAACCCTATCTTCTTTCCACGAGAAGCTTTCACCTTTTGACAAATGTCACAGCGTTGTACATAAGTAAACACATCACGCCTCATCTTTGGCCAATAGTATTGCCGTTCTAACTTCTCCAGAGTCGAATTCATGCCCCTATGACCACCTGTAATGGCGTCATGGGCATCATGGAGAAGGGCTGCCCGGAATGATTTCATGACACACAGTCGGCCTTTGTAGTAAAGCCAACCATCGCGTATCAGAAAATGGCATGGTCCTGTGGCATCCAATGCCTGTTCCCACTGTGTACCGAATTCCTCGGAATCCGCGTACGTGTGCTTCATGTCTTCTAGTCCTGTACCAACAAGGTCTAGTCTAGTGGTCTGAATCGCAGCTACTTGTCCCTTCCTGCTCAAAGCATCGGCCACTGGATTGGCCTTTCCTGGAAGGTACTCAATCATGCCACCAAACTGCTGGAATATCTGACTCCAGCGGTGCTGTCGATCACTCCACTGTGCACTGGGCATCGTCTGAATCCAGCGCAATGCCTGATGGTCAGTGCGAACCTCGAAGTCACGGCCATACAAGAAATGTTTCCAATGTTTCAAGGCCTGAATGACTGCTAGGAGTTCACGATCGTAGACTGAGTAATTCTTTTCGGCGGGCAGTAACTTACGAGACATGTAAGCTACTGGATGACCATTCTGTTGCAATACACCGCCAATTGCGATGTTACTCGCATCGGTGATCACCTGAAATGGTTCGTCCCACGAGGCAAGGGCTAGACAAGGCGCTTCTGACAAAGCCACCTTGAGGTTCTGGAATGCCTCCAACGCTCGTGGAGTCATTCGAATCTTTTGCCTCCTTGTTTTCACTCCCTTTAGCAGATCGGTGAGGTCTGCCGAGAGATCAGAAAACTTATCAATGTGGGTGGAATATGCCTGGCATATACCCACAAATGATCTAATGTCATAAGCAGTCTGAGGTACTTCCCAGTTAACAATCTCGGCCACTTTAGCCGGATCAAGTCGAATGCCTTCGGCACTGATTATATATCCCAAGTAATGCACCTGGAACAGATAAAATTCTGACTTCTTTTCATTGACATAGAGCTCGTTGCTTTCCAGCAACCTAAGGACTTTCTCCACATCAATGTCATGCTGCTCAACTGTAGCTGAAAATATGAGTATGTCGTCCAAAAATATGAACACACACACTCCAATCAACTCCCGGAAAATACGCATCATCATGCGGTTAAATGTAGCTGGGGCGTTCGTCAAACCAAATGGCATGACTACAAATTCATAGTGGGCCCGTTCTGTACGGAAAGCTGTCTTGGGGATGTCCCCCTCAACAATCCGAACCTGGTGGTACCCACTCTTTAAATCCAATTTAGAGAACACCTTAGCTCCATTCAGCCTCTCGAGAATATAGTCAATTCGAGGCATCGGGAATCTGCTCTTGATAGTCAGCTTGTTGAGTGCACGATAATCGACACACAACCGAGAAGACCCATCTTTCTTCTTGACAAATAAGATCGGTGCTGCAAACGGCGACACGCTGGGGCGAATGAAGCCAGCTTGCAACAATTCTTGGAGTTGGCGGTCCAACTCCGATTCCATTGCCTTAGAAAGGCGATACGGAAACTTGCTCGGGGGTTCCGAGCCTGGGAGGAGATCAATCTTGTGATCCTCCGGTCTGGACGGGGGAAGCTGGGGAGGGAGACTGTCCCGAAGAAAAATCTTCTGGAACTTTTCATGGAGAACCGAGTACTTCTCGGAAGCACTGGCCACCGTCTGGGCTGTCTGGACGTAAATCATCGCACACTGTGCGCCTTTCCTGACTGCTCGCTTAGCCTGCAAGTGGCTTATGAGCGGAAAGTTTGGAATACCTGGCTCACACTTAATGGTCACAGGGGTGTTTGACACATTCCGATCGATCTGGAACGTGTGCTTGTCCCACTTGACATCAGGAAGGAACTTGTGAAACCACTGGATACCCAAAATTATGTCTGCTCCTACAAGAGAGGCAACCATAAAGTCACGCACAAACTCTATGCCCTGAATTACTAACTTAGCACCTAGAGCTTCATACTTGACGCTCGTTGTCATACCTGTGCTAAATCCCTCAACTTGTTTGTCCACCGGAGTGAGCTCGAAGCGGGCACGCCTAGCGGCCTCTTCCGTGATCACATCCTCCGTGCTGCCGCTGTCAAACAAGACAACGACTCTCTGGCCACCTATGTAGCCAAAGGACTTGAGCAATTCGTTGCGCTCATACTCCTGGTCATGGGCGCCCTTCTGCTTATCTTCGAGCTCCCGGCTAATAATTGCTCCAACTGAAGCACCGGGGGTTGAAGAACTAGGGGTAGCCGCTGGGGTCTGTGTGGGAGCTGTGCTCACCACGGAAGCTGTGGAGGCGGCGGCGGCCTTTGGAGGTTTCTTCGGACAATCCCGAGAAGTATGTCCTTTTGTGTGACAAAAGTAACATCTACCCTCCTTCCTGTACTGAGCAAGCTCCTCAGCACTCAACTTGCCACCTGTCTTGCCTGCCTCCGCTTTCTGGTCTGGAGTAAGCTTAGACGCATTGTTCGAGTTCTTGGAGCCAGAGGCTCCTGGGTTCTGTCCTGGGGAAGACCCCGTCTGGTTCTGGCTTTTGCCCCCCGAGGTGTTAGCCTTGGGAGAAGCCGGCTGGGAAGTCTTGGGCTTGCCACCATTGTGTTTCATTTCTGCACTCTGCGCAAGCGAGAGTGCGTCCTCAAAGGTGGCTGGCCTAAACATACGCACCTCCCATTGGATTTGCGTGTCCAGGCCATACAAAAACTGCCCTTTCTTGTCCGCATCAGATAAGCCTAATTGTAGACACAAGGTCGAAATTCTATTGGCAAACTGAAGGACTGGTTGCGCATTCTGACGCGCACCCCTGAACTCGTCTTCGAGTCGCTCAAGGTAGTGGGGCGGTAAAAACCGCTACTTAAGGTCACGGACGAACTCGTCCCACCCATAAGCTGCCATACCTGATCTGGTGTGGGCATGAGCCCACTGAGTCCACCAAGGAATGGCCTCACCTTCCAAATACCAACTGGCTAAGATCACTTTGTCAATATCTGTTTTCCTAACTGCGGCAAAGTAAGCTTCAAATTGATGTAACCATGAATACAGAGTAGTGGGATCGAGTTTACCATTATACTTACTGAAGTTCATTTTCTCGGGAAAATGATTCGAGGGCGCCGCCGGTGTCAATCTGGCGTCCAAAGCTCGGAGGTAACGCTCGTGTTCCACTCGTCGCATGGCTTCGTCTTCTCGTTGTCGAATCTCCAATGCCCGTATCTGCATCTCAAGCAGGGAGCTTGACTGCGGCTGTGACCCCTCGAGAGGGTCCCTGTGACGAGGATCTGGTATCTGAGGTACGGAAGGAGAGGGAGGAGGAGATGGAAAACGCGACGCTGGAGAGCGAGAACGCTCCTCCAGAGCCAAAATCCGCGCCTTCTGCTCATCCAACTTGGTTGTCTGGTCAGCGATTGCTCGCATCATCTGCTGGAACATGTCTTGTACACTCAAGCCGGGTGCCCTAGCTGGGCTGCCTGGTGCACTCTGGTCCCATGGTTCTGGTTCTCTCTCGTCGCCAAAGCTCGCCATAGCGGGAATATGCAGTTCCTTTCCGGAACGCAATCTGACCATCCACTATCTGTGTGGGAGACTTCCGGAGGCTTCCGGAGGCTAAAAACCAACCGTCCTTCGAGGGACAGGAGTCACTCCGAAAAGGGTAGTCCACCGGCGTCTAAAAACCAACCACACGAGCGAAAAAATTTTCTGGTTTTCTTTGCTGAATCTTCGTCCTTGAAGTAGGCTCTGATACCACTGTAATGTGCGGAAGCTTCGGAGAAGGATCGGTACTTCAAAACTCAGAAAACAGCACTCTTTTCGCGACGGAATTAACGCACAAACTGTAAGACAATGTGCAGAAAATAGAGAGAGAAGGGGAAGATGGAGAGGACACAGTATTGGGTCCCAATTACCCTCTGTAGGGCCCCCACCACGGATGGTGTATTTGCTTTATTAGAATGATGTAAAACTGAAACAAATACAAAGTACTTGACCTTTTCTTGGCTGGAAAACCTGCCCTTGACCTTCAGTCCTTCACCCCTTAGCTTTAGCAAACCCTTGGCTGTCCTGGCCCTTGAATGCTTGAGGCTCTTGGTGAATTGTGAGATGCTTCTAATGAAACTATGGGCTGGGCTTTTATACTTCCCCAAAACATGCAGTCGGCTGGTTTACTGAAGACCCACGACTGAGTCTTGCAATTAAATGTGTTCACACTTTAATAAAGTGTTTTTCACACCTGTTTGGAGCCTGTCCAGCCTGCGCATGACCCCTGGACAGCCTCCTGGCTGCTGGGCATTCAACGCATAGGTGTGGGACTGCCCCCCACACCTGGCCGCCTTCTGTCCAGGGCTTATACCCTCTGTCGGCTGCCTGTCCAGAGGGTCTGGAGCTGGCCGACTGCCCCTCCAGCCCTTGCCTTGGCTGGTGGGCATAGTCTTGGGCCCTCCTGGCCCCTTGGGAGTGGTTCTATGCCTCCCCCATGCCCATACTAATTATGCCAATGCAAACACCTACACTGGGGTAGCCCTATGGGCTGGCCCCATCTCTACATGCAAACTACATGCCTACAGAGGCCTGGCATCCAGTTGCAAACCAGATACACAGCACATCTGACATCATTCCAGAGGGAGACTCACAGCGCGGACTGGCACTGCCTCATGTGCAGGACAATGCACACCTGACCTTGGACTCATGTGCAGGACAATGCACACCTGACCTCGGACGACTGAGATGGATCCCTGGCTGACTCGTCCCGGACTGGGCTCACATGGGACCAGTTCACCATCCCAGGTCCTGCACCTTCTGTACAGAATGTCTACGTGACATCCAAGTGCGGGATGCACGTGACAATTGGCTGATTATCAGCACAGCAGCAGCAGCAGAAGGCTGATTTGGAGCCAAAGGAGGCTCAACGAATTCAACATTGATACCAAATAATGGCATGAAGATGTAAGCACTGTGGACAACGTGCTGAGGCACAATTTCCAACATCAATGCATAAGCTGTCAAGGTCCACTAAATGCTAATGCATCAACAAAGGAACCTTAGTCAATGGTCAAGCCGACAAGGTGATAATAAGCAATGGAAATGGGATGATATAATAAATTTTCAGCTTTGTAAGTGGGCTGAAAATGCTAAAAATAAAGGGAGATAGTAATCCCAAATGAAAGAATCTAGCAAGTGGGGGCAGAAAAGCATACATCCAGTCATTACAATAAGAGTATAAGGCAATCTCTCACTAACACCATGCATGGTGGTGTGGCAAAATAAAAGAGATGTGTAATCCCACTCAAATTGATGTATAGAAACCCTTGAATTATGCATAGTGACAAGGCAACCAAGCTAAAGACAATGTAACATTCTGACACCATTAGCATCCATGCAAACAAGCTACAAAGGGGGTCCATCACTTCCAGGTGCACAAAAGCTGGAGTCTTCACGGTTGCTGCTGAGGATTCTCCACCCTTCTCAGTGCTCCGTTTGGGACACTGCCTCCAATAGTGGCCTTTCTCACCACAATCATTACAGGTCCTCTCTACCTTGAGTTTCTCGCGGTCGGACTTCTTCTCAAAAGACTTTTGTGGTGAAGCCTTCCATTTTCCCTTATTGTTACGGCCTTTCGATCGTTGGCCAGTTAAGGCCTCCGAACCTCCGCCCTGCGGAGGGTTTGTGAATCTTTCCTCCTGGTCCAAGACCATGGGCACAAGCTCCTCCCATGTGATGGTGCTGAGCCTGCCCTACTGGTAATCAAACAAGAGTAGAAAGCTGAGTATTCAGAGGGAAAATGCGACAGCAACGTGATGGCCATATCCTCCGATGATATCTCTTTCCCCTAGCCTGAAGAACTTCCTTCCTGAAGAGCCTGCAGCTTGTTAATGTGCTCCCGCATCATCGATGACTTTGCAGGATTCATAACCCGCATCTGTACTTCCAAGGAAATCTTCTTCATGGGCGATACCCTATTATAGAGAGAAGCCAAATGTTGCCATATACCTTTAGCATGTAACTTGAACAAGAATCTAGAAAAGAGAGTAATACATCTCAGCAAGTAAACAACACTACACAAAAGGTATGTCTCCAAGACATAGCACAATGGAGAGGTCAAATGCATAAGTGACCAAGGACATCACCAATAGAAATACACGACATGTGCCCCCCTCAAATGCAACAGCCATAGAGAAAGCTCGGTTGACAATTACTATAAAGCATAATAATCAGAGTATGAATCATGACCATAATCAATGTCTAGTAGAGCACCATCATGCAATGGAGATGTAGTGACTAAGGCACAATCATCATGAGACCAATTAGCCTCTTCCATTGCATCAGATGGACCAACAATAGCTGACAATTCTGCATTTGAATCAAAGTACCACTTTTTACGTTGTGTTGGTAGGGTTTTTTTTCCCCATGTATAAGATTGTTCACAGTAGGACTTCCTGGAGGCCAAAGGTTAACAAAACTATGGCTGGGCATGCATCGCCCAAAGTTTCTATTTGGCCTATTGCTTGTATATTGCTTCATCTCGTAATGCATTAAAACACTCGGGAGCACATCCTAGCTCACTACCCCATGCTCTTGGAGATCGGGAACATCACTAATTATCCATCAGACCTTTGAGGGCGCCCGTCCAAGTTTGAGATTTGGACACCATTGCTTCATGGCTTGTTTATACATGAGTTTGGTGTGTCCATCCTCAACATTTGATGTAGATTACTCATGCTTTGGCATATAATTGGGTGTGGCAAACCTTGTTAACCCTAAAATGGGTTAACATTCGCCCTTCCCGTCGATCGCGTCCTTATAATCGGATTGAATACTTTGTCCAGGGGTAGATCTTGGTGCTGATAAGTAGATGTTGTGTATGTCTTTGATCCTCCGAAAAGGGATGAAGAAGGTAGTTAGGAAAGGAAAATGTTAATACCAGATGTGATCCTAATTAGGGTGGGGGCCATTGAATGTGATTGCTTCTCTCTCACTTTTTTGTTTATTTATTTATTTGGTTGCACAATCACATGCAAGGTTACAATATTTATTGAGGTTAGCAAGGATTCTATGGCTATTAGCAATGGAGGAAGAGAGGTAGAGGTCCGGAGGAGCATTGATAAGAAATCCCTATGAGTACATCTTTGTGGTTTAATGTGTCGCTTAGCAAAGTGTTAGAGGATTTTATAGTGACCGAACCTGCTTTTACTTCCCATGTGCTTTTTCATCCATTAAGAAAAATTAGGTCCTTTTGACCATTGGTCAAATTGATATACCATGAAGTACAAAAGGGTGAGTCCTTAAATGTTTGTTGGAGCTATTGCAGTCAAAATATTTGGAGAGGACTGAAAGGATTTAGTCGACTTGTGAGGTTGTGGAGCCATTTGTTGTAAAAAGGCCATTTGGACAATATCATTGGGCTACTATTGGTGAGGCTGAAATTTAAGAAATTCCAAGTGATGGGTCATACCATGGGTCAAGCATGCACCCACCATGGTCCCCCCATCCAAGTGATGGGCCATACCATGGGTCAAGCATGCACCCACCATGGTCCCCCCATCCAAAGATGTACCTAGAAGGTGTCGATGACGAGGTTTCCACTAGTGGGTGAGTAAAGTGTACCCAATAATAGCAGCTGCTTCATTTGATTTTGCAGTAGACAAGGATGATGATTGGCTAGTTGAAGACTATTATTCTTTATGAATGAACCATAGGCGTGATTCTGAGAATCATGGTGGTGAAACTTCATAAAAGTGCAGAAGAATGGTTTCTTGGATTGGAAATATAATGAGAAAACAATGTGGCCATATTGTTGCACATTTGAGTGAGTTTCAGCCTACCTAATTTTGTAGGTGTTAGAAATCATGGCCGTGATTGTTGAAGAATCATGGTGATAAAAAGCACGTGTTTATACTAGATGATGCATTTAGGTCAAGGGAAAACACATGTTAGAGATGGTTCTAATGGAAGTGGAGATAGCCAAGTGAGTGTGATTATGCAGAGATAAGAATCATAGGCATGAATTTTGGAAGAATCACCGGTGATAATAATTCATGTCTATTGAGAAGAGATGACTTTAGTAGTTTAGACATGATGAGAGAATGCCAAAACATGATGCACTTGGACATTTTGATGAAGATTTGTTGGCATGATCCGGGTGTGATTTTTAGAAAAATCACGGTCATGAGAATTAATGCAACACAACAAATGATTGCAGAATATGCATGTGGAGTGCAATATGAAAGCAAGTGCCATGATTTGCTTCCATTTGGACACATGTTGGCAACCGTGATTTTTGATGACATGGCACGTGATTTTTTATGACATGGCACGAATCACAATGTTGAAAATCACAGCGGCTTAGCCTTATGGTTTTTCATGTGATGATGATGTGCATAGCATGTGCAACATCCTTGTAAGTGCAAATGACTGAGAGGGTGATTCTTTGTTGGCATGATTATTAATCACGGTTCGTGATTTCAAATTATAGTGTGATTCCTGTGTGGCGTGACTACAAAATCATGATGATCAAAGTTGATGTTTTTGGTGATGTTGACGATGATTTGCACTCCTTGATACTTATGCTTTATTGTTGACAGCATGCTTTAACTATTTGTTGAGCTTTGAATGGTGTAACTTTTGTTGATGTGGCAATTGTGATTGTGATTTTAATGAGGTTGCACACGACAGATGATGTAATAAAGTTCCTACTTTATTGGAATGAAGGGATGTAATGCATGAAAATTATGAGTAATCACCATGTAAACATGATGCCTAAGTGTGTTTAGTCTCTCACCAAGAGAATGGAAATAGCCTTCCACAAGCCAAGAGAGAAGCCATGAGCTCCAAGAAACATAAATTTCCATTTCTAAAAATGATCATCAAAAGTTACAACCATGGTCCAAGTCCCCTCTTTTATACATGGACTTGTCCCATTATTAACCCTATTGAATAAAGTTCCTACTTTATTACAAACCATCCCTTCCCAAAGATTTTGTCCTCAAAATCAATAACATGTACAATCTCAAAGTATGAGACTCTAATGTAATCAATGGGAAGTTGTTAAGAGTTCTCAAGTACATCCAAAGCACATATACAATGAAAATCCGGATGTATACAAGTCCACAAAGCTTCAAGCCCAAAGTGTATGAGTGGGACTGTTATGACAGCCCTTCTAGTCGATGAAGACCCTTGAAAATCCTTCATTTAGACTCCATATATTGGGCTGAAAATGATATGTACACTCAGCCATATGTAGCCCACATCATAATCTTTCATTAGGATACGCCATGAAGCTTGTTGGAGTAAAAAAATAGGCCCAATAGTAGACCTTCCCAAAGCTGTCCAGAAATTACAGCATTAAAGCTTGACCATTCACATGCCAATATTGCTTCTCCATGCATTATTAATGGCAATGGTGAAAGGAATTGATTCCACATGAGCTTGGCCAATTCATAGATCACATTTTGGGGGATTTTCTTCATTATGTCTCATTTGGCATGCCATTGATGGAATGGCAAGCTTATGCAATGTTTTGGAGTCCCTCATGCTCATCTTGATGCCATATGGACACTATGGATGCTATACATAGCCATGCCAATGCTATGTTTTACACATGGGCATAAGAGAGCATAAGTTTTGGAAGCATGCATTTGTCAATATGATGTGAAAGGGATTGTTGGAATGCAATTGCAAATGTCTTGATTGTGGTTAACAAATGCTTATGCAAATGCCATGGTGAGGGCATTGTGAATTGTTGGTTTGTGTTGGAGCTTTTGGATGATGGATTGAGGCATGAGTCCATGCTTTATTGATGAGTTCTAAATTGTAAAAGGGCATGAGTCATGCTCAATACTTGTAAGCCAACAAACTTGTTCTATCATTTGATATTATCCACATCATTTTGTACCTACACTCACCATTGCTACCACTTCAAGTTTCTATAGAATCTAGCAATGTGTGAGGGTACCTTGGCATTGGTTGGAGAGGCCAAGGGGAGAATGGCTTGAACTCTTTGTGCCGTGATTGCTTGGTAAAGCGGTACAAAGGGGGATTAGGTACACCGGTGTGAAGAAATGGCCTCAACCTTCACCTTGGAGGAAAACTCGGTGAAGGGGTGAGAAGAGCTTGGCCGGGAGATCGGCAAGCTTCAACGCGCGTCCTCAACAATTCTCACCATCGACTTTGTGGATGCATTTGGGCAATGGGGCCCCTTTTCCGTCATATTGTGTGGATATTGCAAATGCTTTGATGGACAAAGAGTGCATATGATCTTTCATGACATTGTGGGATACAAAGAGTATTGCATTGTGATTTGAGAAGTTGCATTTTCATTTGAGATTTGGTTCCAATTACAAAGGAGACTCTGGCGGAATTTTTCCAACAAGGGAGCCAAACAAGCTTATTGATTGGAGATTTACCCCATGGATACACTTGAAGAGTTATTCACAACTACCAAGGGGAGAAACACCAATCATTTGTAGTCGGATTGAGCTTTGGGACCGAATTTTGGGAATTTCTGGGATTTTACAAAACCCTAATTCAGTCCTAGGGTTTTTGGGATTAGGTCCGAGTGATTACACGACTCTATTCTACTCCTTGAGAGTTTTCAAATGAGCCATAGAACCCCTTAATCGGATATCACAATCTCGGTCAAAAGAGTCATGTTGACTTTCTGGTCAAAGTCAAACAGAATATACTTTCACTTTGACTGAATCAAAATGCTTTTAGGGGTAGGTTCTATCTTCCGTTAGCTTTCTATAGAGCCGTCCAAATCCTAATTCCGACATATATTTTGCGTTTTAGAGCCAAATTACTACTTTCAGCTGTCCCGCACAAACCCTAAAACAGAGAGTACTTGCCCACACCTAATTCTTACTGTGTTCATTTGGGAGGATAGTAGACACCATTACCTACCCATAGAACCTTCTTTTGTCCAATTCCGACATCATTTGGGCATTCTACCAACATCTTGCATTTCTTCACTATGCCGAAGGGAAGACCGCGCAAGGGTGGGGATGTTGTGCAAAAAATGATCATCAAAAGTTACAACCATGGTCCAAGTCTCCTCTTTTATACATGGACTTGTCCCATTATTAACCCTATTGAATAAAGTTCCTACTTTATTACAGATGATTTCTTGATGGTACCATGTTTTAAGCCTTTTTGATCATATAGAGTATGTATGTACCTTAAATGACCATTTTCTAGTGGTGCAATTTTGTAGAAGAAAGAATCACGACATGAAAATTGCTTGATCGTTGCCATTAGAAATGTATTTGCTTGCATTTGAGAGTAAAATTGTGCCTCTTCCTTGAAGCTGATTTCTTTTGCTGGTAGCACTTGTTGACTTACTCATTGTAGCCATCCCAAATGCTTCAAAGGTCGTTGATCGTAATAACTTATGAGCCAAAGTCTCACTTTTATAGGCCATTGGGCTTTATAATTAGCCCCCATGCTTTTATAAGCTTTTAATCCAATGCCTCCACTTATAAGCCTCTTCCCACATTAGGAATATCTCCCCACTAGGTGCCCCATGTCCGACCTCCAACCTGACCCTGTGCTAGCGTGCACTTCTCCTGGACGTAACATATGCTCTCGCATGGAGTATTCCAAGTGTGCATGGTACCAATATGCCGCGGGTGAGGCAGGGGAGCTCACTCGCTGGGGCTGCCTAGCTCTGTCTTGGTCCATCTGTCCTGGAGAGTCTTTTATGAGCTTTGAGTGAGAGAGAGAGAGAGAGAGAGAGAGAGAGAGAGAGAGAGGGGGAGGTGAGGGGGGATTTCAATTATGATTGTTTTTCAAGAAAAGCTGATTTGTTGATGGCTCTGAGAGTTTTTTCTTTATGAAGAGAGGTTGAGAGATTGCTTCGACATGTGTACGAACTTTGCAAAGATGGATGTTCAAATGAAGCCATGCAAGTGGTTGATGTTATGGTCCAGCAAGGGATACATGTATCGAGGGACATTCTGTATCGCCTCTTGCAACAGTGTATTACAAAGAAAGATTTGGCAGCTGGAAAGAAGGTGCATTCCATCATGGTTAGTAAAGGCCTTGATACAGTTGCCGTTTTTTCCAACCACTTTCTACGCCTCTATGCTGCATGTGGGAGTTTCTCAGAAGCAAATCAAGTGTTTGAAGCTTCCAAGCCTAGTGTATTTACATATAATGCAATCATGTCAGCACATGCAAAGCTTGGGGATGGCAACAAGACACTTGAATTGTTTGACAAACTGCAGGGTGACAGGTTGAAGCCGGATAATTGCACATTCCTATGTGTTTTGAATGCTTGTGGCAAGCTAGGTGCAGTGAGGCAGGGCAGACAAACACACAATCAAATCATTCAAGAGGGTTTAGAGTTAGATGTGGCAATGGCTAACACCATAATTGATATGTACGCTAAGTGTGCAAGTTTAGATGAGGCATGCAAAGTGTTTGATGGATTGTCAGCTCAAAATGTGGTGTCATGGGCTGCAATGATTGCAGGATACGCGCATCATGGACATGGACTTATTGTGTTGGAGCTTTTTGAAAAGATGCATTCTCATGGTGTGAAGCCGAATAATGTCATTTTTTCATGTGCCTTGAAAGCAAGCAGTGGACAAAGAGCATTATGCAATGGCAGACAGATACATGAAGAGATTATTAGAGCAGGATTAGAATCAGATGTAGTTGTTGGAACTGCTTTGGTTGACATGTATGCAAAATGTGAGAACCTAGAAGATGCTCGGAGGGTGTTTGATGAGATGGCAAGTCTGAATGTTGTCACATGGAATGCGATGATTGTAGGATATGCGCAGCATGGAAATGATGTATCAGCTTTGGTTCTCTTTGAAAAAATGCGACAGAAGGGCATAAAACCAGACAAGATCACATACTCGGGGGTTCTAAAATCATGTGGCAGTACACAGAATTTACAGCAGGGAAGGTTAGTACATCATCTTATAATCAAAAGTGGCCTTAGGTCTGATACTGCCCTGGGGAATTCACTCATTAACATGTATGCAAAGTGTGGTAGCCTACAGGATGCACAAACAATTTTTGACAAATTGCCCAATCCAGATGTTATATCATGGGGTGCGGTCATTGATGGATGTGCGGAGTATGGACACGGTCTTTTGGCTCTTGAGGTTTTTGAGGGGATGCAGCACCGTGTAAAGCCAAATGAAATAATTTTTGTGTCTACCTTGAAAGCATGTATAAGTATTGGGTCCATGGAAGAAGGTCGAAAGATACATGATCAAGTTGTCAAAGGTGCATTTGAACTCGGCATTCTTGTTGGGAGCACCATTGTTGACATGTATGCCAAGTATGGAAGCCTTGAAGAGGCCAGCAATTGTTTTGACAGACTGTTGGATCCAGATGTAGTGTCATGGGGAGCCATGATTTCTGGCTATGTCCAGATGGGGCATGGGGATCTTGCACTAGAAATGTTTGCAGAAATGCTACATGATGGAATAGAGCCAAGTGAAGCTATATTTGTGACCATCGTGCAAGCATGCCTGCATATGGGCGCCTTAGAGCCGGGCAGTCTTATACACGAATACATTATTAAAAGTGGATTTCAAACAGATGGGGCTGTTGGGACCACTCTTGTTGACATGTACGCCAGATTTGGGAGCTTAGAGGAAGCGCGGGTTGTTTTTGATGCTCACTCAAATAGAGATGTGGTAACGTGGGGTGCAATGATTGCAGGATATGTCCAGCATGGGCATTGTTTTCCTGCCCTTGAACTTTTTGAGAGAATGCAATCTCAGACTACAATGCCAAATCGACCAATTTTTTTGTGCATTTTGAAAGCATGTAGCAGTATTGGTATCATAGCACATGCCAGGAAGGTACACAAACAGATAATTGAAATTGGACTTGAATTGGATGTCACTGTTGGGAATGCCCTTGTTGATATGTACACGAAATGTGGAAGCCAAGAGGAGGCTAGTAAAGTCTTGGATAAACTTGGGAATAGGGATGTGGTATCATGGAGTGCCGTGATTGCAGGTCATGCATGGCATGGTGATTGCAGGCTTTCCATGCAATGTTTCGAGGCTATGAAACGCGAAGGGCTGAGGCCTGACGATGCTGTCTTTACCAGTATTTTAGCTGCTTGCAGTCATGCAGGATCATTGGAGAGAGGTCTTTGCTGTCTCAGATCAATGACAGAAGACCATAATATTGTGCCTGGTATTCAGCACTATAACTCCGTAGTTGATCTTCTTGGCCGTGCTGGTTTGTTTAAGGAAGCTGAAGATTTACTTTACAGTATGCCTAGTTCTGCAAATACAACTGGGTGGACTTCTCTGCTTGCTGGCTGCAGAACATATGGTAACGCTGAGGTAGGACAGAAATGCTTTGATGTTATTGTTGAGTTGGCACCCAATGATGCTTCTAGTTTTATGCTGATGTCAAATATCTACGGAGACACGAACATGTGGTAGCATGCTGAGAAAGTTCAAGAGCTGAGAAATTATGAAGATGCAATTATGAATGTAATGCGCAGGAGGTCACTGGGAGGAGAACCTGAGTAATGAAAAGCTTAGACTATTAAGCAAGCTACTGAAAGTCGAGGGTTTTGTTCCACAGCTTGAGCTTGTGTCAGAGTCTACTTCAAATGACACAAGGTGGGTCTTGTGAAATCTTCATTTGGGAAAATTTTCACAATATTCATGAACGTATCTTGGACGGAGACAAGTTGGTTGCTCAGCATCTTGCCTTACGTCTTGTCATGCTAGACACTACCTCCATCCAGGCGGTGAGACCAAGGCAGTGACCAAGCCTGCTATCTGCCACTTGGCATTAAAGCATGCATTTCTCACGCTTCTTTGATTCCAGCCTAAAGCATGCTCACAATTAAGTGGAGACATGCCTTCAATATGACTCTGGAAGTTGAACTTCATTTACACTAATTAAGGACACAGATTTAGGCTAATCACATGCATAATTACATGAACTAAGAGTACACAACAAGCAAGGCAAGATAGACCTAATCTATTGTGTAGTATGAAATTGATTATATACAACGATGGACACATTCAAATTCAAATCTGTAGTCTGTATGGTGTGCAAGACTCCTACAACGCCGCCGGCCTCCAACTGGAGCACTGGAGGTCTTGGTGCTATGTCTGCTGCTTGGAGAATTGCATTGCAAACCCTAACTCATATCTGCCTGTAAATGACGTGACCTGGCCTATAAATAGGCATCTGATGTGGCCATGTAGAACTGGTCCACGACTCCATACAATGAACAATGTGCTGTCCGTACTGTCCCCGAACGAATTAATGCTCGCTATGTATTAATTAATGCCTGCGCATAGCAATGAGCCAAGAAAAGAAAGATTCAATTGAAAGTGTTGAGTCAAAGTGTGGATTCCGTATTCCAAACATGTTTCAAAGAACAAGAAGGGACTCAATTCGGATGCTATATCCAAAACGTACAAAGTTTTGGGAATGTTAAAAGGCATAGCGGGTATTAATTAATATTACCTTAATGATAAACATTAAAGGCTCCTCCCTTCATCAGGCACCTTAACGTATAGTGCAGCAAAGCGAGAGACGCAATAAGATGGGGGTTGCTTGCGCTATTGGAAAGACAGAGGCGATGATTGCCTCACAGGGAAGGTTGTTTGCCTCATGCGAGTAGACTTGAAGAGAGAAAGAGAGGGGTGATGGTTGCTTGGAAAGACAGAGGCAATGAAGGAAGGTCGTGTGCCTAATGCGAGCAAACTTGAAGAGAGAGAGAGAGAGAGAGAGGGGGGCGATGGTTGTCCCTCGTGCTTTTTATACAATAGACAAAGAGAGGTTGCCTCTCTCTGCAAGCATATCAGGGAGAGACACACACAGACATTGGGAGGGCATAGACCTTGAGCGAAGAAGAGAGACAGAGAGAAAGGGTGCACTACGTAGAGAGAGGACATAATGCCCGCGCATAGCGGGCATTAATTAATACAACACTAATAAAAATCTCAATATACAACACTAACGTTTATCATCTGAATATACTCATTACCTTGTTAATATGTTACCTGCTCCGTTTAAGCCTGTTGTTCGTTAACATTGATTCTTTTGTGTGAAATTGTAAAATGCTAAGTCTAACAAGCATTGCCTCCATAATACCGTCTCCTACTCCTTGCAACACGAGTTTAATCCACAACACGTATGTGCATGCATGTGTGCTCGTGTCCATGTACACAATGCTCATGCACATGTGCATGCCTCAAGGGCTTCACTAAAAAAATGATATAATATCGCCTTAGTGTATCTATGCACACATGACAGTGGCCAGGGGCCTGCGAGCGGGGCTGGGGTAGCTCCTTATAGAGATTGCACATTTCATTGTAATCATCCCCAATTACATGATCCATATAACGACATCAAAGTGCAAGGGATGGAACTTGAATGCGGGATCTTTGATTGGGAGCCCTTGATGTGTAAACTGTTAGCTAGCACGCGAGCGAGAGAGAGAGAGAGAGAGAGAGAGAGAGAGAGAGAGAGAGAGAGAGTCATATTGGAATCTATTGATGTGATTCACCATGAGGGAAACCTGAAACTTCACCATCTCTAGTGTAGCAAGAGTGCATCTTATCAGGAGCTTATTTCTACCATCACGGGAAGTGATACATGTCACCTCTGGGAAAAATGTGCTTGTAAATTTCTTGTTTATTGTTTTCTAGTACCATACTCCTTATCAACATATGCTCACTCATACCTATTGCACCCATGTTAGCCAACACCGTGCGCAGAGAGGGTTTTTTAGATTAAATGTCCCCAATGATAAAGCAAGAGACTTATTCTCGTAGGATGAAGATTTAAGCGTAATTCACAATGCTTTGGTAAGATGGGTAATTTTGTTTCTTGATGCATGTTCAATGGCCAACTCTTTGCATACATTGGTGAAGATGCCTTTTGCTTATTCTGAAAACTAGATACATCATAATTCTATGTACATGTGCATGGCTTGAAGTCATTACCTTAGGAACAAACATAAGTTACTGGTAAAAGGCTTGCTATCTTTTAGTTCATGGACTATGCATCCCATTGAATGGGAATTCAATCCATGCACGCCTAGGTTCCCATCTTATCAGCATCCAATTTATGCAGAGAGAGAGAGAGAGAGAGAAATGAAATGAAATGAAATGATATATTAACGTCTTCAAAAGGCCAAAATGACCTATGAGACCAAAAAGGTTACAACAATTGGTGGATCTGATACAATGTCTGTGTAAGGAAAGCTAAAAACAACTAAACAACTAACTGAAACTGAAACAACTATGAGGAAAAGTACGGTACCAGGAACGCCTAATGGATAACATCTAGGAGGAAAACTCCAGCAACAAAGGTAAGCATCATACACATCACTATCCAAAGATGTCTCTCATCGGTCGATGGCGGATATCCTCAATGTCCTCCATGGTGAGTACTCTGACTGGACGTCTCCCATGCCGTGCTAGTATGATCCTGATCCTCTGTTGTAGTCTCCGCCGGTGTCGAGATGGGCCTCTCATCTTGGGGCGCCTGGACCGCCCCAGCTCTATAGCCCGATCAATCAGTGTACCTCTGGTGCGGCTGTACTCTGGGGCTAGCTGCAATGCCTGCTGACCTGACTGCTCAATCTCTGGTCGAAAGAAGTCTGTAATCTGCCTCTGTAGGTGTCTCTCCCTCTCTGGAGACCCTCTCTATGTCTACGCAGCTCCAGCAAGTACAATCCGAGGCATCTCTGATCCTGGTATCTCATGACTCTAGAAAGTGGTCCAAAGCCCTCTCTGAACAGGCAGTGAAAACGGCCTCGTATCTCATAATATACTGGACAGTGACATATGTAATGTAACTCTGTCTCTGGCTCCATCTGGCATAGCTGACAAATCCTGGCCTCAGCTGGTACTCCTCTGAATCTGCCAGTCTCAATCTCTAGCTGGTGTGAGGATGTGCGCATCTGACCAATAGCACACCGTACCCCATGAGAAAGATGAGTATCCATGTAGCTGGGTCTAATCACAAACCCATCCTCCGTGAGCTGGAGAAGATGATCTCTATAGAAAGCCATCTTCGTACCAAGCTCGTGTGTCGGCTGTATCCATGTCCTCCTAGTGTCCAGCTGAGTCAAGTCTTGCCTGATAAGTCTGGTAATCTCTGCCCGTGTGAGAGAGAGGGAGGGTGCATCCAGGGAGTACTGAAATGGAGGTAGCCTGTCCATACTAAAGCCATGCAGTTGGAACCAAGCTGTCATCTGTGCATACCAACATGATCCGTCTCCCTGTGATGCCAGCTGTCGTGAAGACTCCAGGGCTAAGCGAGCATATCTGTCTCTAGGGAGAGCCCAAGTGCTATGTATAAAGGAGACTGATCGAGTGAGTGCCTCTACTACCAATGGGGGGGCAGCCATCTCTGCACGGATAATATCATGTGGTACGGAGGCCTTGGCCCTAATCATCCGGGAAATCATAGAAACCAAGGACCTCTCCATACGTCTCCATCCATCAGTGCTACCAGCTCGGCTGTGGTGATCCACTGAGGGTCCCCATATCTCCACTCCATACAGCATGGCTGAAGTGACCAAAGTGTCAAAGAGCCACAGCTTTGTTCGAGGTTCCTGAAACTGAACCTGCGAACACATCCTCTCTAGTCTCCCCAATGCTGCATAAGCTCTGGTCAATCTGGTTTCCGCTGCTCTCCTCAAGGAAAATAGTGGGCCACTAAAAACCACACCAAGGTAAGTATATGCATCTGTATACTCCACTGTCTCCTGACCATATGTAAAGGTGGGCATTGACCTCCTAACCCACTGTGCTGTGGTGTTAAACACCATCACCTTGGTTTTACCAAGGTTAACAGACAATCCACTGTCCTCTGCAAACATGTGCAATGCATCCAAATGACGCTGCATCCCCTCTGGAGAATCTGAGATCAGCACAATATCATCAGCATACAATAACAGCGGAATCCATGTCCCTGCTAGCTGTGCTCCTCTGTCACCCTCCCGCTCTACATAGTCCGAAACCTCATCCACATACATCCCAAATAAGGTGGGGGAAAGGGGGCAGCCCTGTTTCACCCCAATAGTGGAGTGAACCATCTCAGATATACCCTGGGTAGTACGTACCTGCCCCACAACTGTCCTGTATAAAGCCATGATTCCCCAAATCAGCTCTGTGGGCACTCCCATCTCCTGTAGTCTGCGCATCAGTCTGGCTCTCGGTACCGTGTCAAAAGCTTTGCGGAAATCCACAAAGCAACAATAAATCCTCCTGCCATATAATCTGCCCTCCTCAATAATAGCTCTGAGTGTCAAGATATGGTCAAGAGTGGAGAAACCTCTCCTGAACCCTGCCTGCCCTGATGCACGTATGCCCTCTCTCTCTGCCCATCTACTCAACTCCTGCTCAAGAATAGATGCATATAATCTAGCCAATGTGTGACCAATCATGATGGTACGATAATTCCCAGGAAGCATGGGATCCCCTGACTTGAAGATAGGCACAATCGTGGACATATTCCAAGTCTCAGGAAAACCCTCACACATGGCTCGGTTAAACATCATAGCAATAAGCTCTGCAAGCATATCTCTGGCATGAATAAAGTGCTCTGCTACCAAACCATCATGATCATATGCTCTCCCAGTCCTCATCCTGTCAATAGCTTTCCTTACCATCTCAGCAGTAAAGAAAGCACACGTCTCTGGGCATGGCTCCGATGGGTCTGGCAGGGGCGGCTGTCCTGGTGCTGTGTACAGGGATGCTGCATACTCACCCCAAATCTCTGTGGAGGTAATGGCTGGTGATGGTGAATGCTCATGGAATAGTCTCCATGCCTCGCCTGAGTCCTGACTCATAAACAACTGGTACAAATCCCTCTCTAACTGAGCAAGATAAGCCCTCTTCTTCCGTCGCACTAGGTGCCGGAAGGTAATCCGTGACTGTCTGTGAGTGGTAACACCCATGAGCACCTCTCTCTGTAATCTGATCCTCATCTCTCTGCACTCCTCATCATACCAACTGTTCTGGGGCATGTTCCCAGATCGTCTCCGTGTAGGCTGACTATGGGGATATGCCTCTGATGCTGCAGCATGAAGCGTCTCTATCAATATCTGAGTGAGCTCATCTAATGGCCGTCCCGGCTCCTCGGCACATAGGCGTCTGTATATCTCATCCGTGTATACGGTGTCAGTCTCCCTCGTAAAGGTATAACGAGTGTGTGTGGAGACCTGTCCCAATGGAGCGGTGCTGAACTGAAATGTGAGAGTGAAGGACAAGATAGCATGATCCACTGCTATTCCAACCGGCCTAGTGCCTACCATAAAATCCTGAAAAGAGGGAATGAGACTGGGCTGAGCCATAACATAGTCCACTGTACTAGCACCATGCCGATGTGGAAAGCTAGTGAAACCGCCCGATGTTGGGAATCTCTGTAGGCCATTCAGGATGGCCAATCCATGTGCAGTCCCCATGTCTATCAAATACCGCCCATACACTGTATGTTCCTCATCCTGTGAGAGTCTAGATAGGCCCATATCCCTAACATCAAGCTCCCTCAACATCTCCTCTGAGGTATCATAAAATACTGTCTGGCTATGGGCGGTCCTGGCATTGAAGTCTCCCAAGAGAATGATGTCACCATCCCTGGAGAACTCCCAAATGTCATCATCCAAAATAGAAAAGGGAGACTGCCCGCTAGGTGATGCATACACTGATGTACTAGGAGCAAAATAGCATATAGCAATGTAGAGATATCTGCCGGTCTCTGCCCTCAGTCTAACCCACATGTACCTAGCCTGCTCATCTCTGCGGACTATATGTATCAGTGGCTGTAGCTCCTCTCTAAACAATACTGCCACTCCTCCTGAGCCCCGTCCTCTATGCTCTGAACGAGTCTCCTGTCTACAAGCTGTCTCCCATCGGTATCCACTAACATGTGGCATGGACTGTCCAGGAGCCTGATGCGTCTCACAGTAGAAGATGATGTCCCTCCCAGTGAAACTATCCTCAAAAGCCCCTACATCAAGGCGTAGAGATCCATTACAATTCCAAGTAGCAACTTTGAGTGTAGTCCCATAGGTCTCGCGCCGTCATGAAGAGCGCCTCTCCATAATCACCACTCTACCATCTCTATAGAAGGCCACTTTCCCTTTCTCTCGGGCTGCCCTTATCTCGGGCATAACTTCTTTCATGTGGGCAAGTTGCGAGAGTGTGAGGTCATCTCCAAGAAATATTCCCGTTTGCTTGAGTGTAGGACGTCTCTTCAAGAAGTCCTTCTTGGCTTCCATGGAGGGGAAACGAATGATAAGTGCTCTCTCCTTAGAAGAAGATTCGCCACTACCTTCCCTCTTCTTTCCCACTCTCCATGCCTTTGTGTGCGTGGCTTCAATGCCCATCATAGAGAAGAGCTCCTTGGTTTCCCCTTCCGCATTATCACGGTCTTTTAGACCGGACACTCGTACATGTAAGGCCCGGGTCTTCCTCCTTTGCTCCTCTTCAAGGGTCATGTTGATGATGGTGGGAGTGGGGATGGGTGGCGATTCTTTACCTTTCCCTTTCTTGGCGACCTCGATCCATTTCTCGGCCTCGTCCATCTTCTTTTGTGTCTTTGTGATCACCTCCACCCATGAAGATGTCTTTTCTTTATGTTGCTCCTCCTCCTCTCGAATGATCCTCATTTGTTCCTTGATGGTATTCAGCTCTTCAATCAAGGAGGGCTGAAATTCTCCATCCTCAAGCTTGCTTTTTGAAGTGGCTTCCAACTCCTTTTTGAGGGCTGAGATTTCAGCCGCTTGACTTTTAGCATGCAGTTTGGCCTCCACTAGTTCCTCCTTTAAGGCTGAAATCTCAGCCTCTTGCTTGGAAGATCTCTCTTCGAGCTCCTGGATTTTGTCAAATCCCTTCTCGAGTTTGGAGAGGCGGTTTATGATTGCGGTAACGGAAGAGTCAACCATCTTCTTGTTTTCTTTGATAATTGTGCCGAGCTTGTCTTCTACCTTCACGAGCTCCTCTTTAAACCCGGTCTTGGCCATGACTTTTTGCAGAACTTCCCACAGCCAATGGACTGAAAATTAATCCATGACAGCAGCACGAAACATCAGCAAAACAACAGAGAGGGGGGGTCAAGTCATGCAGGGGAAAGGGAAAGAGAGGAGATTCAGCAGAGAGAGAGAGTTATGTTGCTGCCTTGGGGGCCTGACTAAGGGTGGGTGGGTGGGTGGGTGGGTCGGTGGGTGGGGAAAGGGCAATCATCATGAGACCAATTAGCCTCTTCCATTGCATCAGATGGACCAACAATAGCTGACAATTCTGCATTTGAATCAAAGTACCACTTTTTACGTTGTGTTGGTAGGGTTTTTTTTCCCCATGTATAAGATTGTTCACAGTAGGACTTCCTGGAGGCCAAAGGTTAACAAAACTATGGCTGGGCATGCATCGCCCAAAGTTTCTATTTGGCCTATTGCTTGTATATTGCTTCATCTCGTAATGCATTAAAACACTCGGGAGCACATCCTAGCTCACTACCCCATGCTCTTGGAGATCGGGAACATCACTAATTATCCATCAGACCTTTGAGGGCGCCCGTCCAAGTTTGAGATTTGGACACCATTGCTTCATGGCTTGTTTATACATGAGTTTGGTGTGTCCATCCTCAACATTTGATGTAGATTACTCATGCTTTGGCATATAATTGGGTGTGGCAAACCTTGTTAACCCTAAAATGGGTTAACATTCGCCCTTCCCGTCGATCGCGTCCTTATAATCGGATTGAATACTTTGTCCAGGGGTAGATCTTGGTGCTGATAAGTAGATGTTGTGTATGTCTTTGATCCTCCGAAAAGGGATGAAGAAGGTAGTTAGGAAAGGAAAATGTTAATACCAGATGTGATCCTAATTAGGGTGGGGGCCATTGAATGTGATTGCTTCTCTCTCACTTTTTTGTTTATTTATTTATTTGGTTGCACAATCACATGCAAGGTTACAATATTTATTGAGGTTAGCAAGGATTCTATGGCTATTAGCAATGGAGGAAGAGAGGTAGAGGTCCGGAGGAGCATTGATAAGAAATCCCTATGAGTACATCTTTGTGGTTTAATGTGTCGCTTAGCAAAGTGTTAGAGGATTTTATAGTGACCGAACCTGCTTTTACTTCCCATGTGCTTTTTCATCCATTAAGAAAAATTAGGTCCTTTTGACCATTGGTCAAATTGATATACCATGAAGTACAAAAGGGTGAGTCCTTAAATGTTTGTTGGAGCTATTGCAGTCAAAATATTTGGAGAGGACTGAAAGGATTTAGTCGACTTGTGAGGTTGTGGAGCCATTTGTTGTAAAAAGGCCATTTGGACAATATCATTGGGCTACTATTGGTGAGGCTGAAATTTAAGAAATTCCAAGTGATGGGTCATACCATGGGTCAAGCATGCACCCACCATGGTCCCCCCATCCAAGTGATGGGCCATACCATGGGTCAAGCATGCACCCACCATGGTCCCCCCATCCAAAGATGTACCTAGAAGGTGTCGATGACGAGGTTTCCACTAGTGGGTGAGTAAAGTGTACTCAATAATAGCAGCTGCTTCATTTGATTTTGCAGTAGACAAGGATGATGATTGGCTAGTTGAAGACTATTATTCTTTATGAATGAACCATAGGCGTGATTCGGAGAATCATGGTGGTGAAACTTCATAAAAGTGCAGAAGAATGGTTTCTTGGATTGGAAATATAATGAGAAAACAATGTGGCCATATTGTTGCACATTTGAGTGAGTTTCAGCCTACCTAATTTTGTAGGTGTTAGAAATCATGGCCGTGATTGTTGAAGAATCATGGTGATAAAAAGCACGTGTTTATACTAGATGATGCATTTAGGTCAAGGGAAAACACATGTTAGAGATGGTTCTAATGGAAGTGGAGATAGCCAAGTGAGTGTGATTATGCAGAGATAAGAATCATAGGCATGAATTTTGGAAGAATCACCGGTGATAATAATTCATGTCTATTGAGAAGAGATGACTTTAGTAGTTTAGACATGATGAGAGAATGCCAAAACATGATGCACTTGGACATTTTGATGAAGATTTGTTGGCATGATCCGGGTGTGATTTTTAGAAAAATCACGGTCATGAGAATTAATGCAACACAACAAATGATTGCAGAATATGCATGTGGAGTGCAATATGAAAGCAAGTGCCATGATTTGCTTCCATTTGGACACATGTTGGCAACCGTGATTTTTGATGACATGGCACGTGATTTTTTATGACATGGCACGAATCACAATGTTGAAAATCACAGCGGCTTAGCGTTATGGTTTTTCATGTGATGATGATGTGCATAGCATGTGCAACATCCTTGTAAGTGCAAATGACTGAGAGGGTGATTCTTTGTTGGCATGATTATTAATCACGGTTCGTGATTTCAAATTATAGTGTGATTCCTGTGTGGCGTGACTACAAAATCATGATGATCAAAGTTGATGTTTTTGGTGATGTTGACGATGATTTGCACTCCTTGATACTTATGCTTTATTGTTGACAGCATGCTTTAACTATTTGTTGAGCTTTGAATGGTGTAACTTTTGTTGATGTGGCAATTGTGATTGTGATTTTAATGAGGTTGCACACGACAGATGATGTAATAAAGTTCCTACTTTATTGGAATGAAGGGATGTAATGCATGAAAATTATGAGTAATCACCATGTAAACATGATGCCTAAGTGTGTTTAGTCTCTCACCAAGAGAATGGAAATAGCCTTCCACAAGCCAAGAGAGAAGCCATGAGCTCCAAGAAACATAAATTTCCATTTCTAAAAATGATCATCAAAAGTTACAACCATGGTCCAAGTCCCCTCTTTTATACATGGACTTGTCCCATTATTAACCCTATTGAATAAAGTTCCTACTTTATTACAAATCATCCCTTCCCAAAGATTTTGTCCTCAAAATCAATAACATGTACAATCTCAAAGTATGAGACTCTAATGTAATCAATGGGAAGTTGTTAAGAGTTCTCAAGTACATCCAAAGCACATATACAATGAAAATCCGGATGTATACAAGTCCACAAAGCTTCAAGCCCAAAGTGTATGAGTGGGACTGTTATGACAGCCCTTCTAGTCGATGAAGACCCTTGAAAATCCTTCATTTAGACTCCATATATTGGGCTGAAAATGATATGTACACTCAGCCATATGTAGCCCACATCATAATCTTTCATTAGGATACGCCATGAAGCTTGTTGGAGTAAAAAAATAGGCCCAATAGTAGACCTTCCCAAAGCTGTCCAGAAATTACAGCATTAAAGCTTGACCATTCACATGCCAATATTGCTTCTCCATGCATTATTAATGGCAATGGTGAAAGGAATTGATTCCACATGAGCTTGGCCAATTCATAGATCACATTTTGGGGGATTTTCTTCATTATGTCTCATTTGGCATGCCATTGATGGAATGGCAAGCTTATGCAATGTTTTGGAGTCCCTCATGCTCATCTTGATGCCATATGGACACTATGGATGCTATACATAGCCATGCCAATGCTATGTTTTACACATGGGCATAAGAGAGCATAAGTTTTGGAAGCATGCATTTGTCAATATGATGTGAAAGGGATTGTTGGAATGCAATTGCAAATGCCTTGATTGTGGTTAACAAATGCTTATGCAAATGCCATGGTGAGGGCATTGTGAATTGTTGGTTTGTGTTGGAGCTTTTGGATGATGGATTGAGGCATGAGTCCATGCTTTATTGATGAGTTCTAAATTGTAAAAGGGCATGAGTCATGCTCAATACTTGTAAGCCAACAAACTTGTTCTATCATTTGATATTATCCACATCATTTTGTACCTACACTCACCATTGCTACCACTTCAAGTTTCTATAGAATCTAGCAATGTGTGAGGGTACCTTGGCATTGGTTGGAGAGGCCAAGGGGAGAATGGCTTGAACTCTTTGTGCCGTGATTGCTTGGTAAAGCGGTACAAAGGGGGATTAGGTACACCGGTGTGAAGAAATGGCCTCAACCTTCACCTTGGAGGAAAACTCGGTGAAGGGGTGAGAAGAGCTTGGCCGGGAGATCGGCAAGCTTCAACGCGCGTCCTCAACAATTCTCACCATCGACTTTGTGGATGCATTTGGGCAATGGGGCCCCTTTTCCGTCATATTGTGTGGATATTGCAAATGCTTTGATGGACAAAGAGTGCATATGATCTTTCATGACATTGTGGGATACAAAGAGTATTGCATTGTGATTTGAGAAGTTGCATTTTCATTTGAGATTTGGTTCCAATTACAAAGGAGACTCTGGCGGAATTTTTCCAACAAGGGAGCCAAACAAGCTTATTGATTGGAGATTTACCCCATGGATACACTTGAAGAGTTATTCACAACTACCAAGGGGAGAAACACCAATCATTTGTAGTCGGATTGAGCTTTGGGACCGAATTTTGGGAATTTCTGGGATTTTACAAAACCCTAATTCAGTCCTAGGGTTTTTGGGATTAGGTCCGAGTGATTACACGACTCTATTCTACTCCTTGAGAGTTTTCAAATGAGCCATAGAACTCCTTAATCGGATATCACAATCTCGGTCAAAAGAGTCATGTTGACTTTCTGGTCAAAGTCAAACAGAATATACTTTCACTTTGACTGAATCAAAATGCTTTTAGGGGTAGGTTCTATCTTCCGTTAGCTTTCTATAGAGCCGTCTAAATCCTAATTCCGACATATATTTTGCGTTTTAGAGCCAAATTACTACTTTCAGCTGTCCCGCACAAACCCTAAAACAGAGAGTACTTGCCCACACCTAATTCTTACTGTGTTCATTTGGGAGGATAGTAGACACCATTACCTACCCATAGAACCTTCTTTTGTCCAATTCCGACATCATTTGGGCATTCTACCAACATCTTGCATTTCTTCACTATGCCGAAGGGAAGACCGCGCAAGGGTGGGGATGTTGTGCAAAAAATGATCATCAAAAGTTACAACCATGGTCCAAGTCCCCTCTTTTATACATGGACTTGTCCCATTATTAACCCTATTGAATAAAGTTCCTACTTTATTACAGATGATTTCTTGATGGTACCATGTTTTAAGCCTTTTTGATCATATAGAGTATGTATGTACCTTAAATGACCATTTTCTAGTGGTGCAATTTTGTAGAAGAAAGAATCACGACATGAAAATTGCTTGATCGTTGCCATTAGAAATGTATTTGCTTGCATTTGAGAGTAAAATTGTGCCTCTTCCTTGAAGCTGATTTCTTTTGCTGGTAGCACTTGTTGACTTACTCATTGTAGCCATCCCAAATGCTTCAAAGGTCGTTGATCGTAATAACTTATGAGCCAAAGTCTCACTTTTATAGGCCATTGGGCTTTATAATTAGCCCCCATGCTTTTATAAGCTTTTAATCCAATGCCTCCACTTATAAGCCTCTTCCCACATTAGGAATATCTCCCCACTAGGTGCCCCATGTCCGACCTCCAACCTGACCCTGTGCTAGCGTGCACTTCTCCTGGACGTAACATATGCTCTCGCATGGAGTATTCCAAGTGTGCATGGTACCAATATGTCGCGGGTGAGGCAGGGGAGCTCACTCGCTGGGGCTGCCTAGCTCTGTCTTGGTCCATCTGTCCTGGAGAGTCTTTTATGAGCTTTGAGTGAGAGAGAGAGAGAGAGAGAGAGAGGGGGGTGAGGGGGGATTTCAATTATGATTGTTTTTCAAGAAAAGCTGATTTGTTGATGGCTGTGAGAGTTTTTTCTTTATGAAGAGAGGTTGAGAGATTGCTTCGACATGTGTACGAACTTTGCAAAGATGGATGTTCAAATGAAGCCATGCAAGTGGTTGATGTTATGGTCCAGCAAGGGATACATGTATCGAGGGACATTCTGTATCGCCTCTTGCAACAGTGTATTACAAAGAAAGATTTGGCAGCTGGAAAGAAGGTGCATTCCATCATGGTTAGTAAAGGCCTTGATACAGTTGCCGTTTTTTCCAACCACTTTCTACGCCTCTATGCTGCATGTGGGAGTTTCTCAGAAGCAAATCAAGTGTTTGAAGCTTCCAAGCCTAGTGTATTTACATATAATGCAATCATGTCAGCACATGCAAAGCTTGGGGATGGCAACAAGACACTTGAATTGTTTGACAAACTGCAGGGTGACAGGTTGAAGCCGGATAATTGCACATTCCTATGTGTTTTGAATGCTTGTGGCAAGCTAGGTGCAGTGAGGCAGGGCAGACAAACACACAATCAAATCATTCAAGAGGGTTTAGAGTTAGATGTGGCAATGGCTAACACCATAATTGATATGTACGCTAAGTGTGCAAGTTTAGATGAGGCATGCAAAGTGTTTGATGGATTGTCAGCTCAAAATGTGGTGTCATGGGCTGCAATGATTGCAGGATACGCGCATCATGGACATGGACTTATTGTGTTGGAGCTTTTTGAAAAGATGCATTCTCATGGTGTGAAGCCGAATAATGTCATTTTTTCATGTGCCTTGAAAGCAAGCAGTGGACAAAGAGCATTATGCAATGGCAGACAGATACATGAAGAGATTATTAGAGCAGGATTAGAATCAGATGTAGTTGTTGGAACTGCTTTGGTTGACATGTATGCAAAATGTGAGAACCTAGAAGATGCTCGGAGGGTGTTTGATGAGATGGCAAGTCTGAATGTTGTCACATGGAATGCGATGATTGTAGGATATGCGCAGCATGGAAATGATGTATCAGCTTTGGTTCTCTTTGAAAAAATGCGACAGAAGGGCATAAAACCAGACAAGATCACATACTCGGGGGTTCTAAAATCATGTGGCAGTACACAGAATTTACAGCAGGGAAGGTTAGTACATCATCTTATAATCAAAAGTGGCCTTAGGTCTGATACTGCCCTGGGGAATTCACTCATTAACATGTATGCAAAGTGTGGTAGCCTACAGGATGCACAAACAATTTTTGACAAATTGCCCAATCCAGATGTTATATCATGGGGTGCGGTCATTGATGGATGTGCGGAGTATGGACACGGTCTTTTGGCTCTTGAGGTTTTTGAGGGGATGCAGCACCGTGTAAAGCCAAATGAAATAATTTTTGTGTCTACCTTGAAAGCATGTATAAGTATTGGGTCCATGGAAGAAGGTCGAAAGATACATGATCAAGTTGTCAAAGGTGCATTTGAACTCGGCATTCTTGTTGGGAGCACCATTGTTGACATGTATGCCAAGTATGGAAGCCTTGAAGAGGCCAGCAATTGTTTTGACAGACTGTTGGATCCAGATGTAGTGTCATGGGGAGCCATGATTTCTGGCTATGTCCAGATGGGGCATGGGGATCTTGCACTAGAAATGTTTGCAGAAATGCTACATGATGGAATAGAGCCAAGTGAAGCTATATTTGTGACCATCCTGCAAGCATGCCTGCATATGGGCGCCTTAGAGCCGGGCAGTCTTATACACGAATACATTATTAAAAGTGGATTTCAAACAGATGGGGCTGTTGGGACCACTCTTGTTGACATGTACGCCAGATTTGGGAGCTTAGAGGAAGCGCGGGTTGTTTTTGATGCTCACTCAAATAGAGATGTGGTAACGTGGGGTGCAATGATTGCAGGATATGTCCAGCATGGGCATTGTTTTCCTGCCCTTGAACTTTTTGAGAGAATGCAATCTCAGACTACAATGCCAAATCGACCAATTTTTTTGTGCATTTTGAAAGCATGTAGCAGTATTGGTATCATAGCACATGCCAGGAAGGTACACAAACAGATAATTGAAATTGGACTTGAATTGGATGTCACTGTTGGGAATGCCCTTGTTGATATGTACACGAAATGTGGAAGCCAAGAGGAGGCTAGTAAAGTCTTGGATAAACTTGGGAATAGGGATGTGGTATCATGGAGTGCCGTGATTGCAGGTCATGCATGGCATGGTGATTGCAGGCTTTCCATGCAATGTTTCGAGGCTATGAAACGCGAAGGGCTGAGGCCTGACGATGCTGTCTTTACCAGTATTTTAGCTGCTTGCAGTCATGCAGGATCATTGGAGAGAGGTCTTTGCTGTCTCAGATCAATGACAGAAGACCATAATATTGTGCCTGGTATTCAGCACTATAACTCCGTAGTTGATCTTCTTGGCCGTGCTGGTTTGTTTAAGGAAGCTGAAGATTTACTTTACAGTATGCCTAGTTCTGCAAATACAACTGGGTGGACTTCTCTGCTTGCTGGCTGCAGAACATATGGTAACGCTGAGGTAGGACAGAAATGCTTTGATGTTATTGTTGAGTTGGCACCCAATGATGCTTCTAGTTTTATGCTGATGTCAAATATCTACGGAGACACGAACATGTGGTAGCATGCTGAGAAAGTTCAAGAGCTGAGAAATTATGAAGATGCAATTATGAATCTAATGCGCAGGAGGTCACTGGGAGGAGAACCTGAGTAATGAAAAGCTTAGACTATTAAGCAAGCTACTGAAAGTCGAGGGTTTTGTTCCACAGCTTGAGCTTGTGTCAGAGTCTACTTCAAATGACACAAGGTGGGTCTTGTGAAATCTTCATTTGGGAAAATTTTCACAATATTCATGAACGTATCTTGGGCGGAGACAAGTTGGTTGCTCAGCATCTTGCCTTACGTCTTGTCATGCTAGACACTACCTCCATCCAGGCGGTGAGACCAAGGCAGTGACCAAGCCTGCTATCTGCCACTTGGCATTAAAGCATGCATTTCTCACGCTTCTTTGATTCCAGCCTAAAGCATGCTCACAATTAAGTGGAGACATGCCTTCAATATGACTCTGGAAGTTGAACTTCATTTACACTAATTAAGGACACAGATTTAGGCTAATCACATGCATAATTACATGAACTAAGAGTACACAACAAGCAAGGCAAGATAGACCTAATCTATTGTGTAGTATGAAATTGATTATATACAACGATGGACACATTCAAATTCAAATCTGTAGTCTGTATGGTGTGCAAGACTCCTACAACGCCGCCGGCCTCCAACTGGAGCACTGGAGGTCTTGGTGCTATGTCTGCTGCTTGGAGAATTGCATTGCAAACCCTAACTCATATCTGCCTGTAAATGACGTGACCTGGCCTATAAATAGGCATCTGATGTGGCCATGTAGAACTGGTCCACGACTCCATACAATGAACAATGTGCTGTCCGTACTGTCCCCGAACGAATTAATGCTCGCTATGTATTAATTAATGCCTGCGCATAGCAATGAGCCAAGAAAAGAAAGATTCAATTGAAAGTGTTGAGTCAAAGTGTGGATTCCGTATTCCAAACATGTTTCAAAGAACAAGAAGGGACTCAATTCGGATGCTATATCCAAAACGTACAAAGTTTTGGGAATGTTAAAAGGCATAGCGGGTATTAATTAATATTACCTTAATGATAAACATTAAAGGCTCCTCCCTTCATCAGGCACCTTAACGTATAGTGCAGCAAAGCGAGAGACGCAATAAGATGGGGGTTGCTTGCGCTATTGGAAAGACAGAGGCGATGATTGCCTCACAGGGAAGGTTGTTTGCCTCATGCGAGTAGACTTGAAGAGAGAAAGAGAGGGGTGATGGTTGCTTGGAAAGACAGAGGCAATGAAGGAAGGTCGTGTGCCTAATGCGAGCAAACTTGAAGAGAGAGAGAGAGAGAGAGAGGGGGGCGATGGTTGTCCCTCGTGCTTTTTATACAATAGACAAAGAGAGGTTGCCTCTCTCTGCAAGCATATCAGGGAGAGACACACACAGACATTGGGAGGGCATAGACCTTGAGCGAAGAAGAGAGACAGAGAGAAAGGGTGCACTACGTAGAGAGAGGACATAATGCCCGCGCATAGCGGGCATTAATTAATACAACACTAATAAAAATCTCAATATACAACACTAACGTTTATCATCTGAATATACTCATTACCTTGTTAAGATGTTACCTGCTCCGTTTAAGCCTGTTGTTCGTTAACATTGATTCTTTTGTGTGAAATTGTAAAATGCTAAGTCTAACAAGCATTGCCTCCATAATACCGTCTCCTACTCCTTGCAACACGAGTTTAATCCACAACACGTATGTGCATGCATGTGTGCTCGTGTCCATGTACACAATGCTCATGCACATGTGCATGCCTCAAGGGCTTCACTAAAAAAATGATATAATATCGCCTTAGTGTATCTATGCACACATGACAGTGGCCAGGGGCCTGCGAGCGGGGCTGGGGTAGCTCCTTATAGAGATTGCACATTTCATTGTAATCATCCCCAATTACATGATCCATATAACGACATCAAAGTGCAAGGGATGGAACTTGAATGCGGGATCTTTGATTGGGAGCCCTTGATGTGTAAACTGTTAGCTAGCACGCGAGCGAGAGAGAGAGAGAGAGAGAGAGAGAGAGAGAGAGAGAGAGTCATATTGGAATCTATTGATGTGATTCACCATGAGGGAAACCTGAAACTTCACCATCTCTAGTGTAGCAAGAGTGCATCTTATCAGGAGCTTATTTCTACCATCACGGGAAGTGATACATGTCACCTCTGGGAAAAATGTGCTTGTAAATTTCTTGTTTATTGTTTTCTAGTACCATACTCCTTATCAACATATGCTCACTCATACCTATTGCACCCATGTTAGCCAACACCGTGCGCAGAGAGGGTTTTTTAGATTAAATGTCCCCAATGATAAAGCAAGAGACTTATTCTCGTAGGATGAAGATTTAAGCGTAATTCACAATGCTTTGGTAAGATGGGTAATTTTGTTTCTTGATGCATGTTCAATGGCCAACTCTTTGCATACATTGGTGAAGATGCCTTTTGCTTATTCTGAAAACTAGATACATCATAATTCTATGTACATGTGCATGGCTTGAAGTCATTACCTTAGGAACAAACATAAGTTACTGGTAAAAGGCTTGCTATCTTTTAGTTCATGGACTATGCATCCCATTGAATGGGAATTCAATCCATGCACGCCTAGGCTCCCATCTTATCAGCATCCAATTTATGCAGAGAGAGAGAGAGAGAGAGAGAGAGAGAGAGAGAGGGGGAGGTGAGGGGGGATTTCAATTATGATTGTTTTTCAAGAAAAGCTGATTTGTTGATGGCTCTGAGAGTTTTTTCTTTATGAAGAGAGGTTGAGAGATTGCTTCGACATGTGTACGAACTTTGCAAAGATGGATGTTCAAATGAAGCCATGCAAGTGGTTGATGTTATGGTCCAGCAAGGGATACATGTATCGAGGGACATTCTGTATCGCCTCTTGCAACAGTGTATTACAAAGAAAGATTTGGCAGCTGGAAAGAAGGTGCATTCCATCATGGTTAGTAAAGGCCTTGATACAGTTGCCGTTTTTTCCAACCACTTTCTACGCCTCTATGCTGCATGTGGGAGTTTCTCAGAAGCAAATCAAGTGTTTGAAGCTTCCAAGCCTAGTGTATTTACATATAATGCAATCATGTCAGCACATGCAAAGCTTGGGGATGGCAACAAGACACTTGAATTGTTTGACAAACTGCAGGGTGACAGGTTGAAGCCGGATAATTGCACATTCCTATGTGTTTTGAATGCTTGTGGCAAGCTAGGTGCAGTGAGGCAGGGCAGACAAACACACAATCAAATCATTCAAGAGGGTTTAGAGTTAGATGTGGCAATGGCTAACACCATAATTGATATGTACGCTAAGTGTGCAAGTTTAGATGAGGCATGCAAAGTGTTTGATGGATTGTCAGCTCAAAATGTGGTGTCATGGGCTGCAATGATTGCAGGATACGCGCATCATGGACATGGACTTATTGTGTTGGAGCTTTTTGAAAAGATGCATTCTCATGGTGTGAAGCCGAATAATGTCATTTTTTCATGTGCCTTGAAAGCAAGCAGTGGACAAAGAGCATTATGCAATGGCAGACAGATACATGAAGAGATTATTAGAGCAGGATTAGAATCAGATGTAGTTGTTGGAACTGCTTTGGTTGACATGTATGCAAAATGTGAGAACCTAGAAGATGCTCGGAGGGTGTTTGATGAGATGGCAAGTCTGAATGTTGTCACATGGAATGCGATGATTGTAGGATATGCGCAGCATGGAAATGATGTATCAGCTTTGGTTCTCTTTGAAAAAATGCGACAGAAGGGCATAAAACCAGACAAGATCACATACTCGGGGGTTCTAAAATCATGTGGCAGTACACAGAATTTACAGCAGGGAAGGTTAGTACATCATCTTATAATCAAAAGTGGCCTTAGGTCTGATACTGCCCTGGGGAATTCACTCATTAACATGTATGCAAAGTGTGGTAGCCTACAGGATGCACAAACAATTTTTGACAAATTGCCCAATCCAGATGTTATATCATGGGGTGCGGTCATTGATGGATGTGCGGAGTATGGACACGGTCTTTTGGCTCTTGAGGTTTTTGAGGGGATGCAGCACCGTGTAAAGCCAAATGAAATAATTTTTGTGTCTACCTTGAAAGCATGTATAAGTATTGGGTCCATGGAAGAAGGTCGAAAGATACATGATCAAGTTGTCAAAGGTGCATTTGAACTCGGCATTCTTGTTGGGAGTACCATTGTTGACATGTATGCCAAGTATGGAAGCCTTGAAGAGGCCAGCAATTGTTTTGACAGACTGTTGGATCCAGATGTAGTGTCATGGGGAGCCATGATTTCTGGCTATGTCCAGATGGGGCATGGGGATCTTGCACTAGAAATGTTTGCAGAAATGCTACATGATGGAATAGAGCCAAGTGAAGCTATATTTGTGACCATCCTGCAAGCATGCCTGCATATGGGCGCCTTAGAGCCGGGCAGTCTTATACACGAATACATTATTAAAAGTGGATTTCAAACAGATGGGGCTGTTGGGACCACTCTTGTTGACATGTACGCCAGATTTGGGAGCTTAGAGGAAGCGCGGGTTGTTTTTGATGCTCACTCAAATAGAGATGTGGTAACGTGGGGTGCAATGATTGCAGGATATGTCCAGCATGGGCATTGTTTTCCTGCCCTTGAACTTTTTGAGAGAATGCAATCTCAGACTACAATGCCAAATCGACCAATTTTTTTGTGCATTTTGAAAGCATGTAGCAGTATTGGTATCATAGCACATGCCAGGAAGGTACACAAACAGATAATTGAAATTGGACTTGAATTGGATGTCACTGTTGGGAATGCCCTTGTTGATATGTACACGAAATGTGGAAGCCAAGAGGAGGCTAGTAAAGTCTTGGATAAACTTGGGAATAGGGATGTGGTATCATGGAGTGCCGTGATTGCAGGTCATGCATGGCATGGTGATTGCAGGCTTTCCATGCAATGTTTCGAGGCTATGAAACGCGAAGGGCTGAGGCCTGACGATGCTGTCTTTACCAGTATTTTAGCTGCTTGCAGTCATGCAGGATCATTGGAGAGAGGTCTTTGCTGTCTCAGATCAATGACAGAAGACCATAATATTGTGCCTGGTATTCAGCACTATAACTCCGTAGTTGATCTTCTTGGCCGTGCTGGTTTGTTTAAGGAAGCTGAAGATTTACTTTACAGTATGCCTAGTTCTGCAAATACAACTGGGTGGACTTCTCTGCTTGCTGGCTGCAGAACATATGGTAACGCTGAGGTAGGACAGAAATGCTTTGATGTTATTGTTGAGTTGGCACCCAATGATGCTTCTAGTTTTATGCTGATGTCAAATATCTACGGAGACACGAACATGTGGTAGCATGCTGAGAAAGTTCAAGAGCTGAGAAATTATGAAGATGCAATTATGAATCTAATGCGCAGGAGGTCACTGGGAGGAGAACCTGAGTAATGAAAAGCTTAGACTATTAAGCAAGCTACTGAAAGTCGAGGGTTTTGTTCCACAGCTTGAGCTTGTGTCAGAGTCTACTTCAAATGACACAAGGTGGGTCTTGTGAAATCTTCATTTGGGAAAATTTTCACAATATTCATGAACGTATCTTGGGCGGAGACAAGTTGGTTGCTCAGCATCTTGCCTTACGTCTTGTCATGCTAGACACTACCTCCATCCAGGCGGTGAGACCAAGGCAGTGACCAAGCCTGCTATCTGCCACTTGGCATTAAAGCATGCATTTCTCACGCTTCTTTGATTCCAGCCTAAAGCATGCTCACAATTAAGTGGAGACATGCCTTCAATATGACTCTGGAAGTTGAACTTCATTTACACTAATTAAGGACACAGATTTAGGCTAATCACATGCATAATTACATGAACTAAGAGTACACAACAAGCAAGGCAAGATAGACCTAATCTATTGTGTAGTATGAAATTGATTATATACAACGATGGACACATTCAAATTCAAATCTGTAGTCTGTATGGTGTGCAAGACTCCTACAACGCCGCCGGCCTCCAACTGGAGCACTGGAGGTCTTGGTGCTATGTCTGCTGCTTGGAGAATTGCATTGCAAACCCTAACTCATATCTGCCTGTAAATGACGTGACCTGGCCTATAAATAGGCATCTGATGTGGCCATGTAGAACTGGTCCACGACTCCATACAATGAACAATGTGCTGTCCGTACTGTCCCCGAACGAATTAATGCTCGCTATGTATTAATTAATGCCTGCGCATAGCAATGAGCCAAGAAAAGAAAGATTCAATTGAAAGTGTTGAGTCAAAGTGTGGATTCCGTATTCCAAACATGTTTCAAAGAACAAGAAGGGACTCAATTCGGATGCTATATCCAAAACGTACAAAGTTTTGGGAATGTTAAAAGGCATAGCGGGTATTAATTAATATTACCTTAATGATAAACATTAAAGGCTCCTCCCTTCATCAGGCACCTTAACGTATAGTGCAGCAAAGCGAGAGACGCAATAAGATGGGGGTTGCTTGCGCTATTGGAAAGACAGAGGCGATGATTGCCTCACAGGGAAGGTTGTTTGCCTCATGCGAGTAGACTTGAAGAGAGAAAGAGAGGGGTGATGGTTGCTTGGAAAGACAGAGGCAATGAAGGAAGGTCGTGTGCCTAATGCGAGCAAACTTGAAGAGAGAGAGAGAGAGAGAGAGGGGGGCGATGGTTGTCCCTCGTGCTTTTTATACAATAGACAAAGAGAGGTTGCCTCTCTCTGCAAGCATATCAGGGAGAGACACACACAGACATTGGGAGGGCATAGACCTTGAGCGAAGAAGAGAGACAGAGAGAAAGGGTGCACTACGTAGAGAGAGGACATAATGCCCGCGCATAGCGGGCATTAATTAATACAACACTAATAAAAATCTCAATATACAACACTAACGTTTATCATCTGAATATACTCATTACCTTGTTAATATGTTACCTGCTCCGTTTAAGCCTGTTGTTCGTTAACATTGATTCTTTTGTGTGAAATTGTAAAATGCTAAGTCTAACAAGCATTGCCTCCATAATACCGTCTCCTACTCCTTGCAACAAGAGTTTAATCCACAACACGTATGTGCATGCATGTGTGCTCGTGTCCATGTACACAATGCTCATGCACATGTGCATGCCTCAAGGGCTTCACTAAAAAAATGATATAATATCGCCTTAGTGTATCTATGCACACATGACAGTGGCCAGGGGCCTGCGAGCGGGGCTGGGGTAGCTCCTTATAGAGATTGCACATTTGTTTGTAATCATCCCCAATTACATGATCCATATAACGACATCAAAGTGCAAGGGATGGAACTTGAATGCGGGATCTTTGATTGGGAGCCCTTGATGTGTAAACTGTTAGCTAGCGCGCGAGAGAGAGAGAGAGAGAGAGAGAGAGAGAGAGAGTCATATTGGAATCTATTGATGTGATTCACCATGAGGGAAACCTCAAACTTCACCATCTCTAGTAGCAAGAGTGCATCTTATCAGGAGCTTATTTCTACCATCCCGGGAAGTGATACATGTCACCTCTGGGAAAAATGTGCTTGTAAATTTCTTGTTTATTATTTTCTAGTACCATACTCCTTATCAACATATGTTCACTCATACCTATTGCACCCATGTTAGCCAACACCGTGCGGAGAGAGGGTTTTTTAGATTAAATGTCCCCAATGATAAAGCAAGAGACTTATACTCGTAGGATGAAGATTTAAGCATAATTCACAATGCTTTGGTAAGATGGGTAATTTTGTTTCTTGATGCATGTTCAATGGCCAACTCTTTGCATGCATTGGTGAAGATGCCTTTTGCAATTCTGAAAACTAGATACATCATAATTCTATGTACATGTGCATGGCTTGAAGTCATTACCTAAGGAACAAACATAAGCTACGGGTAAAAGGCTTGCTATCTTTTAGTTCATGGACTATGCATCCCATTGAAGTTGGGAATTCAATCCATGCAGGCCTAGGCTCCCATCTTATCAACATCCATTTATGCAGTTGTAAGGCTAAATTGATGACCTTATTAGTATGTTGGAGCACTGCAAAAGCAGGAATTGTCATTTCAAATTGACAATAAGTAGTTCTACTTATAGTTGCCACAATCATCTTCGTCTCAGGTTTTGCACATAAGAATAGTTGAAATTCAATTTTCCTACGAAGGGTAGATTGTGCCTCTACACTCAGTTGTGTCATGGTACCCAAAATTTACAAATTTAATTTTATTAGGTAATGAACAAAACATAATCAAAAACACAGAACAATACTTTCAACATCACTATTAACAGCATTGTAGGTTGAGAATACTAAGAATAGAGGACGAATAGATTGAATAATACTAAGAACATGCTATTAAGGCTAAGAGAGAGCTTCACGGGAACCACTCACCTCTATGTGTCCAGGGGATATTTCCAATTGACCAACCTCGTAACCCTTGAGGTCTCCAAGCTGAACACTGCCATGAGTAGCTTATCATTCGTGTTCTCACGCGAGCATTGTCACACTTCCGCGTTGCACTATGGGAACTACTCCCTCCTCTCACCTCAAATCACTCACACACACTCACTGCATGCATTAGAGAGAAGATTAAAGAGGTTTAGTAAGAGGGAAAGCTCCATTGCATAATGGGAGAGTGTCCTTGCATAATGGGAGAGTGTCCTTCCATTATGAGAGAAATTTCCTTATATACATGGCCATAAGTGTTCACACACTTAAACTTGTTGGATGAGGGAGTAAATGCTCTACACACACACACACACACACACACACACAGACACACACACATGCACACATAGTCACACACAGTTGTATCGAGCTCAGAGAGTGAGAGAGATGATATGTGATAGCTGGAAGTACTCAATACAATGATAAGAAATGAGTGGAGTATAAGGTATTTATAGTCCTAGGGCTGACGTGCCCAACACACTAGCGTGTGTTCACACGAGGAAAAAACCCTTGCTCACACAGGGTAAAAAGTGCATGTGTATAAGATTGTTCACATGAGGACTTCCTGGAGGCCAAAGGCTAACAAACCCCCTTGAAGTGAATGGTGTGAACGTGTACAGGGTGTAGCAGACTCGGTAAAATCATCTGCCACATTGGCAGGTGTAGGCACGTAAGTCAAGGCTATCTCTCCTACATGGAGCCTTTTCTTGACATAATTATAATGCACCTCAATTGCTATGTCAGCACATGAAAAACCGGAGTCCACGCGACTGCTAATCCACTTTGACTCTCAGTGAAAATGGTGGTAGAAGACGGCTGTCTAATACCAAGATCTACCAATAGATAGCGGAGTCATACACACTCTATGTGAATGTTGCCCTATACTTAGCCTCATGACTAGAAGTGGCCATTGTCGGCTGCCTCTTGTTGAGCCATAAAATACATGAACTTCTAAGAAGGAAATAGTTACCACTGGTTGGCACTCTAGTGTCATAACATCCTTCCTAGTCTCACTGTCAATGTAGGCGGTCAAGCATAAAGAAGACACATTGCTATAAAACAATGCAAAGTCCAGAGTGCCTTGAATGTAATGAAAGACACGGTTCAGTACTTGCCATTGCCAAGTGCCAGCACAATGCATACATATGCTCAACTGTGACACTGCATACTGAATATCAAGACGGGTAGTGCATAGATATATAAGGCATCCGACAGCTTGTTGAATAAATTGGATACCCAAATAATAATGCAAAAGTCCCATGTCTGTAACATCAAATGCATGCTCTAATTCAACAAGCAAATATGAAATTCGCTCCTCATCAAGGCCAGTCATCTCACGAGCAAATCAACCCAATTATCATCCTCCAATGCATCAAAAGGAGAAAGTGACTCCTCATTTAATGTGGAAGCAACAAGGGTTGTATCAACAAAATGAGATGCCGAGAGACAGTGTGTGTCTGACCTGACATAAGTGTAGTCAACTTGCTATCAGTGCAGCGGGGAACTCTCTGTGAGTCACGAATGGCTACATCCTCTTCAATTAATGCATCCTGATTCAAAGTGTGGCTTATCTAGAGCAATATGGGAAAATTGGGCTACTGAATTGGCTGATTATCAGCACAGCAGCAGCAGCAGAAGGCTGATTTGGAGCCAAAGGAGGCTCAACGAATTCAACATTGATACCAAATAATGGCATGAAGATGTAAGCACTGTGGACAACGTGCTGAGGCACAATTTCCAACATCAATGCATAAGCTGTCAAGGTCCACTAAATGCTAATGCATCAACAAAGGAACCTTAGTCAATGGTCAAGCCGACAAGGTGATAATAAGCAATGGAAATGGGATGATATAATAAATTTTCAGCTTTGTAAGTGGGCTGAAAATGCTAAAAATAAAGGGAGATAGTAATCCCAAATGAAAGAATCTAGCAAGTGGGGGCAGAAAAGCATACATCCAGTCATTACAATAAGAGTATAAGGCAATCTCTCACTAACACCATGCATGGTGGTGTGGCAAAATAAAAGAGATGTGTAATCCCACTCAAATTGATGTATAGAAACCCTTGAATTATGCATAGTGACCAGGCAACCAAGCTAAAGACAATGTAACATTCTGACACCATTAGCATCCATGCAAAGAAGCTACAAAGGGGGTCCATCACTTCCAGGTGCACAAAAGCTGGAGTCTTCACGGTTGCTGCTGAGGATTCTCCACCCTTCTCGGTGCTCCGTTTGGGACACTGCCTCCAATAGTGGCCTTTCTCACCACAATCATTACAGGTCCTCTCTACCTTGAGTTTCTCGCGGTCGGACTTCTTCTCAAAAGACTTTTGTGGTGAAGCCTTCCATTTTCCCTTATTGTTACGGCCTTTCGATCGTTGGCCAGTTAAGGCCTCCGAACCTCCGCCCTGCGGAGGGTTTGTGAATCTTTCCTCCTGGTCCAAGACCATGGGCACAAGCTCCTCCCATGTGATGGTGCTGAGCCTGCCCTACTGGTAATCAAACAAGAGTAGAAAGCTGAGTATTCAGAGGGAAAATGCGACAGCAACGTGATGGCCATATCCTCCGATGATATCTCTTTCCCCTAGCCTGAAGAACTTCCTTCCTGAAGAGCCTGCAGCTTGTTAATGTGCTCCCGCATCATCGATGACTTTGCAGGATTCATAACCCGCATCTGTACTTCCAAGGAAATCTTCTTCATGGGCGATACCCTATTATAGAGAGAAGCCAAATGTTGCCATATACCTTTAGCATGTAACTTGAACAAGAATCTAGAAAAGAGAGTAATACATCTCAGCAAGTAAACAACACTACACAAAAGGTATGTCTCCAAGACATAGCACAATGGAGAGGTCAAATGCATAAGTGACCAAGGACATCACCAATAGAAATACACGACATGTGCCCCCCTCAAATGCAACAGCCATAGAGAAAGCTCGGTTGACAATTACTATAAAGCATAATAATCAGAGTATGAATCATGACCATAATCAATGTCTAGCAGAGCACCATCATGCAATGGAGATGTAGTGACTAAGGCACAATCATCATGAGACCAATTAGCCTCTTCCATTGCATCAGATGGACCAACAATAGCTGACAATTCTGCATTTGAATCAAAGTACCACTTTTTACGTTGTGTTGGTAGGGTTTTTTTTCCCCATGTATAAGATTGTTCACAGTAGGACTTCCTGGAGGCCAAAGGTTAACAAAACTATGGCTGGGCATGCATCGCCCAAAGTTTCTATTTGGCCTATTGCTTGTATATTGCTTCATCTCGTAATGCATTAAAACACTCGGGAGCACATCCTAGCTCACTACCCCATGCTCTTGGAGATCGGGAACATCACTAATTATCCATCAGACCTTTGAGGGCGCCCGTCCAAGTTTGAGATTTGGACACCATTGCTTCATGGCTTGTTTATACATGAGTTTGGTGTGTCCATCCTCAACATTTGATGTAGATTACTCATGCTTTGCATTAAAACACTCGGGAGCACATCCTAGCTCACTACCCCATGCTCTTGGAGATCGGGAACATCACTAATTATCCATCAGACCTTTGAGGGCGCCCGTCCAAGTTTGAGATTTGGACACCATTGCTTCATGGCTTGTTTATACATGAGTTTGGTGTGTCCATCCTCAACATTTGATGTAGATTACTCATGCTTTGGCATATAATTGGGTGTGGCAAACCTTGTTAACCCTAAAATGGGTTAACATTCGCCCTTCCCGTCGATCGCGTCCTTATAATCGGATTGAATACTTTGTCCAGGGGTAGATCTTGGTGCTGATAAGTAGATGTTGTGTATGTCTTTGATCCTCCGAAAAGGGATGAAGAAGGTAGTTAGGAAAGGAAAATGTTAATACCAGATGTGATCCTAATTAGGGTGGGGGCCATTGAATGTGATTGCTTCTCTCTCACTTTTTTGTTTATTTATTTATTTGGTTGCACAATCACATGCAAGGTTACAATATTTATTGAGGTTAGCAAGGATTCTATGGCTATTAGCAATGGAGGAAGAGAGGTAGAGGTCCGGAGGAGCATTGATAAGAAATCCCTATGAGTACATCTTTGTGGTTTAATGTGTCGCTTAGCAAAGTGTTAGAGGATTTTATAGTGACCGAACCTGCTTTTACTTCCCATGTGCTTTTTCATCCATTAAGAAAAATTAGGTCCTTTTGACCATTGGTCAAATTGATATACCATGAAGTACAAAAGGGTGAGTCCTTAAATGTTTGTTGGAGCTATTGCAGTCAAAATATTTGGAGAGGACTGAAAGGATTTAGTCGACTTGTGAGGTTGTGGAGCCATTTGTTGTAAAAAGGCCATTTGGACAATATCATTGGGCTACTATTGGTGAGGCTGAAATTTAAGAAATTCCAAGTGATGGGTCATACCATGGGTCAAGCATGCACCCACCATGGTCCCCCCATCCAAGTGATGGGCCATACCATGGGTCAAGCATGCACCCACCATGGTCCCCCCATCCAAAGATGTACCTAGAAGGTGTCGATGACGAGGTTTCCACTAGTGGGTGAGTAAAGTGTACTCAATAATAGCAGCTGCTTCATTTGATTTTGCAGTAGACAAGGATGATGATTGGCTAGTTGAAGACTATTATTCTTTATGAATGAACCAAAGGCGTGATTCTGAGAATCATGGTGGTGAAACTTCATAAAAGTGCAGAAGAATGGTTTCTTGGATTGGAAATATAATGAGAAAACAATGTGGCCATATTGTTGCACATTTGAGTGAGTTTCAGCCTACCTAATTTTGTAGGTGTTAGAAATCATGGCCGTGATTGTTGAAGAATCATGGTGATAAAAAGCACGTGTTTATACTAGATGATGCATTTAGGTCAAGGGAAAACACATGTTAGAGATGGTTCTAATGGAAGTGGAGATAGCCAAGTGAGTGTGATTATGCAGAGATAAGAATCATAGGCATGAATTTTGGAAGAATCACCGGTGATAATAATTCATGTCTATTGAGAAGAGATGACTTTAGTAGTTTAGACATGATGAGAGAATGCCAAAACATGATGCACTTGGACATTTTGATGAAGATTTGTTGGCATGATCCGGGTGTGATTTTTAGAAAAATCACGGTCATGAGAATTAATGCAACACAACAAATGATTGCAGAATATGCATGTGGAGTGCAATATGAAAGCAAGTGCCATGATTTGCTTCCATTTGGACACATGTTGGCAACCGTGATTTTTGATGACATGGCACGTGATTTTTTATGACATGGCACGAATCACAATGTTGAAAATCACAGCGGCTTAGCCTTATGGTTTTTCATGTGATGATGATGTGCATAGCATGTGCAACATCCTTGTAAGTGCAAATGACTGAGAGGGTGATTCTTTGTTGGCATGATTATTAATCACGGTTCGTGATTTCAAATTATAGTGTGATTCCTGTGTGGCGTGACTACAAAATCATGATGATCAAAGTTGATGTTTTTGGTGATGTTGACGATGATTTGCACTCCTTGATACTTATGCTTTATTGTTGACAGCATGCTTTAACTATTTGTTGAGCTTTGAATGGTGTAACTTTTGTTGATGTGGCAATTGTGATTGTGATTTTAATGAGGTTGCACACGACAGATGATGTAATAAAGTTCCTACTTTATTGGAATGAAGGGATGTAATGCATGAAAATTATGAGTAATCACCATGTAAACATGATGCCTAAGTGTGTTTAGTCTCTCACCAAGAGAATGGAAATAGCCTTCCACAAGCCAAGAGAGAAGCCATGAGCTCCAAGAAACATAAATTTCCATTTCTAAAAATGATCATCAAAAGTTACAACCATGGTCCAAGTCCCCTCTTTTATACATGGACTTGTCCCATTATTAACCCTATTGAATAAAGTTCCTACTTTATTACAAACCATCCCTTCCCAAAGATTTTGTCCTCAAAATCAATAACATGTACAATCTCAAAGTATGAGACTCTAATGTAATCAATGGGAAGTTGTTAAGAGTTCTCAAGTACATCCAAAGCACATATACAATGAAAATCCGGATGTATACAAGTCCACAAAGCTTCAAGCCCAAAGTGTATGAGTGGGACTGTTATGACAGCCCTTCTAGTCGATGAAGACCCTTGAAAATCCTTCATTTAGACTCCATATATTGGGCTGAAAATGATATGTACACTCAGCCATATGTAGCCCACATCATAATCTTTCATTAGGATACGCCATGAAGCTTGTTGGAGTAAAAAAATAGGCCCAATAGTAGACCTTCCCAAAGCTGTCCAGAAATTACAGCATTAAAGCTTGACCATTCACATGCCAATATTGCTTCTCCATGCATTATTAATGGCAATGGTGAAAGGAATTGATTCCACATGAGCTTGGCCAATTCATAGATCACATTTTGGGGGATTTTCTTCATTATGTCTCATTTGGCATGCCATTGATGGAATGGCAAGCTTATGCAATGTTTTGGAGTCCCTCATGCTCATCTTGATGCCATATGGACACTATGGATGCTATACATAGCCATGCCAATGCTATGTTTTACACATGGGCATAAGAGAGCATAAGTTTTGGAAGCATGCATTTGTCAATATGATGTGAAAGGGATTGTTGGAATGCAATTGCAAATGCCTTGATTGTGGTTAACAAATGCTTATGCAAATGCCATGGTGAGGGCATTGTGAATTGTTGGTTTGTGTTGGAGCTTTTGGATGATGGATTGAGGCATGAGTCCATGCTTTATTGATGAGTTCTAAATTGTAAAAGGGCATGAGTCATGCTCAATACTTGTAAGCCAACAAACTTGTTCTATCATTTGATATTATCCACATCATTTTGTACCTACACTCACCATTGCTACCACTTCAAGTTTCTATAGAATCTAGCAATGTGTGAGGGTACCTTGGCATTGGTTGGAGAGGCCAAGGGGAGAATGGCTTGAACTCTTTGTGCCGTGATTGCTTGGTAAAGCGGTACAAAGGGGGATTAGGTACACCGGTGTGAAGAAATGGCCTCAACCTTCACCTTGGAGGAAAACTCGGTGAAGGGGTGAGAAGAGCTTGGCCGGGAGATCGGCAAGCTTCAACGCGCGTCCTCAACAATTCTCACCATCGACTTTGTGGATGCATTTGGGCAATGGGGCCCCTTTTCCGTCATATTGTGTGGATATTGCAAATGCTTTGATGGACAAAGAGTGCATATGATCTTTCATGACATTGTGGGATACAAAGAGTATTGCATTGTGATTTGAGAAGTTGCATTTTCATTTGAGATTTGGTTCCAATTACAAAGGAGACTCTGGCGGAATTTTTCCAACAAGGGAGCCAAACAAGCTTATTGATTGGAGATTTACCCCATGGATACACTTGAAGAGTTATTCACAACTACCAAGGGGAGAAACACCAATCATTTGTAGTCGGATTGAGCTTTGGGACCGAATTTTGGGAATTTCTGGGATTTTACAAAACCCTAATTCAGTCCTAGGGTTTTTGGGATTAGGTCCGAGTGATTACACGACTCTATTCTACTCCTTGAGAGTTTTCAAATGAGCCATAGAACTCCTTAATCGGATATCACAATCTCGGTCAAAAGAGTCATGTTGACTTTCTGGTCAAAGTCAAACAGAATATACTTTCACTTTGACTGAATCAAAATGCTTTTAGGGGTAGGTTCTATCTTCCGTTAGCTTTCTATAGAGCCGTCTAAATCCTAATTCCGACATATATTTTGCGTTTTAGAGCCAAATTACTACTTTCAGCTGTCCCGCACAAACCCTAAAACAGAGAGTACTTGCCCACACCTAATTCTTACTGTGTTCATTTGGGAGGATAGTAGACACCATTACCTACCCATAGAACCTTCTTTTGTCCAATTCCGACATCATTTGGGCATTCTACCAACATCTTGCATTTCTTCACTATGCCGAAGGGAAGACCGCGCAAGGGTGGGGATGTTGTGCAAAAAATGATCATCAAAAGTTACAACCATGGTCCAAGTCCCCTCTTTTATACATGGACTTGTCCCATTATTAACCCTATTGAATAAAGTTCCTACTTTATTACAGATGATTTCTTGATGGTACCATGTTTTAAGCCTTTTTGATCATATAGAGTATGTATGTACCTTAAATGACCATTTTCTAGTGGTGCAATTTTGTAGAAGAAAGAATCACGACATGAAAATTGCTTGATCGTTGCCATTAGAAATGTATTTGCTTGCATTTGAGAGTAAAATTGTGCCTCTTCCTTGAAGCTGATTTCTTTTGCTGGTAGCACTTGTTGACTTACTCATTGTAGCCATCCCAAATGCTTCAAAGGTCGTTGATCGTAATAACTTATGAGCCAAAGTCTCACTTTTATAGGCCATTGGGCTTTATAATTAGCCCCCATGCTTTTATAAGCTTTTAATCCAATGCCTCCACTTATAAGCCTCTTCCCACATTAGGGATATCTCCCCACTAGGTGCCCCATGTCCGACCTCCAACCTGACCCTGTGCTAGCGTGCACTTCTCCTGGACGTAACATATGCTCTCGCATGGAGTATTCCAAGTGTGCATGGTACCAATATGCCGCGGGTGAGGCAGGGGAGCTCACTCGCTGGGGCTGCCTAGCTCTGTCTTGGTCCATCTGTCCTGGAGAGTCTTTTATGAGCTTTGAGTGAGAGAGAGAGAGAGAGAGAGAGAGAGAGAGAGAGAGAGGGGGGTGAGGGGGGATTTCAATTATGATTGTTTTTCAAGAAAAGCTGATTTGTTGATGGCTCTGAGAGTTTTTTCTTTATGAAGAGAGGTTGAGAGATTGCTTCGACATGTGTACGAACTTTGCAAAGATGGATGTTCAAATGAAGCCATGCAAGTGGTTGATGTTATGGTCCAGCAAGGGATACATGTATCGAGGGACATTCTGTATCGCCTCTTGCAACAGTGTATTACAAAGAAAGATTTGGCAGCTGGAAAGAAGGTGCATTCCATCATGGTTAGTAAAGGCCTTGATACAGTTGCCGTTTTTTCCAACCACTTTCTATGCCTCTATGCTGCATGTGGGAGTTTCTCAGAAGCAAATCAAGTGCTTGAAGCTTCCAAGCCTAGTGTATTTACATATAATGCAATCATGTCAGCACATGCAAAGCTTGGGGATGGCAACAAGACACTTGAATTGTTTGACAAACTGCAGGGTGACAGGTTGAAGCCGGATAATTGCACATTCCTATGTGTTTTGAATGCTTGTGGCAAGCTAGGTGCAGTGAGGCAGGGCAGACAAACACACAATCAAATCATTCAAGAGGGTTTAGAGTTAGATGTGGCAATGGCTAACACCATAATTGATATGTACGCTAAGTGTGCAAGTTTAGATGAGGCATGCAAAGTGTTTGATGGATTGTCAGCTCAAAATGTGGTGTCATGGGCTGCAATGATTGCAGGATACGCGCATCATGGACATGGACTTATTGTGTTGGAGCTTTTTGAAAAGATGCATTCTCATGGTGTGAAGCCGAATAATGTCATTTTTTCATGTGCCTTGAAAGCAAGCAGTGGACAAAGAGCATTATGCAATGGCAGACAGATACATGAAGAGATTATTAGAGCAGGATTAGAATCAGATGTAGTTGTTGGAACTGCTTTGGTTGACATGTATGCAAAATGTGAGAACCTAGAAGATGCTCGGAGGGTGTTTGATGAGATGGCAAGTCTGAATGTTGTCACATGGAATGCGATGATTGTAGGATATGCGCAGCATGGAAATGATGTATCAGCTTTGGTTCTCTTTGAAAAAATGCGACAGAAGGGCATAAAACCAGACAAGATCACATACTCGGGGGTTCTAAAATCATGTGGCAGTACACAGAATTTACAGCAGGGAAGGTTAGTACATCATCTTATAATCAAAAGTGGCCTTAGGTCTGATACTGCCCTGGGGAATTCACTCATTAACATGTATGCAAAGTGTGGTAGCCTACAGGATGCACAAACAATTTTTGACAATTGCCCAATCCAGATGTTATATCATGGGGTGCGGTCATTGATGGATGTGCGGAGTATGGACACGGTCTTTTGGCTCTTGAGGTTTTTGAGGGGATGCAGCACCGTGTAAAGCCAAATGAAATAATTTTTGTGTCTACCTTGAAAGCATGTATAAGTATTGGGTCCATGGAAGAAGGTCGAAAGATACATGATCAAGTTGTCAAAGGTGCATTTGAACTCGGCATTCTTGTTGGGAGCACCATTGTTGACATGTATGCCAAGTATGGAAGCCTTGAAGAGGCCAACAATTGTTTTGACAGACTGTTGGATCCAGATGTAGTGTCATGGGGAGCCATGATTTCTGGCTATGTCCAGATGGGGCATGGGGATCTTGCACTAGAAATGTTTGCAGAAATGCTACATGATGGAATAGAGCCAAGTGAAGCTATATTTGTGACCATCGTGCAAGCATGCCTGCATATGGGCGCCTTAGAGCCGGGCAGTCTTATACACAAATACATTATTAAAAGTGGATTTCAAACAGATGGGGCTGTTGGGACCACTCTTGTTGACATGTACGCCAGATTTGGGAGCTTAGAGGAAGCGCGGGTTGTTTTTGATGCTCACTCAAATAGAGATGTGGTAACGTGGGGTGCAATGATTGCAGGATATGTCCAGCATGGGCATTGTTTTCCTGCCCTTGAACTTTTTGAGAGAATGCAATCTCAGACTACAATGCCAAATCGACCAATTTTTTTGTGCATTTTGAAAGCATGTAGCAGTATTGGTATCATAGCACATGCCAGGAAGGTACACAAACAGATAATTGAAATTGGACTTGAATTGGATGTCACTGTTGGGAATGCCCTTGTTGATATGTACACGAAATGTGGAAGCCAAGAGGAGGCTAGTAAAGTCTTGGATAAACTTGGGAATAGGGATGTGGTATCATGGAGTGCCGTGATTGCAGGTCATGCATGGCATGGTGATTGCAGGCTTTCCATGCAATGTTTCGAGGCTATGAAACGCGAAGGCCTGAGGCCTGACGATGCTGTCTTTACCAGTATTTTAGCTGCTTGCAGTCATGCAGGATCATTGGAGAGAGGTCTTTGCTGTCTCAGATCAATGACAGAAGACCATAATATTGTGCCTGGTATTCAGCACTATAACTCCGTAGTTGATCTTCTTGGCCGTGCTGGTTTGTTTAAGGAAGCTGAAGATTTACTTTACAGTATGCCTAGTTCTGCAAATACAACTGGGTGGACTTCTCTGCTTGCTGGCTGCAGAACATATGGTAACGCTGAGGTAGGACAGAAATGCTTTGATGTTATTGTTGAGTTGGCACCCAATGATGCTTCTAGTTTTATGCTGATGTCAAATATCTACGGAGACACGAACATGTGGTAGCATGCTGAGAAAGTTCAAGAGCTGAGAAATTATGAAGATGCAATTATGAATGTAATGCGCAGGAGGTCACTGGGAGGAGAACCTGAGTAATGAAAAGCTTAGACTATTAAGCAAGCTACTGAAAGTCGAGGGTTTTGTTCCACAGCTTGAGCTTGTGTCAGAGTCTACTTCAAATGACACAAGGTGGGTCTTGTGAAATCTTCATTTGGGAAAATTTTCACAATATTCATGAACGTATCTTGGACGGAGACAAGTTGGTTGCTCAGCATCTTGCCTTACGTCTTGTCATGCTAGACACTACCTCCATCCAGGCGGTGAGACCAAGGCAGTGACCAAGCCTGCTATCTGCCACTTGGCATTAAAGCATGCATTTCTCACGCTTCTTTGATTCCAGCCTAAAGCATGCTCACAATTAAGTGGAGACATGCCTTCAATATGACTCTGGAAGTTGAACTTCATTTACACTAATTAAGGACACAGATTTAGGCTAATCACATGCATAATTACATGAACTAAGAGTACACAACAAGCAAGGCAAGATAGACCTAATCTATTGTGTAGTATGAAATTGATTATATACAACGATGGACACATTCAAATTCAAATCTGTAGTCTGTATGGTGTGCAAGACTCCTACAACGCCGCCGGCCTCCAACTGGAGCACTGGAGGTCTTGATGCTATGTCTGCTGCTTGGAGAATTGCATTGCAAACCCTAACTCATATCTGCCTGTACATGACGTGACCTGGCCTATAAATAGGCATCTGATGTGGCCATGTAGAACTGGTCCACGACTCCATACAATGAACAATGTGCTGTCCGTACTGTCCCCGAACGAATTAATGCTCGCTATGTATTAATTAATGCCTGCGCATAGCAATGAGCCAAGAAAAGAAAGATTCAATTGAAAGTGTTGAGTCAAAGTGTGGATTCCGTATTCCAAACATGTTTCAAAGAACAAGAAGGGACTCAATTCGGATGCTATATCCAAAACGTACAAAGTTTTGGAAATGTTAAAAGGCATAGCGGGTATTAATTAATATTACCTTAATGATAAACATTAGAGGCTCCTCCCTTCATCAGGCACCTTAACGTATAGTGCAGCAAAGCGAGAGACGCAATAAGATGGGGGTTGCTTGCGCTATTGGAAAGACAGAGGCGATGATTGCCTCACAGGGAAGGTTGTTTGCCTCATGCGAGTAGACTTGAAGAGAGAAAGAGAGGGGTGATGGTTGCTTGGAAAGACAGAGGCAATGAAGGAAGGTCGTGTGCCTAATGCGAGCAAACTTGAAGAGAGAGAGAGAGAGAGAGAGAGGGGGGCGATGGTTGTCCCTCGTGCTTTTTATACAATAGACAAAGAGAGGTTGCCTCTCTCTGCAAGCATATCAGGGAGAGACACACACAGACATTGGGAGGGCATAGACCTTGAGCGAAGAAGAGAGACAGAGAGAAAGGGTGCACTATGTAGAGAGAGGACATAATGCCCGCGCATAGCGGGCATTAATTAATACAACACTAATAAAAATCTCAATATACAACACTAACGTTTATCATCTGAATATACTCATTACCTTGTTAATATGTTACCTGCTCCGTTTAAGCCTGTTGTTCGTTAACATTGATTCTTTTGTGTGAAATTGTAAAATGCTAAGTCTAACAAGCATTGCCTCCATAATACCGTCTCCTACTCCTTGCAACAAGAGTTTAATCCACAACACGTATGTGCATGCATGTGTGCTCGTGTCCATGTACACAATGCTCATGCACATGTGCATGCCTCAAGGGCTTCACTAAAAAAATGATATAATATCGCCTTAGTGTATCTATGCACACATGACAGTGGCCAGGGGCCTGCGAGCGGGGCTGGGGTAGCTCCTTATAGAGATTGCACATTTCATTGTAATCATCCCCAATTACATGATCCATATAACGACATCAAAGTGCAAGGGATGGAACTTGAATGCGGGATCTTTGATTGGGAGCCCTTGATGTGTAAACTGTTAGCTAGCACGAGAGAGAGAGAGAGAGAGAGAGAGAGAGAGAGAGAGAGAGAGAGTCATATTGGAATCTATTATGTGATTCACCATGAGGGAAACCTGAAACTTCACCATCTCTAGTGTAGCAAGAGTGCATCTTATCAGGAGCTTATTTCTACCATCACGGGAAGTGATACATGTCACCTCTGGGAAAAATGTGCTTGTAAATTTCTTGTTTATTGTTTTCTAGTACCATACTCCTTATCAACATATGCTCACTCATACCTATTGCACCCATGTTAGCCAACACCGTGCGCAGAGAGGGTTTTTTAGATTAAATGTCCCCAATGATAAAGCAAGAGACTTATTCTCATAGGATGAAGATTTAAGCGTAATTCACAATGCTTTGGTAAGCTGGGTAATTTTGTTTCTTGATGCATGTTCAATGGCCAACTCTTTGCATACATTGGTGAAGATGCCTTTTGCTTATTCTGAAAACTAGATACATCATAATTCTATGTACATGTGCATGGCTTGAAGTCATTACCTTAGGAACAAACATAAGTTACTGGTAAAAGGCTTGCTATCTTTTAGTTCATGGACTATGCATCCCATTGAATGGGAATTCAATCCATGCACGCCTAGGCTCCCATCTTATCAGCATCCAATTTATGCAGAGAGAGAGAGAGAGAGAGAGAGAGAGAGAGAGAGAGAGAGAGAGAGAGAGGGGGGGTGAGGGGGGATTTCAATTATGATTGTTTTTCAAGAAAAGCTGATTTGTTGATGGCTCTGAGAGTTTTTTCTTTATGAAGAGAGGTTGAGAGATTGCTTCGACATGTGTACGAACTTTGCAAAGATGGATGTTCAAATGAAGCCATGCAAGTGGTTGATGTTATGGTCCAGCAAGGGATACATGTATCGAGGGACATTCTGTATCGCCTCTTGCAACAGTGTATTACAAAGAAAGATTTGGCAGCTGGAAAGAAGGTGCATTCCATCATGGTTAGTAAAGGCCTTGATACAGTTGCCGTTTTTTCCAACCACTTTCTACGCCTCTATGCTGCATGTGGGAGTTTCTCAGAAGCAAATCAAGTGTTTGAAGCTTCCAAGCCTAGTGTATTTACATATAATGCAATCATGTCAGCACATGCAAAGCTTGGGGATGGCAACAAGACACTTGAATTGTTTGACAAACTGCAGGGTGACAGGTTGAAGCCGGATAATTGCACATTCCTATGTGTTTTGAATGCTTGTGGCAAGCTAGGTGCAGTGAGGCAGGGCAGACAAACACACAATCAAATCATTCAAGAGGGTTTAGAGTTAGATGTGGCAATGGCTAACACCATAATTGATATGTACGCTAAGTGTGCAAGTTTAGATGAGGCATGCAAAGTGTTTGATGGATTGTCAGCTCAAAATGTGGTGTCATGGGCTGCAATGATTGCAGGATACGCGCATCATGGACATGGACTTATTGTGTTGGAGCTTTTTGAAAAGATGCATTCTCATGGTGTGAAGCCGAATAATGTCATTTTTTCATGTGCCTTGAAAGCAAGCAGTGGACAAAGAGCATTATGCAATGGCAGACAGATACATGAAGAGATTATTAGAGCAGGATTAGAATCAGATGTAGTTGTTGGAACTGCTTTGGTTGACATGTATGCAAAATGTGAGAACCTAGAAGATGCTCGGAGGGTGTTTGATGAGATGGCAAGTCTGAATGTTGTCACATGGAATGCGATGATTGTAGGATATGCGCAGCATGGAAATGATGTATCAGCTTTGGTTCTCTTTGAAAAAATGCGACAGAAGGGCATAAAACCAGACAAGATCACATACTCGGGGGTTCTAAAATCATGTGGCAGTACACAGAATTTACAGCAGGGAAGGTTAGTACATCATCTTATAATCAAAAGTGGCCTTAGGTCTGATACTGCCCTGGGGAATTCACTCATTAACATGTATGCAAAGTGTGGTAGCCTACAGGATGCACAAACAATTTTTGACAAATTGCCCAATCCAGATGTTATATCATGGGGTGCGGTCATTGATGGATGTGCGGAGTATGGACACGGTCTTTTGGCTCTTGAGGTTTTTGAGGGGATGCAGCACCGTGTAAAGCCAAATGAAATAATTTTTGTGTCTACCTTGAAAGCATGTATAAGTATTGGGTCCATGGAAGAAGGTTGAAAGATACATGATCAAGTTGTCAAAGGTGCATTTGAACTCGGCATTCTTGTTGGGAGCACCATTGTTGACATGTATGCCAAGTATGGAAGCCTTGAAGAGGCCTGCAATTGTTTTGACAGACTGTTGGATCCAGATGTAGTGTCATGGGGAGCCATGATTTCTGGCTATGTCCAGATGGGGCATGGGGATCTTGCACTAGAAATGTTTGCAGAAATGCTACATGATGGAATAGAGCCAAGTGAAGCTATATTTGTGACCATCCTGCAAGCATGCCTGCATATGGGCGCCTTAGAGCCGGGCAGTCTTATACACGAATACATTATTAAAAGTGGATTTCAAACAGATGGGGCTGTTGGGACCACTCTTGTTGACATGTACGCCAGATTTGGGAGCTTAGAGGAAGCGCGGGTTGTTTTTGATGCTCACTCAAATAGAGATGTGGTAACGTGGGGTGCAATGATTGCAGGATATGTCCAGCATGGGCATTGTTTTCCTGCCCTTGAACTTTTTGAGAGAATGCAATCTCAGACTACAATGCCAAATCGACCAATTTTTTTGTGCATTTTGAAAGCATGTAGCAGTATTGGTATCATAGCACATGCCAGGAAGGTACACAAACAGATAATTGAAATTGGACTTGAATTGGATGTCACTGTTGGGAATGCCCTTGTTGATATGTACACGAAATGTGGAAGCCAAGAGGAGGCTAGTAAAGTCTTGGATAAACTTGGGAATAGGGATGTGGTATCATGGAGTGCCGTGATTGCAGGTCATGCATGGCATGGTGATTGCAGGCTTTCCATGCAATGTTTCGAGGCTATGAAACGCGAAGGCCTGAGGCCTGACGATGCTGTCTTTACCAGTATTTTAGCTGCTTGCAGTCATGCAGGATCATTGGAGAGAGGTCTTTGCTGTCTCAGATCAATGACAGAAGACCATAATATTGTGCCTGGTATTCAGCACTATAACTCCGTAGTTGATCTTCTTGGCCGTGCTGGTTTGTTTAAGGAAGCTGAAGATTTACTTTACAGTATGCCTAGTTCTGCAAATACAACTGGGTGGACTTCTCTGCTTGCTGGCTGCAGAACATATGGTAACGCTGAGGTAGGACAGAAATGCTTTGATGTTATTGTTGAGTTGGCACCCAATGATGCTTCTAGTTTTATGCTGATGTCAAATATCTACGGAGACACGAACATGTGGTAGCATGCTGAGAAAGTTCAAGAGCTGAGAAATTATGAAGATGCAATTATGAATCTAATGCGCAGGAGGTCACTGGGAGGAGAACCTGAGTAATGAAAAGCTTAGACTATTAAGCAAGCCTTAATGATAAACATTAAAGGCTCCTCCCTTCATCAGGCACCTTAACGTATAGTGCAGCAAAGCGAGAGACGCAATAAGATGGGGGTTGCTTGCGCTATTGGAAAGACAGAGGCGATGATTGCCTCACAGGGAAGGTTGTTTGCCTCATGCGAGTAGACTTGAAGAGAGAAAGAGAGGGGTGATGGTTGCTTGGAAAGACAGAGGCAATGAAGGAAGGTCGTGTGCCTAATGCGAGCAAACTTGAAGAGAGAGAGAGAGAGAGAGAGGGGGGCGATGGTTGTCCCTCGTGCTTTTTATACAATAGACAAAGAGAGGTTGCCTCTCTCTGCAAGCATATCAGGGAGAGACACACACAGACATTGGGAGGGCATAGACCTTGAGCGAAGAAGAGAGACAGAGAGAAAGGGTGCACTACGTAGAGAGAGGACATAATGCCCGCGCATAGCGGGCATTAATTAATACAACACTAATAAAAATCTCAATATACAACACTAACGTTTATCATCTGAATATACTCATTACCTTGTTAATATGTTACCTGCTCCGTTTAAGCCTGTTGTTCGTTAACATTGATTCTTTTGTGTGAAATTGTAAAATGCTAAGTCTAACAAGCATTGCCTCCATAATACCGTCTCCTACTCCTTGCAACAAGAGTTTAATCCACAACACGTATGTGCATGCATGTGTGCTCGTGTCCATGTACACAATGCTCATGCACATGTGCATGCCTCAAGGGCTTCACTAAAAAAATGATATAATATCGCCTTAGTGTATCTATGCACACATGACAGTGGCCAGGGGCCTGCGAGCGGGGCTGGGGTAGCTCCTTATAGAGATTGCACATTTGTTTGTAATCATCCCCAATTACATGATCCATATAACGACATCAAAGTGCAAGGGATGGAACTTGAATGCGGGATCTTTGATTGGGAGCCCTTGATGTGTAAACTGTTAGCTAGCGCGCGCGAGAGAGAGAGAGAGAGAGAGAGAGAGAGAGAGAGAGAGAGAGTCATATTGGAATCTATTGATGTGATTCACCATGAGGGAAACCTCAAACTTCACCATCTCTAGTAGCAAGAGTGCATCTTATCAGGAGCTTATTTCTACCATCCCGGGAAGTGATACATGTCACCTCTGGGAAAAATGTGCTTGTAAATTTCTTGTTTATTATTTTCTAGTACCATACTCCTTATCAACATATGTTCACTCATACCTATTGCACCCATGTTAGCCAACACCGTGCGGAGAGAGGGTTTTTTAGATTAAATGTCCCCAATGATAAAGCAAGAGACTTATACTCGTAGGATGAAGATTTAAGCATAATTCACAATGCTTTGGTAAGATGGGTAATTTTGTTTCTTGATGCATGTTCAATGGCCAACTCTTTGCATGCATTGGTGAAGATGCCTTTTGCAATTCTGAAAACTAGATACATCATAATTCTATGTACATGTGCATGGCTTGAAGTCATTACCTAAGGAACAAACATAAGCTACGGGTAAAAGGCTTGCTATCTTTTAGTTCATGGACTATGCATCCCATTGAAGTTGGGAATTCAATCCATGCAGGCCTAGGCTCCCATCTTATCAACATCCATTTATGCAGTTGTAAGGCTAAATTGATGACCTTATTAGTATGTTGGAGCACTGCAAAAGCAGGAATTGTCATTTCAAATTGACAATAAGTAGTTCTACTTATAGTTGCCACAATCATCTTCGTCTCAGGTTTTGCACATAAGAATAGTTGAAATTCAATTTTCCTACGAAGGGTAGATTGTGCCTCTACACTCAGTTGTGTCATGGTACCCAAAATTTACAAATTTAATTTTATTAGGTAATGAACAAAACATAATCAAAAACACAGAACAATACTTTCAACATCACTATTAACAGCATTGTAGGTTGAGAATACTAAGAATAGAGGACGAATAGATTGAATAATACTAAGAACATGCTATTAAGGCTAAGAGAGAGCTTCACGGGAACCACTCACCTCTATGTGTCCAGGGGATATTTCCAATTGACCAACCTCGTAACCCTTGAGGTCTCCAAGCTGAACACTGCCATGAGTAGCTTATCATTCGTGTTCTCACGCGAGCATTGTCACACTTCCGCGTTGCACTATGGGAACTACTCCCTCCTCTCACCTCAAATCACTCACACACACTCACTGCATGCATTAGAGAGAAGATTAAAGAGGTTTAGTAAGAGGGAAAGCTCCATTGCATAATGGGAGAGTGTCCTTGCATAATGGGAGAGTGTCCTTCCATTATGAGAGAAATTTCCTTATATACATGGCCATAAGTGTTCACACACTTAAACTTGTTGGATGAGGGAGTAAATGCTCTACACACACACACACACACACACACACACAGACACACACACATGCACACATAGTCACACACAGTTGTATCGAGCTCAGAGAGTGAGAGAGATGATATGTGATAGCTGGAAGTACTCAATACAATGATAAGAAATGAGTGGAGTATAAGGTATTTATAGTCCTAGGGCTGACGTGCCCAACACACTAGCGTGTGTTCACACGAGGAAAAAACCCTTGCTCACACAGGGTAAAAAGTGCATGTGTATAAGATTGTTCACATGAGGACTTCCTGGAGGCCAAAGGCTAACAAACCCCCTTGAAGTGAATGGTGTGAACGTGTACAGGGTGTAGCAGACTCGGTAAAATCATCTGCCACATTGGCAGGTGTAGGCACGTAAGTCAAGGCTATCTCTCCTACATGGAGCCTTTTCTTGACATAATTATAATGCACCTCAATTGCTATGTCAGCACATGAAAAACCGGAGTCCACGCGACTGCTAATCCACTTTGACTCTCAGTGAAAATGGTGGTAGAAGACGGCTGTCTAATACCAAGATCTACCAATAGATAGCGGAGTCATACACACTCTATGTGAATGTTGCCCTATACTTAGCCTCATGACTAGAAGTGGCCATTGTCGGCTGCCTCTTGTTGAGCCATAAAATACATGAACTTCTAAGAAGGAAATAGTTACCACTGGTTGGCACTCTAGTGTCATAACATCCTTCCTAGTCTCACTGTCAATGTAGGCGGTCAAGCATAAAGAAGACACATTGCTATAAAACAATGCAAAGTCCAGAGTGCCTTGAATGTAATGAAAGACACGGTTCAGTACTTGCCATTGCCAAGTGCCAGCACAATGCATACATATGCTCAACTGTGACACTGCATACTGAATATCAAGACGGGTAGTGCATAGATATATAAGGCATCCGACAGCTTGTTGAATAAATTGGATACCCAAATAATAATGCAAAAGTCCCATGTCTGTAACATCAAATGCATGCTCTAATTCAACAAGCAAATATGAAATTCGCTCCTCATCAAGGCCAGTCATCTCACGAGCAAATCAACCCAATTATCATCCTCCAATGCATCAAAAGGAGAAAGTGACTCCTCATTTAATGTGGAAGCAACAAGGGTTGTATCAACAAAATGAGATGCCGAGAGACAGTGTGTGTCTGACCTGACATAAGTGTAGTCAACTTGCTATCAGTGCAGCGGGGAACTCTCTGTGAGTCACGAATGGCTACATCCTCTTCAATTAATGCATCCTGATTCAAAGTGTGGCTTATCTAGAGCAATATGGGAAAATTGGGCTACTGAATTGGCTGATTATCAGCACAGCAGCAGCAGCAGAAGGCTGATTTGGAGCCAAAGGAGGCTCAACGAATTCAACATTGATACCAAATAATGGCATGAAGATGTAAGCACTGTGGACAACGTGCTGAGGCACAATTTCCAACATCAATGCATAAGCTGTCAAGGTCCACTAAATGCTAATGCATCAACAAAGGAACCTTAGTCAATGGTCAAGCCGACAAGGTGATAATAAGCAATGGAAATGGGATGATATAATAAATTTTCAGCTTTGTAAGTGGGCTGAAAATGCTAAAAATAAAGGGAGATAGTAATCCCAAATGAAAGAATCTAGCAAGTGGGGGCAGAAAAGCATACATCCAGTCATTACAATAAGAGTATAAGGCAATCTCTCACTAACACCATGCATGGTGGTGTGGCAAAATAAAAGAGATGTGTAATCCCACTCAAATTGATGTATAGAAACCCTTGAATTATGCATAGTGACAAGGCAACCAAGCTAAAGACAATGTAACATTCTGACACCATTAGCATCCATGCAAAGAAGCTACAAAGGGGGTCCATCACTTCCAGGTGCACAAAAGCTGGAGTCTTCACGGTTGCTGCTGAGGATTCTCCACCCTTCTCGGTGCTCCGTTTGGGACACTGCCTCCAATAGTGGCCTTTCTCACCACAATCATTACAGGTCCTCTCTACCTTGAGTTTCTCGCGGTCGGACTTCTTCTCAAAAGACTTTTGTGGTGAAGCCTTCCATTTTCCCTTATTGTTACGGCCTTTCGATCGTTGGCCAGTTAAGGCCTCCGAACCTCCGCCCTGCGGAGGGTTTGTGAATCTTTCCTCCTGGTCCAAGACCATGGGCACAAGCTCCTCCCATGTGATGGTGCTGAGCCTGCCCTACTGGTAATCAAACAAGAGTAGAAAGCTGAGTATTCAGAGGGAAAATGCGACAGCAACGTGATGGCCATATCCTCCGATGATATCTCTTTCCCCTAGCCTGAAGAACTTCCTTCCTGAAGAGCCTGCAGCTTGTTAATGTGCTCCCGCATCATCGATGACTTTGCAGGATTCATAACCCGCATCTGTACTTCCAAGGAAATCTTCTTCATGGGCGATACCCTATTATAGAGAGAAGCCAAATGTTGCCATATACCTTTAGCATGTAACTTGAACAAGAATCTAGAAAAGAGAGTAATACATCTCAGCAAGTAAACAACACTACACAAAAGGTATGTCTCCAAGACACAGCACAATGGAGAGGTCAAATGCATAAGTGACCAAGGACATCACCAATAGAAATACACGACATGTGCCCCCCTCAAATGCAACAGCCATAGAGAAAGCTCGGTTGACAATTACTATAAAGCATAATAATCAGAGTATGAATCATGACCATAATCAATGTCTAGCAGAGCACCATCATGCAATGGAGATGTAGTGACTAAGGCACAATCATCATGAGACCAATTAGCCTCTTCCATTGCATCAGATGGACCAACAATAGCTGACAATTTTGCATTTGAATCAAAGTACCACTTTTTACGTTGTGTTGGTAGGGTTTTTTTTCCCCATGTATAAGATTGTTCACAGTAGGACTTCCTGGAGGCCAAAGGTTAACAAAACTATGGCTGGGCATGCATCGCCCAAAGTTTCTATTTGGCCTATTGCTTGTATATTGCTTCATCTCGTAATGCATTAAAACACTCGGGAGCACATCCTAGCTCACTACCCCATGCTCTTGGAGATCGGGAACATCACTAATTATCCATCAGACCTTTGAGGGCGCCCGTCCAAGTTTGAGATTTGGACACCATTGCTTCATGGCTTGTTTATACATGAGTTTGGTGTGTCCATCCTCAACATTTGATGTAGATTACTCATGCTTTGGCATATAATTGGGTGTGGCAAACCTTGTTAACCCTAAAATGGGTTAACATTCGCCCTTCCCGTCGATCGCGTCCTTATAATCGGATTGAATACTTTGTCCAGGGGTAGATCTTGGTGCTGATAAGTAGATGTTGTGTATGTCTTTGATCCTCCGAAAAGGGATGAAGAAGGTAGTTAGGAAAGGAAAATGTTAATACCAGATGTGATCCTAATTAGGGTGGGGGCCATTGAATGTGATTGCTTCTCTCTCACTTTTTTGTTTATTTATTTATTTGGTTGCACAATCACATGCAAGGTTACAATATTTATTGAGGTTAGCAAGGATTCTATGGCTATTAGCAATGGAGGAAGAGAGGTAGAGGTCCGGAGGAGCATTGATAAGAAATCCCTATGAGTACATCTTTGTGGTTTAATGTGTCGCTTAGCAAAGTGTTAGAGGATTTTATAGTGACCGAACCTGCTTTTACTTCCCATGTGCTTTTTCATCCATTAAGAAAAATTAGGTCCTTTTGACCATTGGTCAAATTGATATACCATGAAGTACAAAAGGGTGAGTCCTTAAATGTTTGTTGGAGCTATTGCAGTCAAAATATTTGGAGAGGACTGAAAGGATTTAGTCGACTTGTGAGGTTGTGGAGCCATTTGTTGTAAAAAGGCCATTTGGACAATATCATTGGGCTACTATTGGTGAGGCTGAAATTTAAGAAATTCCAAGTGATGGGTCATACCATGGGTCAAGCATGCACCCACCATGGTCCCCCCATCCAAGTGATGGGCCATACCATGGGTCAAGCATGCACCCACCATGGTCCCCCCATCCAAAGATGTACTTAGAAGGTGTCGATGACGAGGTTTCCACTAGTGGGTGAGTAAAGTGTACTCAATAATAGCAGCTACTTCATTTGATTTTGCAGTAGACAAGGATGATGATTGGCTAGTTGAAGACTATTATTCTTTATGAATGAACCATAGGCGTGATTCTGAGAATCATGGTGGTGAAACTTCATAAAAGTGCAGAAGAATGGTTTCTTGGATTGGAAATATAATGAGAAAACAATGTGGCCATATTGTTGCACATTTGAGTGAGTTTCAGCCTACCTAATTTTGTAGGTGTTAGAAATCATGGCCGTGATTGTTGAAGAATCATGGTGATAAAAAGCACGTGTTTATACTAGATGATGCATTTAGGTCAAGGGAAAACACATGTTAGAGATGGTTCTAATGGAAGTGGAGATAGCCAAGTGAGTGTGATTATGCAGAGATAAGAATCATAGGCATGAATTTTGGAAGAATCACCGGTGATAATAATTCATGTCTATTGAGAAGAGATGACTTTAGTAGTTTAGACATGATGAGAGAATGCCAAAACATGATGCACTTGGACATTTTGATGAAGATTTGTTGGCATGATCCGGGTGTGATTTTTAGAAAAATCACGGTCATGAGAATTAATGCAACACAACAAATGATTGCAGAATATGCATGTGGAGTGCAATATGAAAGCAAGTGCCATGATTTGCTTCCATTTGGACACATGTTGGCAACCGTGATTTTTGATGACATGGCACGTGATTTTTTATGACATGGCACGAATCACAATGTTGAAAATCACAGCGGCTTAGCGTTATGGTTTTTCATGTGATGATGATGTGCATAGCATGTGCAACATCCTTGTAAGTGCAAATGACTGAGAGGGTGATTCTTTGTTGGCATGATTATTAATCACGGTTCGTGATTTCAAATTATAGTGTGATTCCTGTGTGGCGTGACTACAAAATCATGATGATCAAAGTTGATGTTTTTGGTGATGTTGACGATGATTTGCACTCCTTGATACTTATGCTTTATTGTTGACAGCATGCTTTAACTATTTGTTGAGCTTTGAATGGTGTAACTTTTGTTGATGTGGCAATTGTGATTGTGATTTTAATGAGGTTGCACACGACAGATGATGTAATAAAGTTCCTACTTTATTGGAATGAAGGGATGTAATGCATGAAAATTATGAGTAATCACCATGTAAACATGATGCCTAAGTGTGTTTAGTCTCTCACCAAGAGAATGGAAATAGCCTTCCACAAGCCAAGAGAGAAGCCATGAGCTCCAAGAAACATAAATTTCCATTTCTAAAAATGATCATCAAAAGTTACAACCATGGTCCAAGTCCCCTCTTTTATACATGGACTTGTCCCATTATTAACCCCATTGAATAAAGTTCCTACTTTATTACAAACCATCCCTTCCCAAAGATTTTGTCCTCAAAATCAATAACATGTACAATCTCAAAGTATGAGACTCTAATGTAATCAATGGGAAGTTGTTAAGAGTTCTCAAGTACATCCAAAGCACATATACAATGAAAATCCGGATGTATACAAGTCCACAAAGCTTCAAGCCCAAAGTGTATGAGTGGGACTGTTATGACAGCCCTTCTAGTCGATGAAGACCCTTGAAAATCCTTCATTTAGACTCCATATATTGGGCTGAAAATGATATGTACACTCAGCCATATGTAGCCCACATCATAATCTTTCATTAGGATACGCCATGAAGCTTGTTGGAGTAAAAAAATAGGCCCAATAGTAGACCTTCCCAAAGCTGTCCAGAAATTACAGCATTAAAGCTTGACCATTCACATGCCAATATTGCTTCTCCATGCATTATTAATGGCAATGGTGAAAGGAATTGATTCCACATGAGCTTGGCCAATTCATAGATCACATTTTGGGGGATTTTCTTCATTATGTCTCATTTGGCATGCCATTGATGGAATGGCAAGCTTATGCAATGTTTTGGAGTCCCTCATGCTCATCTTGATGCCATATGGACACTATGGATGCTATACATAGCCATGCCAATGCTATGTTTTACACATGGGCATAAGAGAGCATAAGTTTTGGAAGCATGCATTTGTCAATATGATGTGAAAGGGATTGTTGGAATGCAATTGCAAATGCCTTGATTGTGGTTAACAAATGCTTATGCAAATGCCATGGTGAGGGCATTGTGAATTGTTGGTTTGTGTTGGAGCTTTTGGATGATGGATTGAGGCATGAGTCCATGCTTTATTGATGAGTTCTAAATTGTAAAAGGGCATGAGTCATGCTCAATACTTGTAAGCCAACAAACTTGTTCTATCATTTGATATTATCCACATCATTTTGTACCTACACTCACCATTGCTACCACTTCAAGTTTCTATAGAATCTAGCAATGTGTGAGGGTACCTTGGCATTGGTTGGAGAGGCCAAGGGGAGAATGGCTTGAACTCTTTGTGCCGTGATTGCTTGGTAAAGCGGTACAAAGGGGGATTAGGTACACCGGTGTGAAGAAATGGCCTCAACCTTCACCTTGGAGGAAAACTCGGTGAAGGGGTGAGAAGAGCTTGGCCGGGAGATCGGCAAGCTTCAACGCGCGTCCTCAACAATTCTCACCATCGACTTTGTGGATGCATTTGGGCAATGGGGCCCCTTTTCCGTCATATTGTGTGGATATTGCAAATGCTTTGATGGACAAAGAGTGCATATGATCTTTCATGACATTGTGGGATACAAAGAGTATTGCATTGTGATTTGAGAAGTTGCATTTTCATTTGAGATTTGGTTCCAATTACAAAGGAGACTCTGGCGGAATTTTTCCAACAAGGGAGCCAAACAAGCTTATTGATTGGAGATTTACCCCATGGATACACTTGAAGAGTTATTCACAACTACCAAGGGGAGAAACACCAATCATTTGTAGTCGGATTGAGCTTTGGGACCGAATTTTGGGAATTTCTGGGATTTTACAAAACCCTAATTCAGTCCTAGGGTTTTTGGGATTAGGTCCGAGTGATTACACGACTCTATTCTACTCCTTGAGAGTTTTCAAATGAGCCATAGAACCCCTTAATCGGATATCACAATCTCGGTCAAAAGAGTCATGTTGACTTTCTGGTCAAAGTCAAACAGAATATACTTTCACTTTGACTGAATCAAAATGCTTTTAGGGGTAGGTTCTATCTTCCGTTAGCTTTCTATAGAGCCGTCCAAATCCTAATTCCGACATATATTTTGCGTTTTAGAGCCAAATTACTACTTTCAGCTGTCCCGCACAAACCCTAAAACAGAGAGTACTTGCCCACACCTAATTCTTACTGTGTTCATTTGGGAGGATAGTAGACACCATTACCTACCCATAGAACCTTCTTTTGTCCAATTCCGACATCATTTGGGCATTCTACCAACATCTTGCATTTCTTCACTATGCCGAAGGGAAGACCGCGCAAGGGTGGGGATGTTGTGCAAAAAATGATCATCAAAAGTTACAACCATGGTCCAAGTCCCCTCTTTTATACATGGACTTGTCCCATTATTAACCCTATTGAATAAAGTTCCTACTTTATTACAGATGATTTCTTGATGGTACCATGTTTTAAGCCTTTTTGATCATATAGAGTATGTATGTACCTTAAATGACCATTTTCTAGTGGTGCAATTTTGTAGAAGAAAGAATCACGACATGAAAATTGCTTGATCGTTGCCATTAGAAATGTATTTGCTTGCATTTGAGAGTAAAATTGTGCCTCTTCCTTGAAGCTGATTTCTTTTGCTGGTAGCACTTGTTGACTTACTCATTGTAGCCATCCCAAATGCTTCAAAGGTCGTTGATCGTAATAACTTATGAGCCAAAGTCTCACTTTTATAGGCCATTGGGCTTTATAATTAGCCCCCATGCTTTTATAAGCTTTTAATCCAATGCCTCCACTTATAAGCCTCTTCCCACATTAGGAATATCTCCCCACTAGGTGCCCCATGTCCGACCTCCAACCTGACCCTGTGCTAGCGTGCACTTCTCCTGGACGTAACATATGCTCTCGCATGGAGTATTCCAAGTGTGCATGGTACCAATATGCCGCGGGTGAGGCAGGGGAGCTCACTCGCTGGGGCTGCCTAGCTCTGTCTTGGTCCATCTGTCCTGGAGAGTCTTTTATGAGCTTTGAGAGAGAGAGAGAGAGAGAGAGAGAGAGAGAGAGAGAGAGGGGGGTGAGGGGGGATTTCAATTATGATTGTTTTTCAAGAAAAGCTGATTTGTTGATGGCTCTGAGAGTTTTTTCTTTATGAAGAGAGGTTGAGAGATTGCTTCGACATGTGTACGAACTTTGCAAAGATGGATGTTCAAATGAAGCCATGCAAGTGGTTGATGTTATGGTCCAGCAAGGGATACATGTATCGAGGGACATTCTGTATCGCCTCTTGCAACAGTGTATTACAAAGAAAGATTTGGCAGCTGGAAAGAAGGTGCATTCCATCATGGTTAGTAAAGGCCTTGATACAGTTGCCGTTTTTTCCAACCACTTTCTACGCCTCTATGCTGCATGTGGGAGTTTCTCAGAAGCAAATCAAGTGTTTGAAGCTTCCAAGCCTAGTGTATTTACATATAATGCAATCATGTCAGCACATGCAAAGCTTGGGGATGGCAACAAGACACTTGAATTGTTTGACAAACTGCAGGGTGACAGGTTGAAGCCGGATAATTGCACATTCCTATGTGTTTTGAATGCTTGTGGCAAGCTAGGTGCAGTGAGGCAGGGCAGACAAACACACAATCAAATCATTCAAGAGGGTTTAGAGTTAGATGTGGCAATGGCTAACACCATAATTGATATGTACGCTAAGTGTGCAAGTTTAGATGAGGCATGCAAAGTGTTTGATGGATTGTCAGCTCAAAATGTGGTGTCATGGGCTGCAATGATTGCAGGATACGCGCATCATGGACATGGACTTATTGTGTTGGAGCTTTTTGAAAAGATGCATTCTCATGGTGTGAAGCCGAATAATGTCATTTTTTCATGTGCCTTGAAAGCAAGCAGTGGACAAAGAGCATTATGCAATGGCAGACAGATACATGAAGAGATTATTAGAGCAGGATTAGAATCAGATGTAGTTGTTGGAACTGCTTTGGTTGACATGTATGCAAAATGTGAGAACCTAGAAGATGCTCGGAGGGTGCTTGATGAGATGGCAAGTCTGAATGTTGTCACATGGAATGCGATGATTGTAGGATATGCGCAGCATGGAAATGATGTATCAGCTTTGGTTCTCTTTGAAAAAATGCGACAGAAGGGCATAAAACCAGACAAGATCACATACTCGGGGGTTCTAAAATCATGTGGCAGTACACAGAATTTACAGCAGGGAAGGTTAGTACATCATCTTATAATCAAAAGTGGCCTTAGGTCTGATACTGCCCTGGGGAATTCACTCATTAACATGTATGCAAAGTGTGGTAGCCTACAGGATGCACAAACAATTTTTGACAAATTGCCCAATCCAGATGTTATATCATGGGGTGCGGTCATTGATGGATGTGCGGAGTATGGACACGGTCTTTTGGCTCTTGAGGTTTTTGAGGGGATGCAGCACCGTGTAAAGCCAAATGAAATAATTTTTGTGTCTACCTTGAAAGCATGTATAAGTATTGGGTCCATGGAAGAAGGTCGAAAGATACATGATCAAGTTGTCAAAGGTGCATTTGAACTCGGCATTCTTGTTGGGAGCACCATTGTTGACATGTATGCCAAGTATGGAAGCCTTGAAGAGGCCATCAATTGTTTTGACAGACTGTTGGATCCAGATGTAGTGTCATGGGGAGCCATGATTTCTGGCTATGTCCAGATGGGGCATGGGGATCTTGCACTAGAAATGTTTGCAGAAATGCTACATGATGGAATAGAGCCAAGTGAAGCTATATTTGTGACCATCCTGCAAGCATGCCTGCATATGGGCGCCTTAGAGCCGGGCAGTCTTATACACGAATACATTATTAAAAGTGGATTTCAAACAGATGGGGCTGTTGGGACCACTCTTGTTGACATGTACGCCAGATTTGGGAGCTTAGAGGAAGCGCGGGTTGTTTTTGATGCTCACTCAAATAGAGATGTGGTAACGTGGGGTGCAATGATTGCAGGATATGTCCAGCATGGGCATTGTTTTCCTGCCCTTGAACTTTTTGAGAGAATGCAATCTCAGACTACAATGCCAAATCGACCAATTTTTTTGTGCATTTTGAAAGCATGTAGCAGTATTGGTATCATAGCACATGCCAGGAAGGTACACAAACAGATAATTGAAATTGGACTTGAATTGGATGTCACTGTTGGGAATGCCCTTGTTGATATGTACACGAAATGTGGAAGCCAAGAGGAGGCTAGTAAAGTCTTGGATAAACTTGGGAATAGGGATGTGGTATCATGGAGTGCCGTGATTGCAGGTCATGCATGGCATGGTGATTGCAGGCTTTCCATGCAATGTTTCGAGGCTATGAAACGCGAAGGCCTGAGGCCTGACGATGCTGTCTTTACCAGTATTTTAGCTGCTTGCAGTCATGCAGGATCATTGGAGAGAGGTCTTTGCTGTCTCAGATCAATGACAGAAGACCATAATATTGTGCCTGGTATTCAGCACTATAACTCCGTAGTTGATCTTCTTGGCCGTGCTGGTTTGTTTAAGGAAGCTGAAGATTTACTTTACAGTATGCCTAGTTCTTCAAATACAACTGGGTGGACTTCTCTGCTTGCTGGCTGCAGAACATATGGTAACGCTGAGGTAGGACAGAAATGCTTTGATGTTATTGTTGAGTTGGCACCCAATGATGCTTCTAGTTTTATGCTGATGTCAAATATCTACGGAGACACGAACATGTGGTAGCATGCTGAGAAAGTTCAAGAGCTGAGAAATTATGAAGATGCAATTATGAATCTAATGCGCAGGAGGTCACTGGGAGGAGAACCTGAGTAATGAAAAGCTTAGACTATTAAGCAAGCTACTGAAAGTCGAGGGTTTTGTTCCACAGCTTGAGCTTGTGTCAGAGTCTACTTCAAATGACACAAGGTGGGTCTTGTGAAATCTTCATTTGGGAAAAGTTTCACAATATTCATGAACGTATCTTGGGCGGAGACAAGTTGGTTGCTCAGCATCTTGCCTTACGTCTTGTCATGCTAGACACTACCTCCATCCAGGCGGTGAGACCAAGGCAGTGACCAAGCCTGCTATCTGCCACTTGGCATTAAAGCATGCATTTCTCACGCTTCTTTGATTCCAGCCTAAAGCATGCTCACAATTAAGTGGAGACATGCCTTCAATATGACTCTGGAAGTTGAACTTCATTTACACTAATTAAGGACACAGATTTAGGCTAATCACATGCATAATTACATGAACTAAGAGTACACAACAAGCAAGGCAAGATAGACCTAATCTATTGTGTAGTATGAAATTGATTATATACAACGATGGACACATTCAAATTCAAATCTGTAGTCTGTATGGTGTGCAAGACTCCTACAACGCCGCCGGCCTCCAACTGACAGGTTTGTTCCACGGGTTGACTACTTGATGCTCACTGACTGTGGGGAGCCCTCATGTTATAAGGAGGCTTTACAGAGGGCAGACAAGGCTCTTTGGGAGCGTGCTATGAAGTCAGAGAAGAATTCTCTGCACAAAAATGGAACATGGAAGTTGGTGCATTTGCCTACAGGCAAGAAGGTTTTGCCATGCAAGTGGGTTTACAGGCTCAAAGTTGCACGTGATGCAAAGCCAAGATACAAAGCCAGGTTAGTGGCTAAGGGCTTCAAGCAGGAATATGGTGTGGACTTTGATGAGATCTTCTCTCCAGTAGTCAAGATGACCACACTTAGAGCTGTATTAGCTTTGGTTGCTCATGATGATCTGGATTTGATTCAGATGGATGTGAAGACTGCTTTTCTTCACGGTGATCTCCATGAGGAGATATATATGCAACAGCCAGAGGGTTATGCACTGAATGGAAAGGAGAAGCTTGTATGCAAGTTGAAAAAGAGCACTGGAGGTCTTGGTGCTATGTCTGCTGCTTGGAGAATTGCATTGCAAACCCTAACTCATATCTGCCTGTAAATGACGTGACCTGGCCTATAAATAGGCATCTGATGTGGCCATGTAGAACTGGTCCACGACTCCATACAATGAACAATGTGCTGTCCGTACTGTCCCCGAACGAATTAATGCTCGCTATGTATTAATTAATGCCTGCGCATAGCAATGAGCCAAGAAAAGAAAGATTCAATTGAAAGTGTTGAGTCAAAGTGTGGATTCCGTATTCCAAACATGTTTCAAAGAACAAGAAGGGACTCAATTCGGATGCTATATCCAAAACGTACAAAGTTTTGGGAATGTTAAAAGGCATAGCGGGTATTAATTAATATTACCTTAATGATAAACATTAAAGGCTCCTCCCTTCATCAGGCACCTTAACGTATAGTGCAGCAAAGCGAGAGACGCAATAAGATGGGGGTTGCTTGCGCTATTGGAAAGACAGAGGCGATGATTGCCTCACAGGGAAGGTTGTTTGCCTCATGCGAGTAGACTTGAAGAGAGAAAGAGAGGGGTGATGGTTGCTTGGAAAGACAGAGGCAATGAAGGAAGGTCGTGTGCCTAATGCGAGCAAACTTGAAGAGAGAGAGAGAGAGAGAGAGGGGGGCGATGGTTGTCCCTCGTGCTTTTTATACAATAGACAAAGAGAGGTTGCCTCTCTCTGCAAGCATATCAGGGAGAGACACACACAGACATTGGGAGGGCATAGACCTTGAGCGAAGAAGAGAGACAGAGAGAAAGGGTGCACTACGTAGAGAGAGGACATAATGCCCGCGCATAGCGGGCATTAATTAATACAACACTAATAAAAATCTCAATATACAACACTAACGTTTATCATCTGAATATACTCATTACCTTGTTAATATGTTACCTGCTCCGTTTAAGCCTGTTGTTCGTTAACATTGATTCTTTTGTGTGAAATTGTAAAATGCTAAATCTAACAAGCATTGCCTCCATAATACCGTCTCCTACTCCTTGCAACAAGAGTTTAATCCACAACACGTATGTGCATGCATGTGTGCTCGTGTCCATGTACACAATGCTCATGCACATGTGCATGCCTCAAGGGCTTCACTAAAAAAATGATATAATATCGCCTTAGTGTATCTATGCACACATGACAGTGGCCAGGGGCCTGCGAGCGGGGCTGGGGTAGCTCCTTATAGAGATTGCACATTTGTTTGTAATCATCCCCAATTACATGATCCATATAACGACATCAAAGTGCAAGGGATGGAACTTGAATGCGGGATCTTTGATTGGGAGCCCTTGATGTGTAAACTGTTAGCTAGCGCGAGAGAGAGAGAGAGAGAGAGAGAGAGAGAGAGAGAGAGAGAGTCATATTGGAATCTATTGATGTGATTCACCATGAGGGAAACCTCAAACTTCACCATCTCTAGTAGCAAGAGTGCATCTTATCAGGAGCTTATTTCTACCATCCCGGGAAGTGATACATGTCACCTCTGGGAAAAATGTGCTTGTAAATTTCTTGTTTATTATTTTCTAGTACCATACTCCTTATCAACATATGTTCACTCATACCTATTGCACCCATGTTAGCCAACACCGTGCGGAGAGAGGGTTTTTTAGATTAAATGTCCCCAATGATAAAGCAAGAGACTTATACTCGTAGGATGAAGATTTAAGCATAATTCACAATGCTTTGGTAAGATGGGTAATTTTGTTTCTTGATGCATGTTCAATGGCCAACTCTTTGCATGCATTGGTGAAGATGCCTTTTGCTATTCTGAAAACTAGATACATCATAATTCTATGTACATGTGCATGGCTTGAAGTCATTACCTAAGGAACAAACATAAGCTACGGGTAAAAGGCTTGCTATCTTTTAGTTCATGGACTATGCATCCCATTGAAGTTGGGAATTCAATCCATGCAGGCCTAGGCTCCCATCTTATCAACATCCAATTTATGCAGTTGTAAGGCTAAATTGATGACCTTATTAGTATGTTGGAGCACTGCAAAAGCAGGAATTGTCATTTCAAATTGACAATAAGTAGTTCTACTTATAGTTGCCACAATCATCTTCGTCTCAGGTTTTGCACATAAGAATAGTTGAAATTCAATTTTCCTACGAAGGGTAGATTGTGCCTCTACACTCAGTTGTGTCATGGTACCCAAAATTTACAAATTTAATTTTATTAGGTAATGAACAAAACATAATCAAAAACACAGAACAATACTTTCAACATCACTATTAACAGCATTGTAGGTTGAGAATACTAAGAATAGAGGACGAATAGATTGAATAATACTAAGAACATGCTATTAAGGCTAAGAGAGAGCTTCACGGGAACCACTCACCTCTATGTGTCCAGGGGATATTTCCAATTGACCAACCTCGTAACCCTTGAGGTCTCCAAGCTGAACACTGCCATGAGTAGCTTATCATTCGTGTTCTCACGCACACACTTCCGCGTTGCACTATGGGAACTACTCCCTCCTCTCACCTCAAATCACTCACACACACTCACTGCATGCATTAGAGAGAAGATTAAAGAGGTTTAGTAAGAGGGAAAGCTCCATTGCATAATGGGAGAGTGTCCTTGCATAATGGGAGAGTGTCCTTCCATTATGAGAGAAATTTCCTTATATACATGGCCATAAGTGTTCACACACTTAAACTTGTTGGATGAGGGAGTAAATGCTCTACACACACACACACACACACACACACAGACACACACACATGCACACATAGTCACACACAGTTGTATCGAGCTCAGAGAGTGAGAGAGATGATATGTGATAGCTGGAAGTACTCAATACAATGATAAGAAATGAGTGGAGTATAAGGTATTTATAGTCCTAGGGCTGACGTGCCCAACACACTAGCGTGTGTTCACACGAGGAAAAAACCCTTGCTCACACAGGGTAAAAAGTGCATGTGTATAAGATTGTTCACATGAGGACTTCCTGGAGGCCAAAGGCTAACAAACCCCCTTGAAGTGAATGGTGTGAACGTGTACAGGGTGTAGCAGACTCGGTAAAATCATCTGCCACATTGGCAGGTGTAGGCACGTAAGTCAAGGCTATCTCTCCTACATGGAGCCTTTTCTTGACATAATTATAATGCACCCAATTGCTATGTCAGCACATGAAAAACCGGAGTCCACGCGACTGCTAATCCACTTTGACTCTCAGTGAAAATGGTGGTAGAAGACGGCTGTCTAATACCAAGATCTACCAATAGATAGCGGAGTCATACACACTCTATGTGAATGTTGCCCTATACTTAGCCTCATGACTAGAAGTGGCCATTGTCGGCTGCCTCTTGTTGAGCCATAAAATACATGAACTTCTAAGAAGGAAATAGTTACCACTGGTTGGCACTCTAGTGTCATAACATCCTTCCTAGTCTCACTGTCAATGTAGGCGGTCAAGCATAAAGAAGACACATTGCTATAAAACAATGCAAAGTCCAGAGTGCCTTGAATGTAATGAAAGACACGGTTCAGTACTTGCCATTGCCAAGTGCCAGCACAATGCATACATATGCTCAACTGTGACACTGCATACTAAATATCAAGACGGGTAGTGCATAGATATATAAGGCATCCGACAGCTTGTTGAATAAATTGGATACCCAAATAATAATGCAAAAGTCCCATGTCTGTAACATCAAATGCATGCTCTAATTCAACAAGCAAATATGAAATTCGCTCCTCATCAAGGCCAGTCATCTCACGAGCAAATCAACCCAATTATCATCCTCCAATGCATCAAAAGGAGAAAGTGACTCCTCATTTAATGTGGAAGCAACAAGGGTTGTATTAACAAAATGAGATGCCGAGAGACAGTGTGTGTCTGACCTGACATAAGTGTAGTCAACTTGCTATCAGTGCAGCGGGGAACTCTCTGTGAGTCACGAATGGCTACATCCTCTTCAATTAATGCATCCTGATTCAAAGTGTGGCTTATCTAGAGCAATATGGGAAAATTGGGCTACTGAATTGGCTGATTATCAGCACAGCAGCAGCAGCAGAAGGCTGATTTGGAGCCAAAGGAGGCTCAACGAATTCAACATTGATACCAAATAATGGCATGAAGATGTAAGCACTGTGGACAACGTGCTGAGGCACAATTTCCAACATCAATGCATAAGCTGTCAAGGTCCACTAAATGCTAATGCATCAACAAAGGAACCTTAGTCAATGGTCAAGCCGACAAGGTGATAATAAGCAATGGAAATGGGATGATATAATAAATTTTCAGCTTTGTAAGTGGGCTGAAAATGCTAAAAATAAAGGGAGATAGTAATCCCAAATGAAAGAATCTAGCAAGTGGGGGCAGAAAAGCATACATCCAGTCATTACAATAAGAGTATAAGGCAATCTCTCACTAACACCATGCATGGTGGTGTGGCAAAATAAAAGAGATGTGTAATCCCACTCAAATTGATGTATAGAAACCCTTGAATTATGCATAGTGACCAGGCAACCAAGCTAAAGACAATGTAACATTCTGACACCATTAGCATCCATGCAAACAAGCTACAAAGGGGGTCCATCACTTCCAGGTGCACAAAAGCTGGAGTCTTCACGGTTGCTGCTGAGGATTCTCCACCCTTCTCGGTGCTCCGTTTGGGACACTGCCTCCAATAGTGGCCTTTCTCACCACAATCATTACAGGTCCTCTCTACCTTGAGTTTCTCGCGGTCGGACTTCTTCTCAAAAGACTTTTGTGGTGAAGCCTTCCATTTTCCCTTATTGTTACGGCCTTTCGATCGTTGGCCAGTTAAGGCCTCCGAACCTCCGCCCTGCGGAGGTTTGTGAATCTTTCCTCCTGGTCCAAGACCATGGGCACAAGCTCCTCCCATGTGATGGTGCTGAGCCTGCCCTACTGGTAATCAAACAAGAGTAGAAAGCTGAGTATTCAGAGGGAAAATGCGACAGCAACGTGATGGCCATATCCTCCGATGATATCTCTTTCCCCTAGCCTGAAGAACTTCCTTCCTGAAGAGCCTGCAGCTTGTTAATGTGCTCCCGCATCATCGATGACTTTGCAGGATTCATAACCCGCATCTGTACTTCCAAGGAAATCTTCTTCATGGGCGATACCCTATTATAGAGAGAAGCCAAATGTTGCCATATACCTTTAGCATGTAACTTGAACAAGAATCTAGAAAAGAGAGTAATACATCTCAGCAAGTAAACAACACTACACAAAAGGTATGTCTCCAAGACATAGCACAATGGAGAGGTCAAATGCATAAGTGACCAAGGACATCACCAATAGAAATACACGACATGTGCCCCCCTCAAATGCAACAGCCATAGAGAAAGCTCGGTTGACAATTACTATAAAGCATAATAATCAGAGTATGAATCATGACCATAATCAATGTCTAGCAGAGCACCATCATGCAATGGAGATGTAGTGACTAAGGCACAATCATCATGAGACCAATTAGCCTCTTCCATTGCATCAGATGGACCAACAATAGCTGACAATTCTGCATTTGAATCAAAGTACCACTTTTTACGTTGTGTTGGTAGGGTTTTTTTTCCCCATGTATAAGATTGTTCACAGTAGGACTTCCTGGAGGCCAAAGGTTAACAAAACTATGGCTGGGCATGCATCGCCCAAAGTTTCTATTTGGCCTATTGCTTGTATATTGCTTCATCTCGTAATGCATTAAAACACTCGGGAGCACATCCTAGCTCACTACCCCATGCTCTTGGAGATCGGGAACATCTCTAATTATCCATCAGACCTTTGAGGGCGCCCGTCCAAGTTTGAGATTTGGACACCATTGCTTCATGGCTTGTTTATACATGAGTTTGGTGTGTCCATCCTCAACATTTGATGTAGATTACTCATGCTTTGGCATATAATTGGGTGTGGCAAACCTTGTTAACCCTAAAATGGGTTAACATTCGCCCTTCCCGTCGATCGCGTCCTTATAATCGGATTGAATACTTTGTCCAGGGGTAGATCTTGGTGCTGATAAGTAGATGTTGTGTATGTCTTTGATCCTCCGAAAAGGGATGAAGAAGGTAGTTAGGAAAGGAAAATGTTAATACCAGATGTGATCCTAATTAGGGTGGGGGCCATTGAATGTGATTGCTTCTCTCTCACTTTTTTGTTTATTTATTTATTTGGTTGCACAATCACATGCAAGGTTACAATATTTATTGAGGTTAGCAAGGATTCTATGGCTATTAGCAATGGAGGAAGAGAGGTAGAGGTCCGGAGGAGCATTGATAAGAAATCCCTATGAGTACATCTTTGTGGTTTAATGTGTCGCTTAGCAAAGTGTTAGAGGATTTTATAGTGACCGAACCTGCTTTTACTTCCCATGTGCTTTTTCATCCATTAAGAAAAATTAGGTCCTTTTGACCATTGGTCAAATTGATATACCATGAAGTACAAAAGGGTGAGTCCTTAAATGTTTGTTGGAGCTATTGCAGTCAAAATATTTGGAGAGGACTGAAAGGATTTAGTCGACTTGTGAGGTTGTGGAGCCATTTGTTGTAAAAAGGCCATTTGGACAATATCATTGGGCTACTATTGGTGAGGCTGAAATTTAAGAAATTCCAAGTGATGGGTCATACCATGGGTCAAGCATGCACCCACCATGGTCCCCCCATCCAAGTGATGGGCCATACCATGGGTCAAGCATGCACCCACCATGGTCCCCCCATCCAAAGATGTACCTAGAAGGTGTCGATGACGAGGTTTCCAATAGTGGGTGAGTAAAGTGTACTCAATAATAGCAGCTGCTTCATTTGATTTTGCAGTAGACAAGGATGATGATTGGCTAGTTGAAGACTATTATTCTTTATGAATGAACCATAGGCGTGATTCTGAGAATCATGGTGGTGAAACTTCATAAAAGTGCAGAAGAATGGTTTCTTGGATTGGAAATATAATGAGAAAACAATGTGGCCATATTGTTGCACATTTGAGTGAGTTTCAGCCTACCTAATTTTGTAGGTGTTAGAAATCATGGCCGTGATTGTTGAAGAATCATGGTGATAAAAAGCACGTGTTTATACTAGATGATGCATTTAGGTCAAGGGAAAACACATGTTAGAGATGGTTCTAATGGAAGTGGAGATAGCCAAGTGAGTGTGATTATGCAGAGATAAGAATCATAGGCATGAATTTTGGAAGAATCACCGGTGATAATAATTCATGTCTATTGAGAAGAGATGACTTTAGTAGTTTAGACATGATGATGCCAAAACATGATGCACTTGGACATTTTGATGAAGATTTGTTGGCATGATCCGGGTGTGATTTTTAGAAAAATCACGGTCATGAGAATTAATGCAACACAACAAATGATTGCAGAATATGCATGTGGAGTGCAATATGAAAGCAAGTGCCATGATTTGCTTCCATTTGGACACATGTTGGCAACCGTGATTTTTGATGACATGGCACGTGATTTTTTATGACATGGCACGAATCACAATGTTGAAAATCACAGCGGCTTAGCCTTATGGTTTTTCATGTGATGATGATGTGCATAGCATGTGCAACATCCTTGTAAGTGCAAATGACTGAGAGGGTGATTCTTTGTTGGCATGATTATTAATCACGGTTCGTGATTTCAAATTATAGTGTGATTCCTGTGTGGCGTGACTACAAAATCATGATGATCAAAGTTGATGTTTTTGGTGATGTTGACGATGATTTGCACTCCTTGATACTTATGCTTTATTGTTGACAGCATGCTTTAACTATTTGTTGAGCTTTGAATGGTGTAACTTTTGTTGATGTGGCAATTGTGATTGTGATTTTAATGAGGTTGCACACGACAGATGATGTAATAAAGTTCCTACTTTATTGGAATGAAGGGATGTAATGCATGAAAATTATGAGTAATCACCATGTAAACATGATGCCTAAGTGTGTTTAGTCTCTCACCAAGAGAATGGAAATAGCCTTCCACAAGCCAAGAGAGAAGCCATGAGCTCCAAGAAACATAAATTTCCATTTCTAAAAATGATCATCAAAAGTTACAACCATGGTCCAAGTCCCCTCTTTTATACATGGACTTGTCCCATTATTAACCCTATTGAATAAAGTTCCTACTTTATTACAAACCATCCCTTCCCAAAGATTTTGTCCTCAAAATCAATAACATGTACAATCTCAAAGTATGAGACTCTAATGTAATCAATGGGAAGTTGTTAAGAGTTCTCGAGTACATCCAAAGCACATATACAATGAAAATCCGGATGTATACAAGTCCACAAAGCTTCAAGCCCAAAGTGTATGAGTGGGACTGTTATGACAGCCCTTCTAGTCGATGAAGACCCTTGAAAATCCTTCATTTAGACTCCATATATTGGGCTGAAAATGATATGTACACTCAGCCATATGTAGCCCACATCATAATCTTTCATTAGGATACGCCATGAAGCTTGTTGGAGTAAAAAAATAGGCCCAATAGTAGACCTTCCCAAAGCTGTCCAGAAATTACAGCATTAAAGCTTGACCATTCACATGCCAATATTGCTTCTCCATGCATTATTAATGGCAATGGTGAAAGGAATTGATTCCACATGAGCTTGGCCAATTCATAGATCACATTTTGGGGGATTTTCTTCATTATGTCTCATTTGGCATGCCATTGATGGAATGGCAAGCTTATGCAATGTTTTGGAGTCCCTCATGCTCATCTTGATGCCATATGGACACTATGGATGCTATACATAGCCATGCCAATGCTATGTTTTACACATGGGCATAAGAGAGCATAAGTTTTGGAAGCATGCATTTGTCAATATGATGTGAAAGGGATTGTTGGAATGCAATTGCAAATGCCTTGATTGTGGTTAACAAATGCTTATGCAAATGCCATGGTGAGGGCATTGTGAATTGTTGGTTTGTGTTGGAGCTTTTGGATGATGGATTGAGGCATGAGTCCATGCTTTATTGATGAGTTCTAAATTGTAAAAGGGCATGAGTCATGCTCAATACTTGTAAGCCAACAAACTTGTTCTATCATTTGATATTATCCACATCATTTTGTACCTACACTCACCATTGCTACCACTTCAAGTTTCTATAGAATCTAGCAATGTGTGAGGGTACCTTGGCATTGGTTGGAGAGGCCAAGGGGAGAATGGCTTGAACTCTTTGTGCCGTGATTGCTTGGTAAAGCGGTACAAAGGGGGATTAGGTACACCGGTGTGAAGAAATGGCCTCAACCTTCACCTTGGAGGAAAACTCGGTGAAGGGGTGAGAAGAGCTTGGCCGGGAGATCGGCAAGCTTCAACGCGCGTCCTCAACAATTCTCACCATCGACTTTGTGGATGCATTTGGGCAATGGGGCCCCTTTTCCGTCATATTGTGTGGATATTGCAAATGCTTTGATGGACAAAGAGTGCATATGATCTTTCATGACATTGTGGGATACAAAGAGTATTGCATTGTGATTTGAGAAGTTGCATTTTCATTTGAGATTTGGTTCCAATTACAAAGGAGACTCTGGCGGAATTTTTCCAACAAGGGAGCCAAACAAGCTTATTGATTGGAGATTTACCCCATGGATACACTTGAAGAGTTATTCACAACTACCAAGGGGAGAAACACCAATCATTTGTAGTCGGATTGAGCTTTGGGACCGAATTTTGGGAATTTCTGGGATTTTACAAAACCCTAATTCAGTCCTAGGGTTTTTGGGATTAGGTCCGAGTGATTACACGACTCTATTCTACTCCTTGAGAGTTTTCAAATGAGCCATAGAACCCCTTAATCGGATATCACAATCTCGGTCAAAAGAGTCATGTTGACTTTCTGGTCAAAGTCAAACAGAATATACTTTCACTTTGACTGAATCAAAATGCTTTTAGGGGTAGGTTCTATCTTCCGTTAGCTTTCTATAGAGCCGTCCAAATCCTAATTCCGACATATATTTTGCGTTTTAGAGCCAAATTACTACTTTCAGCTGTCCCGCACAAACCCTAAAACAGAGAGTACTTGCCCACACCTAATTCTTACTGTGTTCATTTGGGAGGATAGTAGACACCATTACCTACCCATAGAACCTTCTTTTGTCCAATTCCGACATCATTTGGGCATTCTACCAACATCTTGCATTTCTTCACTATGCCGAAGGGAAGACCGCGCAAGGGTGGGGATGTTGTGCAAAAAATGATCATCAAAAGTTACAACCATGGTCCAAGTCCCCTCTTTTATACATGGACTTGTCCCATTATTAACCCTATTGAATAAAGTTCCTACTTTATTACAGATGATTTCTTGATGGTACCATGTTTTAAGCCTTTTTGATCATATAGAGTATGTATGTACCTTAAATGACCATTTTCTAGTGGTGCAATTTTGTAGAAGAAAGAATCACGACATGAAAATTGCTTGATCGTTGCCATTAGAAATGTATTTGCTTGCATTTGAGAGTAAAATTGTGCCTCTTCCTTGAAGCTGATTTCTTTTGCTGGTAGCACTTGTTGACTTACTCATTGTAGCCATCCCAAATGCTTCAAAGGTCGTTGATCGTAATAACTTATGAGCCAAAGTCTCACTTTTATAGGCCATTGGGCTTTATAATTAGCCCCCATGCTTTTATAAGCTTTTAATCCAATGCCTCCACTTATAAGCCTCTTCCCACATTAGGAATATCTCCCCACTAGGTGCCCCATGTCCGACCTCCAACCTGACCCTGTGCTAGCGTGCACTTCTCCTGGACGTAACATATGCTCTCGCATGGAGTATTCCAAGTGTGCATGGTACCAATATGCCGCGGGTGAGGCAGGGGAGCTCACTCGCTGGGGCTGCCTAGCTCTGTCTTGGTCCATCTGTCCTGGAGAGTCTTTTATGAGCTTTGAGTGAGAGAGAGAGAGAGAGAGAGAGAGAGAGAGAGAGAGGGGGTGAGGGGGGATTTCAATTATGATTGTTTTTCAAGAAAAGCTGATTTGTTGATGGCTCTGAGAGTTTTTTCTTTATGAAGAGAGGTTGAGAGATTGCTTCGACATGTGTACGAACTTTGCAAAGATGGATGTTCAAATGAAGCCATGCAAGTGGTTGATGTTATGGTCCAGCAAGGGATACATGTATCGAGGGACATTCTGTATCGCCTCTTGCAACAGTGTATTACAAAGAAAGATTTGGCAGCTGGAAAGAAGGTGCATTCCATCATGGTTAGTAAAGGCCTTGATACAGTTGCCGTTTTTTCCAACCACTTTCTACGCCTCTATGCTGCATGTGGGAGTTTCTCAGAAGCAAATCAAGTGCTTGAAGCTTCCAAGCCTAGTGTATTTACATATAATGCAATCATGTCAGCACATGCAAAGCTTGGGGATGGCAACAAGACACTTGAATTGTTTGACAAACTGCAGGGTGACAGGTTGAAGCCGGATAATTGCACATTCCTATGTGTTTTGAATGCTTGTGGCAAGCTAGGTGCAGTGAGGCAGGGCAGACAAACACACAATCAAATCATTCAAGAGGGTTTAGAGTTAGATGTGGCAATGGCTAACACCATAATTGATATGTACGCTAAGTGTGCAAGTTTAGATGAGGCATGCAAAGTGTTTGATGGATTGTCAGCTCAAAATGTGGTGTCATGGGCTGCAATGATTGCAGGATACGCGCATCATGGACATGGACTTATTGTGTTGGAGCTTTTTGAAAAGATGCATTCTCATGGTGTGAAGCCGAATAATGTCATTTTTTCATGTGCCTTGAAAGCAAGCAGTGGACAAAGAGCATTATGCAATGGCAGACAGATACATGAAGAGATTATTAGAGCAGGATTAGAATCAGATGTAGTTGTTGGAACTGCTTTGGTTGACATGTATGCAAAATGTGAGAACCTAGAAGATGCTCGGAGGGTGTTTGATGAGATGGCAAGTCTGAATGTTGTCACATGGAATGCGATGATTGTAGGATATGCGCAGCATGGAAATGATGTATCAGCTTTGGTTCTCTTTGAAAAAATGCGACAGAAGGGCATAAAACCAGACAAGATCACATACTCGGGGGTTCTAAAATCATGTGGCAGTACACAGAATTTACAGCAGGGAAGGTTAGTACATCATCTTATAATCAAAAGTGGCCTTAGGTCTGATACTGCCCTGGGGAATTCACTCATTAACATGTATGCAAAGTGTGGTAGCCTACAGGATGCACAAACAATTTTTGACAAATTGCCCAATCCAGATGTTATATCATGGGGTGCGGTCATTGATGGATGTGCGGAGTATGGACACGGTCTTTTGGCTCTTGAGGTTTTTGAGGGGATGCAGCACCGTGTAAAGCCAAATGAAATAATTTTTGTGTCTACCTTGAAAGCATGTATAAGTATTGGGTCCATGGAAGAAGGTTGAAAGATACATGATCAAGTTGTCAAAGGTGCATTTGAACTCGGCATTCTTGTTGGGAGCACCATTGTTGACATGTATGCCAAGTATGGAAGCCTTGAAGAGGCCATCAATTGTTTTGACAGACTGTTGGATCCAGATGTAGTGTCATGGGGAGCCATGATTTCTGGCTATGTCCAGATGGGGCATGGGGATCTTGCACTAGAAATGTTTGCAGAAATGCTACATGATGGAATAGAGCCAAGTGAAATGCTTGGGCGGAGACAAGTTGGTTGTTCAGCATCTTGCCTTGTGTCTTGTCATGCTAGACACTACCTCCATCCAGGCGGTGAGACCAAGGCAGTGACCAAGCCTGCTATCTGCCACTTGGCATTGAAGCATGCATTTCTCATGCTTCTTTGATTCAGCCTAAAGCATGCTCACAATTAAGTGGAGACATGCTTTCAATATGACTGTGGAAGTTGAACTTCATTAACACTAATTAAGGAAGCAGATTAAGGCTAATCACATGCATAATTACATGAACTAAGAGTACACAACAAGCAAGGCAAGATAAACCTAATCTATTGTGTAGTATTAAAATGTGATTATATACAACGATGGACACATTCAAATTCAGATCTGTAGTCTGTATGGTGTGCAAGACTCGCTACAACACCGCAGGCCTCCAACTCGAGCACTGGAGGTCTTGATGCTATGTCTGCTGCTTGGAGAATTGCATTGCAAACCCTAACTCATATCTGCCTGTAAATGACGTGACCTAGCCTATAAATAGGCATCTGATGTGGCCATATAGAACTGGTCCACGACTCCATACAATGAACAATGTGCTGTCCGTACTGTCCCTGACCATGGGCGCTTGGCACCCCTTCGATCGGGTGTCCAACAATGCTGCCCATTTCGTCTATACTCGCCCTCAGACACCTTGCTCTTTAGGCAGCTGCATGGGGCTGAAATTCAAGCTCCCTGTCGACGCTCTTGAGGCTCTTGATTTTTTCATTGTGTCGCCATTTCCATATCCTGTTTTGTATTATTATCATCTGAATATATATATATATATATATATATATATATATATATATATTATACCCAAGATGTTTTCTGTTTGGGATTACTTAATTAATAACAACGGCCGTTTGTGACCTTTGATTTATCAATGACAACGGGCTTTTGTGACCTTTGATATGAAATTGGAAACCTTTGTTCAGTATGAAATCCATTAAAATCCCTATTTTATCTACATGATTACAGCGTGTCTGCCAGGTTCATAGGGTATGTGTCCTCTCTCTATGTAGTGCACCCTTTCTCTCTCTCTCTCTCTCTCTCTCTCTCTCTCTCTCTCCTTCTCGCATCCTTTCTCTCTCTCTCTCTCTCTCTCTCTCCTTCGCTCAGGGTCTATGCCTTCCCAACTTCTGTGTCTCTCCTTGATATGCTTGCAGAGAGAGGCACCTCTCTTTGTCTATTGTATAAAAAGCACGAGGGACAACCAGCGTCTCCCTCTCCCTCTCTCTCTCTCTCTCTCTCTCTCTCTCTCTCTCTTCAAGTCTGCTCGCATTAGGCAGACGACCTTCGTTCATTGCCTCTATCTTTCCAAGCAACCATCACCCCTCTCTTTCTCTCTTCAAGTTTACGCGCATGAGACAGACAACCTTCCCTGTGAGGCAATCATTGCCTCTGACTTTCCAATAGCGCAAGCAACCCCCGTCTTATTGCGTCTCTCACTTTGCTGCACTATACGTTTGATGAAGGGAGGAGCCTTTAATGTTTATCATTAAGGTAATATTGATTAATGCCTGCTATGTATTAATTAATACCCCGCATAGCAATGAGCCAAGAAAAGAAAGATGCAATTGAAAGTGTTGAGTCAAAGTGTGGATTTCGTATTCCAAACATGTTTCAAAGAACAAGAAGGGACTCACTATAAACATTAAAGGCTCCTCCCTTCATCAAGCACCTTAACGTATAGTGCAGCAAAGCGAGAGACGCAATAAGATGGGGGTTGCTTGCGCTATTCGATGATTGCCTCACAGGGACGGTTGTTTGGGTTGCTTGGAAAGACAGAGGCAATGAAGGAAGGACGTCTGCCTAATGCGAGCAGACTTGAAGAAGGAGAGAGAGAGAGAGAGAGAGGGGGGCGATGGTTATCCCTCGTGCTTTTCATACAATAGACAAAGAGAGGCTACCTCTCTCTGCAAGCATATCAGGGAGAGACACACACAGACATTCATAGACCTTGAGCGAAGGAGAGAGACAGAGAGAAAAAGGGTGCACTACGTAGAGAGGACACATACCCTATGAAGTTGGCATAATGCCTGCGCATAGCCAGCATTAATTAATACAACACTAATAAAAGTCTCAATATACAACACTAACGTTTATCATCTGAATATACTCATTACCTTGTCAATATGTTACCTGCTCTGTTTAAGCCTGTTGTTCCTTAATATTGATTCTTTTGTGTGAAATTGTTACATGTTAAGTCTAACAAGCATTGTCTCCATAATACCGTCTCCTCCCAATTGACTACTCCTTGCAACAAGAGTTTAATCCACAACACGTATGTGCATGCATGTGTGCTCGTGTCCATGTACACAATGCTCATGCACATGTGCATGCCTCAAGGGCTTCACTAAAAAAATGCTATAATATCGCCTTAGTGTATCTATGCACACATGACAGTGGCCAGGGGCTTGCGAGCGGGGCTGGGGCGGGGGGTAGCTCCTTATAGAGATTGCACATTTCATTGTAATCATCCCCAATTACATGATCCATATGACGACATCAAAGTGCAAGGGATGGGACTTGAATGCGGGATCTTTGATTGGGAGCCCTTGATGTGTAAAACCGCTAGGTAGCACGCGAGAGAGAGAGAGAGAGAGAGAGAGAGAGAGAGAGAGAGAGAGAGTCATATTGGAATCTATTGATGTGATTCACCATGAGGGAAACCTCAAACTTCACCATCTCTAGTGTAGCAAGAGTGCATCTTATTAGGAGCTTATTTCTACCATCACGGGAAGTGATACATGTCACCTCTGGGAAAAATGTGCTTGTAAATTTCTTGTTTATTATTTTCTAGTACCATACTCCTTATCAACATATGCTCACTCATACCTATTGCACCCATGTTAGCCAACACCGTGCGGAGAGAGGGTTTTTTAGATTAAATGTCCCCAATGATAAAGCAAGAGACTTATTCTCGTAGGATGAAGATTTAAGCGTAATTCACAATGCTTTGGTAAGATGGGTAATTTTGTTTCTTGATGCATGTTCAATGGCCAACTCTTTGCATACATTGGTGAAGATGCCTTTTGCTTATTCTGAAAACTAGATACATCATAATTCTATGTACATGTGCATGGCTTGAAGTCATTACCTTAGGAACAAACATAAGTTACTGGTAAAAGGCTTGCTATCTTTTAGTTCATGGACTATGCATCCCATTGAATGGGAATTCAATCCATGCACGCCTAGGCTCCCATCTTATCAGCATCCAATTTATGCAGAGAGAGAGAGAGAGAGAGAGAGAGAGAGAGAGAGAGAGAGAGAGAGGGGGGGGTGAGGGGGGATTTCAATTATGATTGTTTTTCAAGAAAAGCTGATTTGTTGATGGCTGTGAGAGTCTTTTCTTTATGAAGAGAGGTTGAGAGATTGCTTCGACATGTGTACGAACTTTGCAAAGATGGATGTTCAAATGAAGCCATGCAAGTGGTTGATGTTATGGTCCAGCAAGGGATACATGTATCGAGGGACATTCTGTATCGCCTCTTGCAACAGTGTATTACAAAGAAAGATTTGGCAGCTGGAAAGAAGGTGCATTCCATCATGGTTAGTAAAGGCCTTGATACAGTTGCCGTTTTTTCCAACCACTTTCTACGCCTCTATGCTGCATGTGGGAGTTTCTCAGAAGCAAATCAAGTGTTTGAAGCTTCCAAGCCTAGTGTATTTACATATAATGCAATCATGTCAGCACATGCAAAGCTTGGGGATGGCAACAAGACACTTGAATTGTTTGACAAACTGCAGGGTGACAGGTTGAAGCCGGATAATTGCACATTCCTATGTGTTTTGAATGCTTGTGGCAAGCTAGGTGCAGTGAGGCAGGGCAGACAAACACACAATCAAATCATTCAAGAGGGTTTAGAGTTAGATGTGGCAATGGCTAACACCATAATTGATATGTACGCTAAGTGTGCAAGTTTAGATGAGGCATGCAAAGTGTTTGATGGATTGTCAGCTCAAAATGTGGTGTCATGGGCTGCAATGATTGCAGGATACGCGCATCATGGACATGGACTTTTTGTGTTGGAGCTTTTTGGAACGATGCATTCTCATGGTGTGAAGCCGAATAATGTCATTTTTTCATGTGCCTTGAAAGCAAGCAGTGGACAAAGAGCATTATGCAATGGCAGACAGATACATGAAGAGATTATTAGAGCAGGATTAGAATCAGATGTAGTTGTTGGAACTGCTTTGGTTGACATGTATGCAAAATGTGAGAACCTAGAAGATGCTCGGAGGGTGTTTGATGAGATGGCAAGTCTGAATGTTGTCACATGGAATGCTATGATTGTAGGATATGGGCAGCATGGAAATGATGTATCAGCTTTGGTTCTCTTTGAAAAAATGTGACAGAAGGGCATAAAACCAGACAAGATCACATACTCGGGGGTTCTAAAATCATGTGGCAGTACACAGAATTTACAGCAGGGAAGGTTAGTACATCATCTTATAATCAAAAGTGGCCTTAGGTCTGATACTGCCCTGGGGAATTCACTCATTAACATGTATGCAAAGTGTGGTAGCCTACAGGATGCACAAACAATTTTTGACAAATTGCCCAATCCAGATGTTATATCATGGGGTGCGGTCATTGATGGATGTGCGGAGTATGGACACGGTCTTTTGGCTCTTGAGGTTTTTGAGGGGATGCAGCACCGTGTAAAGCCAAATGAAATAATTTTTGTGTCTACCTTGAAAGCATGTATAAGTATTGGGTCCATGGAAGAAGGTCGAAAGATACATGATCAAGTTGTCAAAGGTGCATTTGAACTCGGCATTCTTGTTGGGAGCACCATTGTTGACATGTATGCCAAGTATGGAAGCCTTGAAGAGGCCAGCAATTGTTTTGACAGACTGTTGGATCCAGATGTAGTGACATGGGGAGCCATGATTTCTGGCTATGTCCAGATGGGGCATGGGGATCTTGCACTAGAAATGTTTGCAGAAATGCTACATGATGGAATAGAGCCAAGTGAAGCTATATTTGTGACCATCCTGCAAGCATGCCTGCATATGGGCGCCTTAGAGCCGGGCAGTCTTATACACGAATACATTATTAAAAGTGGATTTCAAACAGATGGGGCTGTTGGGACCACTCTTGTTGACATGTACGCCAGATTTGGGAGCTTAGAGGAAGCGCGGGTTGTTTTTGATGCTCACTCAAATAGAGATGTTGTAGGATTGTTTTCCTGCCCTTGAACTTTTTGAGAGAATGCAATCTCAGACTACAATGCCAAATCGACCAATTTTTTTGTGCATTTTGAAAGCATGTAGCAGTATTGGTATCATAGCACATGCCAGGAAGGTACACAAACAGATAATTGAAATTGGACTTGAATTGGATGTCACTGTTGGGAATGCCCTTGTTGATATGTACACGAAATGTGGAAGCCAAGAGGAGGCTAGTAAAGTCTTGGATAAACTTGGGAATAGGGATGTGGTATCATGGAGTGCCGTGATTGCAGGTCATGCATGGCATGGTGATTGCAGGCTTTCCATGCAATGTTTCGAGGCTATGAAACGCGAAGGCCTGAGGCCTGACGATGCTGTCTTTACCAGTATTTTAGCTGCTTGCAGTCATGCAGGATCATTGGAGAGAGGTCTTTGCTGTCTCAGATCAATGACAGAAGACCATAATATTGTGCCTAGTATTCAGCACTATAACTCCGTAGTTGATCTTCTTGGCCGTGCTGGTTTGTTTAAGGAAGCTGAAGATTTACTTTACAGTATGCCTAGTTCTGCAAATACAACTGGGTGGACTTCTCTGCTTGCTGGCTGCAGAACATATGGTAACGCTGAGGTAGGACAGAAATGCTTTGATGTTATTGTTGAGTTGGCACCCAATGATGCTTCTAGTTTTATGCTGATGTCAAATATCTACGGAGACACGAACATGTGGTAGCATGCTGAGAAAGTTCAAGAGCTGAGAAATTATGAAGATGCAATTATGAATCTAATGCGCAGGAGGTCACTGGGAGGAGAACCTGAGTAATGAAAAGCTTAGACTATTAAGCAAGCTACTGAAAGTCCAGGGTTTTGTTCCACAGCTTGAGCTTGTGTCAGAGTCTACTTCAAATGACACAAGGTGGATCTTGTGAAATCTTCATTTGGGAAAATTTTCACAATATTCATGAACGTATCTTGGGCGGAGACAAGTTGGTTGTTCAGCATCTTGCCTTGTGTCTTGTCATGCTAGACACTACCTCCATCCAGGCGGTGAGACCAAGGCAGTGACCACGCCTGCTATCTGCCACTTGGCATTGAAGCATGCATTTCTCATGCTTCTTTGATTCAGCCTAAAGCATGCTCACAATTAAGTGGAGACATGCCTTCAATATGACTGTGGAAGTTGAACTTCATTAACACTAATTAAGGAAGCAGATTAAGGCTAATCACATGCATAATTACATGAACTAAGAGTACACAACAAGCAAGGCAAGATAAACCTAATCTATTGTGTAGTATTAAAATGTGATTATATACAACGATGGACACATTCAAATTCAGATCTGTAGTCTGTATGGTGTGCAAGACTCGCTACAACACCGCAGGCCTCCAACTCGAGCACTGGAGGTCTTGATGCTATGTCTGCTGCTTGGAGAATTGCATTGCAAACCCTAACTCATATCTGCCTGTAAATGACGTGACCTGGCCTATAAATAGGCATCTGATGTGGCCATATAGAACTGGTCCACGACTCCATACAATGAACAATGTGCTGTCCGTACTGTCCCTGACCATGGGCGCTTGGCACCCCTTCGATCGGGTGTCCAAAAATGCTGCCCATTTCGTCTATACTCGCCCTCAGACACCTTGCTCTTTAGGCAGCTGCATGGGGCTGAAATTCAAGCTCCCTGTCGACGCTCTTGAGGCTCTTTAAATACACACGTTACTCCCACCTTTGGGGCTCTTGATTTTTTCATTGTGTCGCCATTTCCATATCCCGTTTTGTATTATTATCATCTGAATATATATATATATATATATATATATATATTATACCCAAGATGTTTTATGTTTGGGATTACTTAATTAATAACAACGGCCGTTTGTGACCTTTGATTTATCAATGACAACGGGCTTTTGTGACCTTTGATATGAAATTGGAAACCTTTGTTCAGTATGAAATCCATTAAAATCCCTATTTTATCTACATGATTACAGCGTGTCTGCCAGCTTCATAGGGTATGTGTCCTCTCTCTACGTAGTGCACCCTCTCTCTCTCTCTCTCTCTCTCTCTCCTTCACTCAAGGTCTATGCGCTCCCAACGTCTGTGTCTCTCGCACCCTTTCTCTCTCTCTCTCTCTCTCTCTCCTTCTCGCACCTTTTCTCTCTCTCTCTCTCTCTCTCCTTCGCTCAGGGTCTATGCCTTCCCAACTTCTGTGTCTCTCCTTGATATGCTTGCAAGAGGCACCTCTCTTTGTCTATTGTATAAAAAGCACGAGGGACAACCAGCGTCTCCCTCTCTCTCTCTCTCTCTCTCTCTCTCTCTCTCTTCAAGTCTGCTCGCATTAGGCAGACGACCTTCGTTCATTGCCTCTATCTTTCCAAGCAACCATCACCCCTCTCTTTCTCTCTTCAAGTTTACGCGCATGAGACAGACAACCTTCCCTGTGAGGCAATCATTGCCTCTGACTTTCCAATAGCGCAAGCAACCCCCGTCTTATTGCGTCTCTCACTTTGCTGCACTATACGTTTGATGAAGGGAGGAGCCTTTAATGTTTATCATTAAGGTAATATTGATTAATGCCTGCTATGTATTAATTAATACCCCGCATAGCAATGAGCCAAGAAAAGAAAGATGCAATTGAAAGTGTTGAGTCAAAGTGTGGATTTCGTATTCCAAACATGTTTCAAAGAACAAGAAGGGACTCACTATAAACATTAAAGGCTCCTCCCTTCATCAAGCACCTTAACGTATAGTGCAGCAAAGCGAGAGACGCAATAAGATGGGGGTTGCTTGCGCTATTGGAAAGACAGAGGCGATGATTGCCTCACAGGGAAGGTTGTTTGGGTTGCTTGGAAAGACAGAGGCAATGAAGGAAGGACGTCTGCCTAATGCGAGTAGACTTGAAGAGAGAGAGAGAGAGAGAGAGAGAGAGGGGGGGGGCGATGGTTATCCCTCGTGCTTTTCATACAATAGACAAAGAGAGGCTACCTCTCTCTGCAAGCATATCAGGGAGAGACACACACAGACATTCATAGACCTTGAGCGAAGGAGAGAGACAGAGAGAAAAAGGGTGCACTAAGTAGAGAGGACACATACCCTATGAAGTTGGCATAATGCCTGCGCATAGCCAGCATTAATTAATACAACACTAATAAAAGTCTCAATATACAACACTAACGTTTATCATCTGAATATACTCATTACCTTGTTAATATGTTACCTGCTCTGTTTAAGCCTGTTTAAGCCTGTTGTTCCTTAATATTGATTCTTTTGTGTGAAATTGTTACATGTTAAGTCTAACAAGCATTGTCTCCATAATACCATCTCCTCCCAATTGACTACTCCTTGCAACAAGAGTTTAATCCACAACACGTATGTGCATGCATGTGTGCTCGTGTCCATGTACACAATGCTCATGCACATGTGCATGCCTCAAGGGCTTCACTAAAAAAATGCTATAATATCGCCTTAGTGTATCTATGCACACATGACAGTGGCCAGGGGCTTGCGAGCGGGGCTGGGGCGGGGGGTAGCTCCTTATGGAGATTGCACATTTCATTGTAATCATCCCCAATTACATGATCCATATGACGACATCAAAGTGCAAGGGATGGGACTTGAATGCGGGATCTTTGATTGGGAGCCCTTGATGTGTAAAACCGCTAGGTAGCACGCGAGAGAGAGAGAGAGAGAGAGAGAGAGAGAGAGAGAGAGAGTCATATTGGAATCTATTGATGTGATTCACCATGAGGGAAACCTCAAACTTCACCATCTCTAGTGTAGCAAGAGTGCATCTTATCAGGAGCTTATTTCTACCATCACGGGAAGTGATACATGTCACCTCTGGGAAAAATGTGCTTGTAAATTTCTTGTTTATTATTTTCTAGTACCATACTCCTTATCAACATATGCTCACTCATACCTATTGCACCCATGTTAGCCAACACCGTGCGGAGAGAGGGTTTTTTAGATTAAATGTCCCCAATGATAAAGCAAGAGACTTATTCTCGTAGGATGAAGATTTAAGCGTAATTCACAATGCTTTGGTAAGATGGGTAATTTTGTTTCTTGATGCATGTTCAATGGCCAACTCTTTGCATACATTGGTGAAGATGCCTTTTGCTTATTCTGAAAACTAGATACATCATAATTCTATGTACATGTGCATGGCTTGAAGTCATTACCTTAGGAACAAACATAAGTTACTGGTAAAAGGCTTGCTATCTTTTAGTTCATGGACTATGCATCCCATTGAATGGGAATTCAATCCATGCACGCCTAGGCTCCCATCTTATCAGCATCCAATTTATGCAGAGAGAGAGAGAGAGAGAGAGAGAGAGAGAGAGAGAGAGAGAGAGAGAGAGAGGGGGTGAGGGGGGATTTCAATTATGATTGTTTTTCAAGAAAAGCTGATTTGTTGATGGCTGTGAGAGTCTTTTCTTTATGAAGAGAGGTTGAGAGATTGCTTCGACATGTGTACGAACTTTGCAAAGAGGGATGTTCAAATGAAGCCATGCAAGTGGTTGATGTTATGGTCCAGCAAGGGATACATGTATCGAGGGACATTCTGTATCGCCTCTTGCAACAGTGTATTACAAAGAAAGATTTGGCAGCTGGAAAGAAGGTGCATTCCATCATGGTTAGTAAAGGCCTTGATACAGTTGCCGTTTTTTCCAACCACTTTCTACGCCTCTATGCTGCATGTGGGAGTTTCTCAGAAGCAAATCAAGTGTTTGAAGCTTCCAAACCTAGTGTATTTACATATAATGCAATCATGTCAGCACATGCAAAGCTTGGGGATGGCAACAAGACACTTGAATTGTTTGACAAACTGCAGGGTGACAGGTTGAAGCCGGATAATTGCACATTCCTATGTGTTTTGAATGCTTGTGGCAAGCTAGGTGCAGTGAGGCAGGGCAGACAAACACACAATCAAATCATTCAAGAGGGTTTAGAGTTAGATGTGGCAATGGCTAACACCATAATTGATATGTACGCTAAGTGTGCAAGTTTAGATGAGGCATGCAAAGTGTTTGATGGATTGTCAGCTCAAAATGTGGTGTCATGGGCTGCAATGATTGCAAGATACGCGCATCATGGACATGGACTTTTTGTGTTGGAGCTTTTTGAAAAGATGCATTCTCATGGTGTGAAGCCGAATAATGTCATTTTTTCATGTGCCTTGAAAGCAAGCAGTGGACAAAGAGCATTATGCAATGGCAGACAGATACATGAAGAGATTATTAGAGCAGGATTAGAATCAGATGTAGTTGTTGGAACTGCTTTGGTTGACATGTATGCAAAATGTGAGAACCTAGAAGATGCTGGGAGGGTGTTTGATGAGATGGCAAGTCTGAATGTTGTCACATGGAATGCGATGATTGTAGGATATGCGCAGCATGGAAATGATGTATCAGCTTTGGTTCTCTTTGAAAAAATGCGACAGAAGGGCATAAAGCCAGACAAGATCACATACTCGGGGGTTCTAAAATCATGTGGCAGTACACAGAATTTACAGCAGGGAAGGTTAGTACATCATCTTATAATCAAAAGTGGCCTTAGGTCTGATACTGCCCTGGGGAATTCACTCATTAACATGTATGCACTACAGGATGCACAAACAATTTTTGACAAATTGCCCAATCCAGATGTTATATCATGGGGTGCGGTCATTGATGGATGTGCGGAGTATGGACACGGTCTTTTGGCTCTTGAGGTTTTTGAGGGGATGCAGCACCGTGTAAAGCCAAATGAAATAATTTTTGTGTCTACCTTGAAAGCATGTATAAGTATTGGGTCCATGGAAGAAGGTCGAAAGATACATGATCAAGTTGTCAAAGGTGCATTTGAACTCGGCATTCTTGTTGGGAGCACCATTGTTGACATGTATGCCAAGTATGGAAGCCTTGAAGAGGCCAGCAATTGTTTTGATAGACTGTTGGATCGAGATGTAGTGTCATGGGGAGCCATGATTTCTGGCTATGTCCAGATGGGGCATGGGGATCTTGCACTAGAAATGTTTGCAGAAATGCTACATGATGGAATAGAGCCAAGTGAAGCTATATTTGTGACCATCCTGCAAGCATGCCTGCATATGGGCGCCTTAGAGCCGGGCAGTCTTATACACGAATACATTATTAAAAGTGGATTTCAAACAGATGCGGCTGTTGGGACCACTCTTGTTGACATGTACGCCAGATTTGGGAGCTTAGAGGAAGCGCGGGTTGTTTTTGATGCTCACTCAAATAGAGATGTGGTAACGTGGGGTGCAATGATTGCAGGATATGTCCAGCATGGGCATTGTTTTCCTGCCCTTGAACTTTTTGAGAGAATGCAATCTCAGACTACAATGCCAAATCGACCAATTTTTTTGTGCATTTTGAAAGCATGTAGCAGTATTGGTATCATAGCACATGCCAGGAAGGTACACAAACAGATAATTGAAATTGGACTTGAATTGGATGTCACTGTTGGGAATGCCCTTGTTGATATGTACACGAAATGTGGAAGCCAAGAGGAGGCTAGTAAAGTCTTGGATAAACTTGGGAATAGGGATGTGGTATCATGGAGTGCCGTGATTGCAGGTCATGCATGGCATGGTGATTGCAGGCTTTCCATGCAATGTTTCGAGGCTATGAAACGCGAAGGGCTGAGGCCTGACGATGCTGTCTTTACCAGTATTTTAGCTGCTTGCAGTCATGCAGGATCATTGGAGAGAGGTCTTTGCTGTCTCAGATCAATGACAGAAGACCATAATATTGTGCCTGGTATTCAGCACTATAACTCCGTAGTTGATCTTCTTGGCCGTGCTGGTTTGTTTAAGGAAGCTGAAGATTTACTTTACAGTATGCCTAGTTCTGCAAATACAACTGGGTGGACTTCTCTGCTTGCTGGCTGCAGAACATATGGTAACGCTGAGGTAGGACAGAAATGCTTTGATGTTATTGTTGAGAGTTGGCACCCAATGATGCTTCTAGTTTTATGCTGATGTCAAATATCTACGGAGACACGAACATGTGGTAGCATGCTAAGAAAGTTCAAGAGCTGAGAAATTATGAAGATGCAATTATGAATCTAATGCGCAGGAGGTCACTGGGAGGAGAACCTGAGTAATGAAAAGCTGAGACTATTAAGCAAGCTACTGAAAGTCCAGGGTTTTGTTCCACAGCTTGAGCTTGTGTCAGAGTCTACTTCAAATGACACAAGGTGGATCTTGTGAAATCTTCATTTGGGAAAATTTTCACAATATTCATGAACGTATCTTGGGCGGAGACAAGTTGGTTGTTCAGCATCTTGCCTTGTGTCTTGTCATGCTAGACACTACCTCCATCCAGGCGGTGAGACCAAGGCAGTGACCAAGCCTGCTATCTGCCACTTGGCATTGAAGCATGCATTTCTCATGCTTCTTTGATTCAGCCTAAAGCATGCTCACAATTAAGTGGAGACATGCCTTCAATATGACTGTGGAAGTTGAACTTCATTAACACTAATTAAGGAAGCAGATTAAGGCTAATCACATGCATAATTACATGAACTAAGAGTACACAACAAGCAAGGCAAGATAAACCTAATCTATTGTGTAGTATTAAAATGTGATTATATACAACGATGGACACATTCAAATTCAGATCTGTAGTCTGTATGGTGTGCAAGACTCGCTACAACACCGCAGGCCTCCAACTCGAGCACTGGAGGTCTTGATGCTATGTCTGCTGCTTGGAGAATTGCATTGCAAACCCTAACTCATATCTGCCTGTAAATGACGTGACCTGGCCTATAAATAGGCATCTGATGTGGCCATATAGAACTGGTCCACGACTCCATACAATGAACAATGTGCTGTCCGTACTGTCCCTGACCATGGGCGCTTGGCACCCCTTCGATCGGGTGCCCAAAAATGCTGCCCATTTCGTCTATACTCGCCGTCAGACACCTTGCTCTTTAGGCAGCTGCATGGGGCTGAAATTCAAGCTCCCTGTCGACGCTCTTGAGGCTCTTTAAATACACACGTTACTCCCACCTTTGGGGCTTTTGATTTTTTCATTGTGTCGCCATTTCCATATCCTGTTTTGTATTATTATCATCTGAATATATATATATATATATATATTATACCCAAGATGTTTTCTGTTTGGGATTACTTAATTAATAACAACAGCCGTTTGTGACCTTTGATTTATCAATGACAACGGGCTTTTGTGACCTTTGATATGAAATTGGAAACCTTTGCTCAGTATGAAATCCATTAAAATCCCTATTTTATCTACATGATTACAGCGTGTCTGCCAGCTTCATAGGGTATGTGTCCTCTCTCTACGTAGTGCACCCTTTCTCTCTCTCTCTCTCTCTCTCCTTCACTCAAGGTCTATGCCCTCCCAACGTCTGTGTCTCTCGCACCCCTTCTCTCTCTCTCTCTCTCTCCTTCTCGCACCCTTTCTCTCTCTCTCTCTCTCTCTCTCCTTCGCTCAGGGTCTATGCCTTCCCAACTTCTGTGTCTCTCCTTGATATGCTTGCAGAGAGAGGCACCTCTCTTTGTCTATTGTATAAAAAGCACGAGGGACAACCAGCGTCTCCCTCTCTCTCTCTCTCTCTCTCTCTCTCTCTTCAAGTCTGCTCGCATTAGGCAGACGACCTTCGTTCATTGCCTCTATCTTTCCAAGCAACCATCACCCCTCTCTTTCTCTCTTCAAGTTTACGCGCATGAGACAGACAACCTTCCCTGTGAGGCAATCATTGCCTCTGACTTTCCAATAGCGCAAGCAACCCCCGTCTTATTGCGTCTCTCACTTTGCTGCACTATACGTTTGATGAAGGGAGGAGCCTTTAATGTTTATCATTAAGGTAATATTGATTAATGCCTGCTATGTATTAATTAATACCCCGCATAGCAATGAGCCAAGAAAAGAAAGATGCAATTGAAAGTGTTGAGTCAAAGTGTGGATTTCGTATTCCAAACATGTTTCAAAGAACAAGAAGGGACTCACTATAAACATTAAAGGCTCCTCCCTTCATCAAGCACCTTAACGTATAGTGCAGCAAAGCGAGAGACGCAATAAGATGGGGGTTGCTTGCGCTATTGGAAAGACAGAGTCGATGATTGCCTCACAGGGAAGGTTGTTTGGGTTGCTTGGAAAGACAGAGGCAATGAAGGAAGGACGTCTGCCTAATGCGAGCAGACTTGAAGAGAGAGAGAGAGAGAGAGAGGGGGGCGATGGTTATCCCTCGTGCTTTTCATACAATAGACAAAGAGAGGCTACCTCTCTCTGCAAGCATATCAGGGAGAGACACGCACAGACATTCATAGACCTTGAGCGAAGGAGAGAGACAGAGAGAAAAAGGGTGCACTACGTAGAGAGGACACATACCCTATGAAGTTGGCATAATGCCTGCGCATAGCCATCATTAATTAATACAACACTAATAAAAGTCTCAATATACAACACTATTGTTTATCATCTGAATATACTCATTACCTTGTTAATATGTTACCTGCTCTGTTTAAGCCTGTTGTTCCTTAATATTGATTCTTTTGTGTGAAATTGTTACATGTTAAGTCTAACAAGCATTGTCTCCATAATACCATCTCCTCCCAATTGACTACTCCTTGCAACAAGAGTTTAATCCACAACACGTATGTGCATGCATGTGTGCTCGTGTCCATGTACACAATGCTCATGCACATGTGCATGCCTCAAGGGCTTCACTAAAAAAATGCTATAATATCGCCTTAGTGTATCTATGCACACATGACAGTGGCCAGGGGCTTGCGAGCGGGGCTGGGGCGGGGGGTAGCTCCTTATAGAGATTGCACATTTCATTGTAATCATCCCCAATTACATGATCCATATGACGACATCAAAGTGCAAGGGATGGGACTTGAATGCGGGATCTTTGATTGGGAGCCCTTGATGTGTAAAACCCCTAGCTAGCACGCGCGAGAGAGAGAGAGAGAGAGAGAGAGAGAGAGAGAGAGAGAGAGAGAGAGAGAGTCATATTGGAATCTATTAATGTGATTCACCATGAGGGAAACCTCAAACTTCACCATCTCTAGTGTAGCAAGAGTGCATCTTATCAGGAGCTTATTTCTACCATCACGGGAATTGATACATGTCACCTCTGGGAAAAATGTGCTTGTAAATTTCTTGTTTATTATTTTCTAGTACCATACTCCTTATCAACATATGCTCACTCATACCTATTGCACCCATGTTAGCCAACACCGTGCGGAGAGAGGGTTTTTTAGATTAAATGTCCCCAATGATAAAGCAAGAGACTTATTCTCGTAGGATGAAGATTTAAGCGTAATTCACAATGCTTTGGTAAGATGGGTAATTTTGTTTCTTGATGCATGTTCAATGGCCAACTCTTTGCATACATTGGTGAAGATGCCTTTTGCTTATTCTGAAAACTAGATACATCATAATTCTATGTACATGTGCATGGCTTGAAGTCATTACCTTAGGAACAAACATAAGTTACTGGTAAAAGGCTTGCTATCTTTTAGTTCATGGACTATGCATCCCATTGAATGGGAATTCAATCCATGCACGCCTAGGCTCCCATCTTATCAGCATCCAATTTATGGAGAGAGAGAGAGAGAGAGAGAGAGAGAGAGAGAGAGAGAGAGAGAGAGAGAGAGAGGGGGTGAGGGGGGATTTCAATTATGATTGTTTTTCAAGAAAAGCTGATTTGTTGATGGCTGCGAGAGTTTTTTCTTTATGAAGAGAGGTTGAGAGATTGCTTCGACATGTGTACGAACTTTGCAAAGATGGATGTTCAAATGAAGCCATGCAAGTGGTTGATGTTATGGTGCAGCAAGGGATACATGTATCGAGGGACATTCTGTATCGCCTCTTGCAACAGTGTATTACAAAGAAAGATTTGGCAGCTGGAAAGAAGGTGCATTCCATCATGGTTAGTAAAGGCCTTGATACAGTTGCCGTTTTTTCCAACCACTTTCTACGCCTCTATGCTGCATGTGGGAGTTTCTCAGAAGCAAATCAAGTGTTTGAAGCTTCCAAGCCTAGTGTATTTACATATAATGCAATCATGTCAGCACATGCAAAGCTTGGGGATGGCAACAAGACACTTGAATTGTTTGACAAACTGCAGGGTGACAGGTTGAAGCCGGATAATTGCACATTCCTATGTGTTTTGAATGCTTGTGGCAAGCTAGGTGCAGTGAGGCAGGGCAGACAAACACACAATCAAATCATTCAAGAGGGTTTAGAGTTAGATGTGGCAATGGCTAACACCATAATTGATATGTACGCTAAGTGTGCAAGTTTAGATGAGGCATGCAAAGTGTTTGATGGATTGTCAGCTCAAAATGTGGTGTCATGGGCTGCAATGATTGCAGGATACGCGCATCATGGACATGGACTTATTGTGTTGGAGCTTTTTGAAAAGATGCATTCTCATGGTGTGAAGCCGAATAATGTCATTTTTTAATGTGCCTTGAAAGCAAGCAGTGGACAAAGAGCATTATGCAATGGCAGACAGATACATGAAGAGATTATTAGAGCAGGATTAGAATCAGATGTAGTTGTTGGAACTGCTTTGGTTGACATGTATGCAAAATGTGAGAACCTAGAAGATGCTCGGAGGGTGTTTGATGAGATGGCAAGTCTGAATGTTGTCACATGGAATGCGATGATTGTAGGATATGCGCAGCATGGAAATGATGTATCAGCTTTGGTTCTCTTTGAAAAAATGCGACAGAAGGGCATAAAACCAGACAAGATCACATACTCGGGGGTTCTAAAATCATGTGGCAGTACACAGAATTTACAGCAGGGAAGGTTAGTACATCATCTTATAATCAAAAGTGGCCTTAGGTCTGATACTGCCCTGGGGAATTCACTCATTAACATGTATGCAAAGTGTGGTAGCCTACAGGATGCACAAACAATTTTTGACAAATTGCCCAATCCAGATGTTATATCATGGGGTGCGGTCATTGATGGATGTGCGGAGTATGGACACGGTCTTTTGGCTCTTGAGGTTTTTGAGGGGATGCAGCACCGTGTAAAGCCAAATGAAATAATTTTTGTGTCTACCTTGAAAGCATGTATAAGTATTGGGTCCATGGAAGAAGGTCGAAAGATACATGATCAAGTTGTCAAAGGTGCATTTGAACTCGGCATTCTTGTTGGGAGCACCATTGTTGACATGTATGCCAAGTATGGAAGCCTTGAAGAGGCCAGCAATTGTTTTGATAGACTGTTGGATTCAGATGTAGTGTCATGGGGAGCCATGATTTCTGGCTATGTCCAGATGGGGCATGGGGATCTTGCACTAGAAATGTTTGCAGAAATGCTACATGATGGAATAGAGCCAAGTGAAGCTATATTTGTGACCATCCTGCAAGCATGCCTGCATATGGGCGCCTTAGAGCCGGGCAGTCTTATACACGAATACATTATTAAAAGTGGATTTCAAACAGATGGGGCTGTTGGGACCACTCTTGTTGACATGTACGCCAGATTTGGGAGCTTAGAGGAAGCGCGGGTTGTTTTTGATGCTCACTCAAATAGAGATGTTGTAGGATTGTTTTCCTGCCCTTGAACTTTTTGAGAGAATGCAATCTCAGACTACAATGCCAAATCGACCAATTTTTTTGTGCATTTTGAAAGCATGTAGCAGTATTGGTATCATAGCACATGCCAGGAAGGTACACAAACAGATAATTGAAATTGGACTTGAATTGGATGTCACTGTTGGGAATGCCCTTGTTGATATGTACACGAAATGTGGAAGCCAAGAGGAGGCTAGTAAAGTCTTGGATAAACTTGGGAATAGGGATGTGGTATCATGGAGTGCCGCGATTGCAGGTCATGCATGGCATGGTGATTGCAGGCTTTCCATGCAATGTTTCGAGGCTATGAAACGCGAAGGGCTGAGGCCTGACGATGCTGTCTTTACCAGTATTTTAGCTGCTTGCAGTCATGCAGGATCATTGGAGAGAGGTCTTTGCTGTCTCAGATCAATGACAGAAGACCATAATATTGTGCCTAGTATTCAGCACTATAACTCCGTTGATCTTCTTGGCCGTGCTGGTTTGTTTAAGGAAGCTGAAGATTTACTTTACAGTATGCCTAGTTCTGCAAATACAACTGGGTGGACTTCTCTGCTTGCTGGCTGCAGAACATATGGTAACGCTGAGGTAGGACAGAAATGCTTTGATGTTATTGTTGAGTTGGCACCCAATGATGCTTCTAGTTTTATGCTGATGTCAAATATCTACGGAGACACGAACATGTGGTAGCATGCTGAGAAAGTTCAAGAGCTGAGAAATTATGAAGATGCAATTATGAATCTAATGCGCAGGAGGTCACTGGGAGGAGAACCTGAGTAATGAAAAGCTTAGACTATTAAGCAAGCTACTGAAAGTCCAGGGTTTTGTTCCACAGCTTGAGCTTGTGTCAGAGTCTACTTCAAATGACACAAGGTGGATCTTGTGAAATCTTCATTTGGGAAAATTTTCACAATATTCATGAACGTATCTTGGGCGGAGACAAGTTGGTTGTTCAGCATCTTGCCTTGTGTCTTGTCATGCTAGACACTACCTCCATCCAGGCGGTGAGACCAAGGCAGTGACCAAGCCTGCTATCTGCCACTTGGCATTGAAGCATGCATTTCTCATGCTTCTTTGATTCAGCCTAAAGCATGCTCACAATTAAGTGGAGACATGCCTTCAATATGACTGTGGAAGTTGAACTTCATTAACACTAATTAAGGAAGCAGATTAAGGCTAATCACATGCATAATTACATGAACTAAGAGTACACAACAAGCAAGGCAAGATAAACCTAATCTATTGTGTAGTATTAAAATGTGATTATATACAACGATGGACACATTCAAATTCAGATCTGTAGTCTGTATGGTGTGCAAGACTCGCTACAACACCGCAGGCCTCCAACTCGAGCACTGGAGGTCTTGATGCTATGTCTGCTGCTTGGAGAATTGCATTGCAAACCCTAACTCATATCTGCCTGTAAATGACGTGACCTAGCCTATAAATAGGCATCTGATGTGGCCATATAGAACTGGTCCACGACTCCATACAATGAACAATGTGCTGTCCGTACTGTCCCTGACCATGGGCGCTTGGCACCCCTTCGATCGGGTGTCCAAAAATGCTGCCCATTTCGTCTATACTCGCCCTCAGACACCTTGCTCTTTAGGCAGCTGCATGGGGCTGAAATTCAAGCTCCCTGTCGACGCTCTTGAGGCTCTTGATTTTTTCATTGTGTCGCCATTTCCATATCCTGTTTTGTATTATTATCATCTGAATATATATATATATATATATATATATATATATTATACCCAAGATGTTTTGTGTTTGGGATTACTTAATTAATAACAACGGCCGTTTGTGACCTTTGATTTATCAATGACAACGGGCTTTTGTGACCTTTGATATGAAATTGGAAACCTTTGTTCAGTATGAAATCCATTAAAATCCCTATTTTATCTACATGATTACAGAGTGTCTGCCAGGTTCATAGGGTATGTGTCCTCTCTCTATGTAGTGCACCCTTTCTCTCTCTCTCTCTCTCTCTCTCTCTCTCTCTCTCTCTCCTTCTCGCACCCTTTCTCTCTCTCTCTCTCTCTCTCCTTCGCTCAGGGTCTATGCCTTCCCAACTTCTGTGTCTCTCCTTGATATGCTTGCAGAGAGAGGCACCTCTCTTTGTCTATTGTATAAAAAGCACGAGGGACAACCAGCGTCTCCCTCTCTCTCTCTCTCTCTCTCTCTCTCTCTTCAAGTCTGCTCGCATTAGGCAGACGACCTTCGTTCATTGCCTCTATCTTTCCAAGCAACCATCACCCCTCTCTTTCTCTCTTCAAGTTTACGCGCATGAGACAGACAACCTTCCCTGTGAGGCAATCATTGCCTCTGACTTTCCAATAGCGCAAGCAACCCCCGTCTTATTGCGTCTCTCACTTTGCTGCACTATACGTTTGATGAAGGGAGGAGCCTTTAATGTTTATCATTAAGGTAATATTGATTAATGCCTGCTATGTATTAATTAATACCCCGCATAGCAATGAGCCAAGAAAAGAAAGATGCAATTGAAAGTGTTGAGTCAAAGTGTGGATTTCGTATTCCAAACATGTTTCAAAGAACAAGAAGGGACTCACTATAAACATTAAAGGCTCCTCCCTTCATCAAGCACCTTAACGTATAGTGCAGCAAAGCGAGAGACGCAATAAGATGGGGGTTGCTTGCGCTATTGGAAAGACAGAGGCGATGATTGCCTCACAGGGAAGGTTGTTTGGGTTGCTTGGAAAGACAGAGGCAATGAAGGAAGGACGTCAGCCTAATGCGAGCAGACTTGAAGAGAGAAATGAAATGAAATGAAATGAAATGTTATATTAACGTCTTCAAAAGGCCATAATGACCTATGAGACCAAAAGTTACATCATGGTGGATCTGATACAATGTCTGGATAAAAAATCCCAGAAAATGAAAAATAAAGATGATACTACTGGCACCTAGAAAATGAAACGGGAAATGGAAGGTAAACAGAAACCCTTATAGGGTGTGAATATAGTGAGGGGGGGGGGGTATGCTATGGAGGTGAGTGGAATATAGTGAGGGGATACAATATCATGTGGGACGGAGGGGTACACTATGGAGGTGCCTCCATCTCATAATATGTGCCGCATCGGACACTGGCGGATCTCTTCGATATCCTCTGTGGTCAGCACCCTGACTGGGTGTCTCGCATGCCTCACAAGAATAATCCGAATCCGCGTCTGCAACCTCCGTCTATGCTGGGATGCCCTCCTCCGTAGTCGTGGGCGTCTGGACCACCCAAGCTCAATCGCACGATCAATCAGTGTACCTCTGGTGTGGGCGGTATCCATGTCCTGCTGCTGCTGTGGTCCATCTGGCGCAGTGATGGCTGGACTAAAGAAGTCTGTAATGTGCCTCTGAGTCTGGCTCTCTGTGCGCCTAAGCAGGCTATCTCTATGTCTCCGCAGCTCAAGCAAGAACAATCCCAAACACCTCTGGTCCTGGTACCCCATGACTCTGGAAAGTGGTCCAAAACCCTCTCTGAATAAACAGTGGAAACGACCACGTATCTCATAGTATGCAGTACAATGGCATATATAATGCAGCTCTGTCTCTGGCTCCCCATGGCATACTCGGCATATCCTGGCCTCAGCTGGTATACCTCTATATCGGCCAATCTCAATCTCAAGCTGGTGTGAGGATGTGCGAATCTGACCAATAGCACATCGTACTGCATGAGACAAGTGTACATCCAGGTAACTGGGTCTGATCACAAAACCATCTGCTGTGAGTTGAAGAAAATGCTCTCTGTAGAAAGCCATCTTCGTGCCCAGCTCCTCAGTCGGCTGTATCCATGTCCTCCTAATGTCCAGCTGAACTAAATCCTGACGGATGAGTCTGGTAATCTCTGTCCGTGTGAGAGTGAGAGAGGGTGCCTCCAGAGAATACTGGAAGGGAGGCAATCTGTCCATGCTAAAACCATGTGCCTGGAACCAAGATGTCATCTGTCCATACTAACAAGCCGTGTCTCGCTGTAAAGCTAACTGTCGGGAGGACTCCAGGGCGAGGCGTGCATATCTATCTCGGGGGAGATCCCACAAGCCATGTATGTAGGAGACTGATCTCGTAAGAGCCTCAATCACCAGAGGGGCAGCCGCCAGCTCTGCTCGAATAATCTCATGAGGTACCACAGCCTTGGCTCTAATAATCCTAGCAATCATAGATACCAAATGCCTCTCCATACCTCTCCACCCGCCTGCGCTGTGATGGCCCACTGAAGGTCCCCATATCTGCACTCCATAAAGCATAGCTGATGTCACTAGAGTGTCAAAAAGCCAAAGTTTCGTTCGAGGTTCCTGAAACTGAACCTGCGAACACATCCTCTCCAAACCACCCAGGGCTGCATGTGCTCTAGTCAATCTAGTCTCTGCTGCTCTCCTCATCGAAAACACTGGCCCACTGAATACTACCCCAAGATATGTATATGCATCTGTATACTCCACAATCTCCTGCCCATATGTAAATGTGGGAGCTGATCGCCTAACCCACTGTGGCGTGGTGTTAAACACCATAACCTTGGTTTTGCCAAGGTTGACAGACAATCCACTATCATGTGCAAACTCATGTAAAGCATCCAGATGACGCTGCATACCCTCAGGGGAGTCAGAGATCAACACAATATCATCAGCATATAACAATAGTGGGATCCATGTACCTGCTAGCTGGGCTCCTCTGTCCCCCAATCTCTCAATGTAGTCAGAAGCCTCATCCACATACATACCAAACAATGAAGGAGATAACGGGCAACCTTGCTTCACTCCTATAGTGGAGTGAACCAAAGTAGAGACCCCCTCTGGGGTGCGTACCTGTCCTGCAACTGATCTATATAAAGCCATAATCCCCCATATGAGCTCTGTGGATACCCCCATCTCCTGTAATCGCCTCATCAATCTGGCTCTGGGCACTGTATCAAATGCTTTGCGGAAGTCCACAAAGCTACAATAAATCCGTCGCCCATGCGACCTGCCCTCCTCAATAATGGCCCGCAGAGTCAATATGTGGTCAAGAGTAGAGAAACCTCTCCTGAACCCTGCCTGTCCCTCTGCTCGAATGCCCTCTCTCTCTGCCCATCTACTCAACTGCTGCTCAAGAATGGATGCATACAATCGTGCTAGTGTGTGACCAATCATAATAGTGCGATAATTCCCTGGCTCCATAGGGTCCCCTGACTTGAAGATAGGCACGATGGTGGACCTACTCCAAGTCTCGGGTAAGCCTTCGCACATAGCACGATTGAACATCATTGCTAGAAGCTCTACCAGCATGTCTCTCGCATGAATAAAGTGCTCAGCGACCAATCCATCATGATCATATGCTCTCCCAGTCTTCATCCTATCAATGGCCTTCCTTACCATCTCTGCGGTAAAGAAAGTGCATGTCTGTGGGCATGGTGCTAGCGGGTCAGGAAAAGGTGTCTGTCCAGGAACTGTATATAGAGATGCTGCATAACTACCCCAGACCTCTGTAGAAGTGATGGCCAAAGCAGGGGAGGACTCATAAAACATACGCCAAGCCTCCCTCGAATCCTGGCTCAAGAACAGCTGGTATAATTCCTGCTCTAGCTGAGCAAGGAAGGCCCGCTTCTTCCTTCGCACAAGGCGTCGGAAGGCAATACGTGACTGTCGGTGAGTAGTGACTCCCAAAGCAACCTCCCGCTGCCGGGCTCTAGTCTCTCTGCACTCCTTATCATACCAGCTGTTCTGGGGCATACATCCAGAACACTGTCTCTGTCCAGGCTGAGTATGTGGATATGCCTCTCTCGCTGCATCCTGTAAAGTCTCTGTCAGTATATGGGTCAACTCCTCCAAAGGTCTCCCTGGCTCCTCTGTGTACAGACGTCTATAAATCCCATCTGTGTAGACAGCATCAGTCTCTGAGGTAAAAGTATATCGAGTGTGATCTGCCACTCGTGTCCTCTGAGCTGTGGTAAAGTGAAAAGAGATAGTCAATGTCAACAATGCATGATCCACTACTACCCCAATGGCCGAGATCCAACTGTGAAGTTCTCAATGCATGAAACAAAGCTCGGCATAGCCATAACATAATCCACTGTGCTAGCACCATGTCTATGTGGAAAGCAAGTAAATCCAGCTGCTGACGGAAACCTCTGCAAGCCATTAAGTATGGCCAACCCATGTGCAATCCCCATATCTATCAAATATCTCCCATACTCTGTGCACTCCACATCCTGTGAGCGTCTGTCTAATCCCATATCCAGAGTGTCCAGCTCTCTCAGCATCTCCTCCGAGGTATCATAAAAGGCTGTCTGGCGGTTGCCCGTCCGGGCATTAAAGTCCCCTAACAGGATGATGTCTCCATCCCTAGAGAACTCCCATATGTCATCATCTAGCACAGAGAAAGGAGACTGCCCTCTAGGTGCTGCATATGTCGATGTACTAGGAGCAAAATAGCATATGGCAATATACAAGAATCTGCCTGTGTCGGCCCTCAGTCTCACCCACATATATCTGGCCTGATCATCTCTCCGAACGATGTGTAGAAGCGGTTGCAGCTCCTCCCTGAAAAGAACTGCCACCCCCCCTGATCCTCTAGTACTGTGTACTGATCTCGTCCCTACTCTGCAAGCTGTCTCCCATCTGTATCCTGTCACCTGTGGCATCATCTGACTAGGGGCCTGGTGAGTCTCCGAGTAGAAGACTATATCTCTATCTCTAAAGCTGTCCTCAAAGGCACCTACATCAAGTCTGAGGGATCCATTGCAATTCTAGGCTGCCAGCTTTAATTTGGTCCCATAGGTCTCGCACCGTCATGTAGAGCGTCGCTCCACGATGACCACCCTCCCTTCTCTATAAAATGCTATCTTTCCCTTTTCTCTTGCCGCCCTAATCTCTGGCATGACTTCCTTCATATGTGCAAGCTGTGAAAGAGTAAGATCATCACCAAGAAAAATGCCTGTATTCTTTAAAGTGGGTCGTCTCTTCAAGAACTCCTTCTTCGCCTCAATAGAGGGGAAGCGAAGTATGAGAGCTCTTTCCTTTGATGTTTCCCCGTTGCCTCCGCTTTTTTTGCCCACTCTCCAGGCTTTTGCGTGTGCCGGACTGTCAATCCCCATCAACACCATAAGCTCTTTCACCTCCTCTTCAACTTTATCCCCGTCTTTAAGACCGGTAATCCTCACATGCAAAGCACGTGTACGTCTTCGTTGTTCCTCTTCCAAAGTCATGTTAATGATTGTAGGTGTAGGGGTTGTTATCTCCTTACCTTTACCCTTCTTGGCGACCTCTATCCACTTCTCCGCTTCATCCATCTTCTTTTGAGTTTTGGTCATGACTTCCACCCATGAGGAAGTCTTTGCTTTGTGTTGCTTCTCTTCTTCCTTAATTGCCCGTACTTGTTCCTTGATAACCTTGAGCTCTTCTATCATGGATGGCTGAATTTCACCTTCTTCAAGTCCACCATTTGCCTTGGCCTCTGCAAGCTCCCTCTGAAGAGCTGAAATTACGCCTTTGAGCGTGTTGACTTCCCCGTGAAGGTCTTTGACTTCTGCTATGAGGTCCTCCTTCTCCTCTTTCCACCGCTTACCCTCATTGAATACCATTTGGAGAAAGTTGGCTTTCTCCTTCCACCATCCCTTCATCTCTGCCTTCCATTCCTTCATCTCCTTTTCCACATTTGTTATCCTCTTGTTTGTGACCATAAAGGTCGCCTTCATCGGGTTGCGCAAGGGGGAAGCCATGGAAGAAGCGAGAGAGAGAGAGAGTTATGTTGCTGCCTTGGGGGCCTGAGCAGGGGTGGGTGGGAAAAGGTCTTTTGACAAATTGCCCAATCCAGATGTTATCATGGGGTGCGGTCATTGATGGATGTGCGGAGTATGGACACGGTCTTTTGGCTCTTGAGGTTTTTGAGGGGATGCAGCACCGTGTAAAGCCAAATGAAATAATTTTTGTGTCTACCTTGAAAGCATGTATAAGTATTGGGTCCATGGAAGAAGGTCGAAAGATACATGATCAAGTTGTCAAAGGTGCATTTGAACTCAGCATTCTTGTTGGGAGCACCATTGTTGACATGTATGCCAAGTATGGAAGCCTTGAAGAGGCCAGCAATTGTTTTGACAGACTGTTGGATCCAGATGTAGTGTCATGGGGAGCCATGATTTCTGGCTATGTCCAGATGGGGCATGGGGATCTTGCACTAGAAATGTTTGCAGAAATGCTACATGATGGAATAGAGCCAAGTGAAGCTATATTTGTGACCATCCTGCAAGCATGCCTGCATATGGGCGCCTTAGAGCCGGGCAGTCTTATACACGAATACATTATTAAAAGTGGATTTCAAACAGATGGGGCTGTTGGGACCACTCTTGTTGACATGTACGCCAGATTTGGGAGCTTAGAGGAAGCGCGGGTTGTTTTTGATGCTCACTCAAATAGAGATGTGGTAACGTGGGGTGCAATGATTGCAGGATATGTCCAGCATGGGCATTGTTTTCCTGCCCTTGAACTTTTTGAGAGAATGCAATCTCAGACTACAATGCCAAATCGACCAATTTTTTTGTGCATTTTGAAAGCATGTAGCAGTATTGGTATCATAGCACATGCCAGGAAGGTACACAAACAGATAATTGAAATTGGACTTGAATTGGATGTCACTGTTGGGAATGCCCTTGTTGATATGTACACGAAATGTGGAAGCCAAGAGGAGGCTAGTAAAGTCTTGGATAAACTTGGGAATAGGGATGTGGTATCATGGAGTGCCGTGATTGCAGGTCATGCATGGCATGGTGATTGCAGGCTTTCCATGCAATGTTTCGAGGCTATGAAACGCGAAGGCCTGAGGCCTGACGATGCTGTCTTTACCAGTATTTTAGCTGCTTGCAGTCATGCAGGATCATTGGAGAGAGGTCTTTGCTGTCTCAGATCAATGACAGAAGACCATAATATTGTGCCTGGTATTCAGCACTATAACTCCGTAGTTGATCTTCTTGGCCGTGCTGGTTTGTTTAAGGAAGCTGAAGATTTACTTTACAGTATGCCTAGTTCTGCAAATACAACTGGGTGGACTTCTCTGCTTGCTGGCTGCAAACATATGGTAACGCTGAGGTAGGACAGAAATGCTTTGATGTTATTGTTGAGTTGGCACCCAATGATGCTTCTAGTTTTATGCTGATGTCAAATATCTACGGAGACACGAACATGTGGTAGCATGCTGAGAAAGTTCAAGAGCTGAGAAATTATGAAGATGCAATTATGAATCTAATGCACAGGAGGTCACTGGGAGGAGAACCTGAGTAATGAAAAGCTTAGACTATTAAGCAAGCTACTGAAAGTCGAGGGTTTTGTTCCACAGCTTGAGCTTGTGTCAGAGTCTACTTCAAATGACACAAGGTGGATCTTGTGAAATCTTCATTTGGGAAAATTTTCACAATATTCATGAACGTATCTTGGGCGGAGACAAGTTGGTTGCTCAGCATCTTGCCTTACGTCTTGTCATGCTAGACACTACCTCCATCCAGGCGGTGAGACCAAGGCAGTGACCAAGCCTGCTATCTGCCACTTGGCATTGAAGCATGCATTTCTCACGCTTCTTTGATTCCAGCCTAAAGCATGCTCACAATTAAGTGGAGACATGCCTTCAATATGACTCTGGAAGTTGAACTTCATTAACACTAATTAAGGACACAGATTTAGGCTAATCACATGCATAATTACATGAAATAAGAGTACACAACAAGCAAGGCAAGATAGACCTAATCTATTGTGTAGTATGAAATTGATTATAAACAACGATGGACACATTCAAATTCAAATCTGTAGTCTGTATGGTGTGCAAGACTCCTACAATGCTGCCGGCCTCCAACTCGAGCACCGGAGGTCTTGATGCTATGTCTGCTGCTTGGAGAATTGCATTGCAAACCCTAACTCATATCTGCCTGTAAATGACGTGACCTGGCCTATAAATAGGCATCTGATGTGGCCATGTAGAACTGGTCCACGACTCCATACAATGAACAATGTGCTGTCCGTACTGTCCCCGAACGAATTAATGCTCGCTATGTATTAATTAATGCCTGCGCATAGCAATGAGCCAAGAAAAGAAAGATTCAATTGAAAGTGTTGAGTCAAAGTGTGGATTCCGTATTCCAAACATGTTTCAAAGAACAAGAAGGGACTCAATGAGGGAAACCTCAAACTTCACCAGCAAGAGTGCATCTTATCAGGAGCTTATTTCTACCATCCCGGGAAGTGATACATGTCACCTCTGGGAAAAATGTGCTTGTAAATTTCTTGTTTATTATTTTCTAGTACCATACTCCTTATCAACATATGTTCACTCATACCTATTGCACCCATGTTAGCCAACACCATGCGGAGAGAGGGTTATTTAGATTAAATGTCCCCAATGATAAAGCAAGAGACTTATTCTCGTAGGATGAAGATTTAAGCATAATTCACAATGCTTTGGTAAGATGGGTACTTTTGTTTCTTGATGCTCAATGGCCAACTCTTTGCATGCATTGGTGAAGATGCCTTTTGCTATTCTGAAAACTAGATACATCATAATTCTATGTACATGTGCATGGCTTGAAGTCATTACCTAAGGAACAAACATAAGCTACGGGTAAAAGGCTTGCTATCTTTAGTTCATGGACTATGCATCCCATTGAAGTTGGGAATTCAATCCATGCAGGCCTAGGCTCCCATCTTATCAACATCCAATTTATGCAGTTGTAAGGCTAAATTGATGACCTTATTAGTATGTTGGTGTAGGAAAAATGGGGGAGAGACAAAGATGAAACTGAAACTGAAATGAGAGCATAACTAGAAGGAAACACAAACCATAGACATACCTTGAGATGAGTGTAGACAAGACACAAGATTGATTGATTATTGATGTGACACCTACAATTTATAGGTGAGAAGTACAAGATTGAGTAGACTCACTTATGGGATAAAAGTAGAGGTGCCACATGGCACTAGACTCAAGACTAGAAGAAGTACACCTAGTGTGCACTTATCTCCAACACCCTCCTTAAGTGGACACTAGGAGGAAGACAAAAAGACAAGACTATGACATGACAAAAGATAAGACCAAGACAGAGAGACTAGACAAGGATTGAGAGACAAGCTAGAAGACAAGATGGACAAGACTAGAAGACAGACATAAAGACCTATAGACTGATAGATTGAGAGACAAGACATGAGAGACAAAAGATCCTGAGACACCCCTCCTCAAGTGATATCCTCATATGGGTAGGGACAAGAGTGGATCATAGACAGAGAGAGAGAGAGACAATCAGCCAATAGAGTGGTCCCACAGAGAGAGAGACTTTCAGATAGACATGAGAGAGACTGACAAATAGAAGATAAATGGGGACATAGACAGAAATGCCAATAGAATGTGGGTAGCTAATCCACAAAAGAGAGGCATATAGACTGATAGACAGAGTGTCAAAGACATGACTGTAAGATCACACTGATAGACACATAGACATAGAGACTGACTGATTGTAGATAGACAGAGAGATGGACCTTGATAGATGATCCCTCCTCAAGGGCAATCCTCCTGCTAGAGTGGGTAATGCAGGGGTGCCTCTTGGATAGGGACAAGATAAGTCCATGTAGACAAATAAACATGACATTACCCCATGATCTACATCATTGGTGATCAATGGTGGTAGATAGCATGAAAGCATAGACAAATGAGAGAGATGGGAAGGTCTTACCATATTTGGCAGTGTCTAATCCCGTACAAGATAGAGATATAAATGAAATTCAGAACCCCCTTTTTTTCCTTTTTTTTTAAAAATTTATTTATTTTTATAAGAAATAGAGAGTAGACTGAAAATACTTCTTAGATGGAGAGCGCCTTGAGCTGCTGCTGTAGAGGTTGCTGGAGTAGAAGATGGAGACATGAAAGTTGGAGTGGAGGCCGGAGGAGAAGGTGATGAGGCACAAACTGACTGAACAGCAGCACCCGGCCTGGTATAGACAGCAGCTCCACGAACACACAGCAACGAGAGAATGACGTGGCAGATAGGAGCGACCAGAGGCTGAGGAGACAAGCGGGCAGTTCCAGCAGATGCAGATGTCGGAGCAGATGCAGCGCAGGCCTTGCTGGAGATGAAGAGGCAGAGGCGTAGAAGCTCAAGTAGAGAGACGGCAGTTGTTGGCGCAGATGTAGGAGCAGAAACAATAGGCGGAGCAGAGCCAAACAGGGCAGCGATGAGGGTAGGGGCAGCACGGGCTGCACCTAGAGAGATGCCATCGAGAGAAAGAGTCGCCCAGCTGAAGCTTGAAAACCACGAGCTAAAGAAACGTTGAGAATGACGTGAAGAGAGCCGAAGTAGAAGCAGAGAGAGGCGAGTTGAAGCGGGTGGAGGATAAGCGCAGGAGAGAGGTGAGAGGGATCTGCACCGGTTGAGCCCATACATGGGTGGCGGAGGGAGGAGATACAGCCCGATTGGTGTGAAAGCGGCGGCCCTCACAGCAGCCATCAGCAAGAGAACCGAACCAAGCGCCTGAGGGCAGGCGTAGATGCAAAGGAAGCTTGAGGGCGAACAAACCTGCTCTGATACCATGTAGGAAAAATGGGGGAGAGACAAAGCTGAAACTGAAACTGAAATGAGAGCATAACTAGAAGGAAACACAAACCATAGACATACCTTGAGATGAGTGTAGACAAGACACAAGATTGATTGATTATTGATGTGACACCTACAATTTATAGGTGAGAAGTACAAGATTGAGTAGACTCACTTATGTGATAAAAGTAGAGGTGCCACATGGCACTAGACTCAAGACTAGAAGAAGTACACCTAGTGTGCACTTATCTCCAACAGTTGGAGCATTGCAAAAGCAGGAATTGTCATTTCAAATTGACAATAAGTAGTTCTACTTATAGTTGCCACAATCATCTTCGTCTCAGGTTTTGCACATAAGAATAGTTGAAATTCAATTTTCCTACGAAGGGTAGATTGTGCCTCTACACTCAGTTGTGTCATGGTACCCAAAATTTACAAATTTAATTTTATTAGGTAATGAACAAAACAAAAACAAAAACACAGAACAATACTTTCAACATCACTATTAACAGCATTGCAGGTTGAGAATACTAAGAATAGAGGACAAATAGATTGAATAATACTAAGAACATGCTATTAAGGCTAAGAGAGAGCTTCACGGGAACCACTCACCTCTATGTGTCCAGGGGATATTTCCAATTGATCGACCTCGTAACCCTTGAGGTCTCCAAGCTGAACACTGCCATGAGTAGCTTATCATTCGTGTTCTCACGCGAGCATTGTCACACTTCCGCGTTGCACTATGGGAACTACTCCCTCCTCTCACCTCAAATCACTCACACACACTCACTGCATGCATTAGAGAGAAGATTAAAGAGGTTTAGTAAGAGGGAAAGCTCCATTGCATAATGGGAGAGTGTCCTTGCATAATGGGAGAGTGTCCTTCCATTATGAGAGAAATTTCCTTATATACATGGCCATAAGTGTTCACACACTTAAACTTGTTGGATGAGGGAGTAAATGCTCTACACACACACACACACACACACACACACATAGACACACATGCACACATAGTCACATACAGTTGTATCGAGCTCAGAGAGTGAGAGAGATGATATGTGATAGCTGGAAGTACTCAATACAATGATAAGAAATGAGTGGAGTATAAGGTATTTATAGTCCTAGGGCTGACGTGCCCAACACACTAGCGTGTGTTCACACGAGGAAAAAACCCTTGCTCACACAGGGTAAAAAGTGCATGTGTATAAGATTGTTCACATGAGGACTTCCTGAAGGCCAAAGGCTAACAAACCCCCTTGAAGTGAATGGTGTGAACGTGTACAGGGTGTAGCAGACTCGGTAAAATCATCTGCCACATTGGCAGGTGTAGGCACGTAAGTCAAGGCTATCTCTCCTACATGGAGCCTTTTCTTGACATAATTATAATGCACCTCAATTGCTATGTCAGCACATGAAAAACCGGAGTCCACGCGACTGCTAATCCACTTTGACTCTCAGTGAAAATGGTGGTAGAAGACGGCTGTCTAATACCAAGATCTACCAATAGATAGCGGAGTCATACACACTCTATGTGAATGTTGCCCTATACTTAGCCTCATGACTAGAAGTGGCCATTGTCGGCTGCCTCTCGTTGAGCCATAAAATACATGAACTTCTAAGAAGGAAATAGTTACCACTGGTTGGCACCCTAGTGTCATAACATCCTTCCTAGTCTCACTGTCAATGTAGGCGGTCAAGCATAAAGAAGACACATTGCTATAAAACAATGCAAAGTCCAGAGTGCCTTGAATGTAATGAAAGACACGGTTCACTACTTGCCATTGCCAAGTGCCAGCACAATGCATACATATGCTCAAGTGTGACACTGCATACTGAATATCAAGACGGGTAGTGCATAGATATATAAGGCATTCGACAGCGTGTTGAATAAATTGGATACCCAAATAATAATGCAAAAGTCCCATGTCTGTAACATCAAATGCATGCTCTAATTCAACAAGCAAATATGAAATTCGCTCCTCATCAAGGCCAGTCATCTCACGAGCAAATCAACCCAATTATCATCCTCCAATGCATCAAAAGGAGAAAGTGACTCCTCATTTAATGTGGAAGCAACAAGGGTTGTATCAACAAAATGAGATGCATGCCGAGAGACAGTGTGTGTCTGACCTGACATAAGTGTAGTCAACTTGCTATCAGTGCAGCGGGGAACTCTCTGTGAGTCACGAATGGCTACATCCTCTTCAATTAATGCATCACCCATGGCATCCTGATTCAAAGTGTGGCTTATCTAGAGCAATATGGGAAAATTGGGCTACTGAATTGGCTGATTATCAGCACAGCAGCAGCAGCAGAAGGCTGATTTGGAGCCAAAGGAGGCTCAAGAATTCAACATTGATACCAAATAATGGCATGAAGATGTAAGCACTGTGGACAACGTGCTGAGGCACAATTTCCAACATCAATGCATAAGCTGTCAAGGTCCACTAAATGCTAATGCATCAACAAAGGAACCTTAGTCAATGGTCAAGCCGACAAGGTGATAATAAGCAATGGAAATGGGATGATATAATAAATTTTCAGCTTTGTAAGTGGGCTGAAAATGCTAAAAATAAAGGGAGATAGTAATCCCAAATGAAAGAATCTAGCAAGTGGGGGCAGAAAAGCATACATCCAGTCATTACAATAAAAGTATAAGGCAATCTCTCACTAACACCATGCATGGTGGTGTGGCAAAATAAAAGAGAGGTGTAATCCCACTCAAATTGATGTATAGAAACCCTTGAATTATGCATAGTGACAAGGCAACCAAGCTAAAGACAATGTAACATTCTGACACCATTAGCATCCATGTAAACAAGCTACAAAGGGGGTCCATCACTTCCAGGTGCACAAAAGCTGGAGTCTTCATGGTTGCTGCTGAGGATTCTCCACCCTTCTCGGTGCTCCGTTTGGGACACTGCCTCCAATAGTGGCCTTTCTCACCACAATCATTACAGGTCCTCTCTACCTTGAGTTTCTCGCGGTCGGACTTCTTCTCAAAAGACTTTTGTGGTGAATCCTTCCATTTTCCCTTATTGTTACGGCCTTTCGATCGTTGGCCAGTTAAGGCCTCCGAACCTCCGCTCTGCGGAGGGTTTGTGAATCTTTCCTCCTGGTCCAAGACCATGGGCACAAGCTCCTCCCATGTGATGGTGCAGAGCCTGCCCTACTGGTAATCAAACAAGAGTAGAAAGCTGAGTATTGAGAGGGAAAATGCGACAGCAACGTGATGGCCATATCCTCCGATGATATCTCCTTCCCCTAGCCTGAAGAACTTCCTTCCTGAAGAGCCTGCAGCTTGTTAATGTGCTCCCGCATCATCGATGACTTTGCAGGATTCATAACCCGCATCTGTACTTCCAAGGAAATCTTCTTCATGGGCGATACCCTATTATAGAGAGAAGCCAAATGTTGCCATATACCTTTAGCATGTAACTTGAACAAGAATCTAGGAAAGAGAGTAATACATCTCAGCAAGTAAACAACACTACACAAAAGGTATGTCTCCAAGACATAGCACAATGGAGAGGTCAAATGCATAAGTGACCAAGGACATCACCAATAGAAATACACGACATGTGCCCCCCTCAAATGCAACAGCCATAGAGAAAGCTCGGTTGACAATTACTATAAAGCATAATCATCAGAGTATGAATCATGACCATAATCAATGTCTAGCAGAGCACCATCATGCAATGGAGATGTAGTGACTAAGGCACAACCATCATGAGACCAATTAGCCTCTTCCATTGCATCAGATGGACCAACAATAGCTGACAATTCTGCATTTGAATCAAAGTGTCACTTTTTACGTTGTGTTGGTAGGGTTTTTTTTCCCCATGTATAAGATTGTTCACAGTAGGACTTCCTAGAGGCCAAAGGTTAACAAAACTATGGCTGGGCATGCATCGCCCAAAGTTTCTATTTGGCCTATTGCTTGTATATTGCTTCATCTCGTAATGCATTAAAACACTCGGGAGCACATCCTAGCTCACTAACCCATGCTCTTGGAGATCGGGAACATCACTAATTATCCATCAGACCTTTGAGGGCGCCCGTCCAAGTTTGAGATTTGGACACCATTGCTTCATGGCTTGTTTATACATGAGTTTGGTGTGTCCATCCTCAACATTTGATGTAGATTACTCATGCTTTGGCATATAATTGGGTGTGGCAAACCTTGTTAACCCTAAAATGGGTTAACATTCGCCCTTCCCGTCGATCGCGTCCTTATAATCGGATTGAATACTTTGTCCAGGGGTAAAACTTGGTGCTGATAAGTAGATGTTGTGTATGTCTTTGATCCTCCGAAAAGGGATGAAGAAGGTAGTTAGGAAAGGAAAATGTTAATACCAGATGTGATCCTAATTAGGGTGGGGGGAATGTGATTGCTTCTCTCTCACTTTTTTGTTTATTTATTTATTTGGTTGCACAATCACATGCAAGGTTACAATATTTATTGAGGTTAGCAAGGATTCTATGGCTATTAGCAATAGAGGAAGAGAGGTAGAGGTCCGGAGGAGCATTGATAAGAAATCCCTATGAGTACATCTTTGTGGTTTAATGTGTCGCTTAGCAAAGTGTTAGAGGATTTTATAGTGACCGAACCTGCTTTTACTTCCCATGTGCTTTTTCATCCATTAAGAAAAATTAGGTCCTTTTGACCATTGGTCAAATTGATATACCATGAAGTACAAAAGGGTGAGTCCTTAAATGTTTGTTGGAGCTATTGCAGTCAAAATATTTGGAGAGGACTGAAAGGATTTAGTCGACTTGTGAGGTTGTGGAGCCATTTGTTGTAAAAAGGCCATTTGGACAATATCATTGGGCTACTATTGGTGAGGCTGAAATTTAAGAAATTCCAAGTGATGGGTCATACCATGGGTCAAGCATGCACCCACCATGGTCCCCCCATCCAAGTGATGGGCCATACCATGGGTCAAGCATGCACCCACCATGGTCCCCCCATCCAAAGATGTACCTAGAAGGTGTCGATGACGAGGTTTCCACTAGTGGGTGAGTAAAGTGTACTCAATAATAGCAGCTGCTTCATTTGATTTTGCAGTAGACAAGGATGATGATTGGCTAGTTGAAGACTATTATTCTTTATGAATGAACCATAGGCGTGATTCTGAGAATCATGGTGGTGAAACTTCATAAAAGTGCAGAAGAATGGTTTCTTGGATTGGAAATATAATGAGAAAGCAATGTGGCCATATTGTTGCACATTTGAGTGAGTTTCAGCCTACCTAATTTTGTAGGTGTTAGAAATCATGGCCGTGATTGTTGAAGAATCATGGTGATAAAAAGCACGTGTTTATACTAGATGATGCATTTAGGTCAAGGGAAAACACATGTTAGAGATGGTTCTAATGGAAGTGGAGATAGCCAAGTGAGTGTGATTATGCAGAGATAAGAATCATAGGCATGAATTTTGGAAGAATCACCGGTGATAATAATTCATGTCTATTGAGAAGAGATGACTTTAGTAGTTTAGACATGATGAGAGAATGCCAAAACATGATGCACTTGGACATTTTGATGAAGATTTGTTGGCATGATCCGGGTGTGATTTTTAGAAAAATCACGATCATGAGAATTAATGCAACACAACAAATGATTGCAGAATATGCATGTGGAGTGCAATATGAAAGCAAGTGCCATGATTTGCTTCCATTTGGACACATGTTGGCAACCGTGATTTTTGATGACATGGCACGTGATTTTTTATGACATGGCACGAATCACAATGTTGAAAATCACAGCGGCTTAGCCTTATGGTTTTTCATGTGATGATGATGTGCATAGCATGTGCAACATCCTTGTAAGTGCAAATGACTGAGAGGGTGATTCTTTGTTGGCATGATTATTAATCACGGTTCGTGATTTCAAATTATAGTGTGATTCCTGTGTGGCGTGACTACAAAATCATGATGATCAAAGTTGATGTTTTTGGTGATGTTGACGATGATTTGCACTCCTTGATACTTATGCTTTATTGTTGACAGCATTCTTTGTTCGAGGTTCCTGAAATTGAACCTGCGAACACATCCTCTCTAGTCTCCCCAATGCTGCATAAGCTCTGGTCAATCTGGTCTCCGCTGCTCTCCTCAAGGAAAATAGTGGGCCACTAAAAACCACACCAAGGTAAGTATATGCATCTGTATACTCCACTGTCTCCTGACCATATGTAAAGGTGGGCATTGACCTCCTAACCCACTGTGCTGTGGTGTTAAACACCATCACCTTGGTTTTACCAAGGTTAACAGACAATCCACTGTCCTCTGCAAACATGTGCAATGCATCCAAATGACGCTGCATCCCCTCTGGAGAATCTGAGATCAGCACAATATCATCAGCATACAATAACAGCGGAATCCATGTCCCTGCTAGCTGTGCTCCTCTGTCACCCGCCCGCTCTACATAGTCCGAAACCTCATCCACATACATCCCAAATAAGGTGGGGGAAAGGGGGCAGCCCTGTTTCACCCCAATAGTGGAGTGAACCATCTCAAATACACCCTGGGTAGTACGTACCTGCCCCACAACTGTCCTGTATAAAGCCATGATTCCCCAAATCAGCTCTGTGGGCACTCCCATCTCCTGTAGTCTGCGCATCAGTCTGGCTCTCGGTACCGTGTCAAAAGCTTTGCGGAAATCCACAAAGCAACAGTAAATCCTCCTGCCATATAATCTACCTTCCTCAATAATAGCTCTGAGTGTCAAGATATGGTCAAGAGTGGAGAAACCTCTCCTGAACCCTGCCTGCCCTGATGCACGTATGCCCTCTCTCTCTGCCCATCTACTCAACTCCTGCTCAAGAATAGATGCATATAATCTAGCCAATGTGTGACCAATCATGATGGTACGATAATTCCCAGGAAGCATAGGATCCCCTGACTTGAAGATAGGCACAATCGTGGACATATTCCAAGTCTCAGGAAAACCCTCACACATGGCTCGGTTAAACATCATAGCAATAAGCTCTGCAAGCATATCTCTGGCATGAATAAAGTGCTCTGCTACCAAACCATCATGATCATATGCTCTCCCAGTCCTCATCCTGTCAATAGCTTTCCTTACCATCTCAGCAGTAAAGAAAGCACACGTCTCTGGGCATGGCTCCGATGGGTCTGGCAGGGGCGGCTGTCCTGGTGCTGTGTACAGGGATGCTGCATACTCGCCCCAAATCTCTGTGGAGGTAATGGCTGGTGATGGTGAATGCTCATGGAATAGTCTCCATGCCTCGCCTGAGTCCTGACTCATAAACAACTGGTACAAATCCCTCTCTAACTGAGCAAGATAAGCCCTCTTCTTCCGTCGCACTAGGTGCCGGAAGGTAATCCGTGACTGTCTGTGAGTGGTAACACCCATGAGCACCTCTCTCTGTAATCTGATCCTCATCTCTCTGCACTCCTCATCATACCAACTGTTCTGGGGCATGTTCCCAGATCGTCTCTGTGTAGGCTGACTATGGGGATATGCCTCTGATGCTGCAGCATGAAGCGTCTCTATCAATATCTGAGTGAGCTCATCTAATGGCCGTCCCGGCTCCTCGGCACATAGGCGTCTGTATATCTCATCCGTGTATACGGTGTCAGTCTCTCTCGTAAAGGTATAACGAGTGTGTGTGGAGACCTGTCCCAATGGAGCGGTGCTGAACTGAAATGTGAGAGTGAAGGACAAGATAGCATGATCCACTGCTATTCCAACCGGCCTAGTGCCTACCATAAAATCTTGAAAAGAGGAAATGAGACTGGGCTGAGCCATAACATAGTCCACTGTACTAGCACCATGCCGATGTGGAAAGCTAGTGAAACCGCCCGATGTCGGGAATCTCTGTAGGCCATTCAGGATGGCCAATCCATGTGCAGTCCCCATGTCTATCAAATACCGCCCATACACTGTATGTTCCTCATCCTGTGAGAGTCTAGATAGGCCCATATCCCTAACATCAAGCTCCCTCAACATCTCCTCTGAGGTATCATAAAATATTGTCTGGCTATGGGCGGTCCTGGCATTGAAGTCCCCCAAGAGAATGATGTCACCATCCCTGGAGAACTCCCAAATGTCATCATCCAAAATAGAAAAGGGAGACTGCCCGCTAGGTGATGCATACACTGATGTACTAGGAGCAAAATAGCATATAGCAATGTAGAGATATCTGCCGGTCTCTGCCCTCAGTCTAACCCACATGTACCTGGCCTGCTCATCTCTGCGGACTATATGTATCAGTGGCTGTAGCTCCTCTCTAAACAATACTGCCACTCCTCCTGAGCCCCGTCCTCTATGCTCTGAACGAGTCTCCTGTCTACAAGCTGTCTCCCATCGGTATCCACTAACATGTGGCATGGACTGTCCAGGAGCCTGATGCGTCTCACAGTAGAAGATGATGTCCCTCCCAGTGAAACTATCCTCAAAAGCCCCTACATCAAGGCGTAGAGATCCATTACAATTCCAGGTAGCAACTTTGAGTGTAGTCCCATAGGTCTCGCGCCGTCATGAAGAGCGCCTCTCCATAATCACCACTCTACCATCTCTATAGAAGGCCACTTTCCCTTTCTCTCGGGCTGCCCTTATCTCGGGCATAACTTCTTCCATGTGGGCAAGTTGCGAGAGTGTGAGGTCATCTCCAAGAAATATTCCCGTTTGCTTGAGTGTAGGACGTCTCTTCAAGAAGTCCTTCTTCGCTTCCATGGAGGGGAAACGAATGATAAGTGCTCTCTCCTTAGAAGAAGATTCGCCACTACCTTCCCTCTTCTTTCCCACTCTCCATGCCTTTGTATGCGAGAGAGAGAGAGAGGGGGGTGAGGGGGGATTTCAATTATGATTGTTTTTCAAGAAAAGCTGATTTGTTGATGGCTGTGAGAGTTTTTTCTTTATGAAGAGAGGTTGAGAGATTGCTTCGACATGTGTACGAACTTTGCAAAGATGGATGTTCAAATGAAGCCATGCAAGTGGTTGATGTTATGGTCCAGCAAGGGATACATGTATCGAGGGACATTCTGTATCGCCTCTTGCAACAGTGTATTACAAAGAAAGATTTGGCAGCTGGAAAGAAGGTGCATTCCATCATGGTTAGTAAAGGCCTTGATACAGTTGCCGTTTTTTCCAACCACTTTCTACGCCTCTATGCTGCATGTGGGAGTTTCTCAGAAGCAAATCAAGTGTTTGAAGCTTCCAAGCCTAGTGTATTTACATATAATGCAATCATGTCAGCACATGCAAAGCTTGGGGATGGCAACAAGACACTTGAATTGTTTGACAAACTGCAGGGTGACAGGTTGAAGCCGGATAATTGCACATTCCTATGTGTTTTGAATGCTTGTGGCAAGCTAGGTGCAGTGAGGCAGGGCAGACAAACACACAATCAAATCATTCAAGAGGGTTTAGAGTTAGATGTGGCAATGGCTAACACCATAATTGATATGTACGCTAAGTGTGCAAGTTTAGATGAGGCATGCAAAGTGTTTGATGGATTGTCAGCTCAAAATGTGGTGTCATGGGCTGCAATGATTGCAGGATACGCGCATCATGGACATGGACTTATTGTGTTGGAGCTTTTTGAAAAGATGCATTCTCATGGTGTGAAGCCGAATAATGTCATTTTTTCATGTGCCTTGAAAGCAAGCAGTGGACAAAGAGCATTATGCAATGGCAGACAGATACATGAAGAGATTATTAGAGCAGGATTAGAATCAGATGTAGTTGTTGGAACTGCTTTGGTTGACATGTATGCAAAATGTGAGAACCTAGAAGATGCTCGGAGGGTGTTTGATGAGATGGCAAGTCTGAATGTTGTCACATGGAATGCGATGATTGTAGGATATGCGCAGCATGGAAATGATGTATCAGCTTTGGTTCTCTTTGAAAAAATGCGACAGAAGGGCATAAAACCAGACAAGATCACATACTCGGGGGTTCTAAAATCATGTGGCAGTACACAGAATTTACAGCAGGGAAGGTTAGTACATCATCTTATAATCAAAAGTGGCCTTAGGTCTGATACTGCCCTGGGGAATTCACTCATTAACATGTATGCACTACAGGATGCACAAACAATTTTTGACAAATTGCCCAATCCAGATGTTATATCATGGGGTGCGGTCATTGATGGATGTGCGGAGTATGGACACGGTCTTTTGGCTCTTGAGGTTTTTGAGGGGATGCAGCACCGTGTAAAGCCGAATGAAATAATTTTTGTGTCTACCTTGAAAGCATGTATAAGTATTGGGTCCATGGAAGAAGGTCGAAAGATACATGATCAAGTTGTCAAAGGTGCATTTGAACTCGGCATTCTTGTTGGGAGCACCATTGTTGACATGTATGCCAAGTATGGAAGCCTTGAAGAGGCCAGCAATAGTTTTGACAGACTGTTGGATCCAGATGTAGTGTCATGGGGAGCCATGATTTCTGGCTATGTCCAGATGGGGCATGGGGATCTTGCACTAGAAATGTTTGCAGAAATGCTACATGATGGAATAGAGCCAAGTGAAGCTATATTTGTGACCATCCTGCAAGCATGCCTGCATATGGGCGCCTTAGAGCCGGGCAGTCTTATACACGAATACATTATTAAAAGTGGATTTCAAACAGATGCGGCTGTTGGGACCACTCTTGTTGACATGTACGCCAGATTTGGGAGCTTAGAGGAAGCGCGGGTTGTTTTTGATGCTCACTCAAATAGAGATGTGGTAACGTGGGGTGCAATGATTGCAGGATATGTCCAGCATGGGCATTGTTTTCTTGCCCTTGAACTTTTTGAGAGAATGCAATCTCAGACTACAATGCCAAATCGACCAATTTTTTTGTGCATTTTGAAAGCATGTAGCAGTATTGGTATCATAGCACATGCCAGGAAGGTACACAAACAGATAATTGAAATTGGACTTGAATTGGATGTCACTGTTGGGAATGCCCTTGTTGATATGTACACGAAATGTGGAAGCCAAGAGGAGGCTAGTAAAGTCTTGGATAAACTTGGGAATAGGGATGTGGTATCATGGAGTGCCGTGATTGCAGGTCATGCATGGCATGGTGATTGCAGGCTTTCCATGCAATGTTTCGAGGCTATGAAACGCGAAGGGCTGAGGCCTGACGATGCTGTCTTTACCAGTATTTTAGCTGCTTGCAGTCATGCAGGATCATTGGAGAGAGGTCTTTGCTGTCTCAGATCAATGACAGAAGACCATAATATTGTGCCTGGTATTCAGCACTATAACTCCGTAGTTGATCTTCTTGGCCGTGCTGGTTTGTTTAAGGAAGCTGAAGATTTACTTTACAGTATGCCTAGTTCTGCAAATACAACTGGGTGGACTTCTCTGCTTGCTGGCTGCAGAACATATGGTAACGCTGAGGTAGGACAGAAATGCTTTGATGTTATTGTTGAGTTGGCACCCAATGATGCTTCTAGTTTTATGCTGATGTCAAATATCTACGGAGACACGAACATGTGGTAGCATGCTGAGAAAGTTCAAGAGTTGAGAAATTATGAAGATGCAATTATGAATCTAATGCACAGGAGGTCACTGGGAGGAGAACCTGAGTAATGAAAAGCTTAGACTATTAAGCAAGCTACTGAAAGTCCAGGGTTTTGTTCCACAGCTTGAGCTTGTGTCAGAGTCTACTTCAAATGACACAAGGTGGATCTTGTGAAATCTTCATTTGGGAAAATTTTCACAATATTCATGAACGTATCTTGGGCGGAGACAAGTTGGTTGTTCAGCATCTTGCCTTGTGTCTTGTCATGCTAGACACTACCTCCATCCAGGCGGTGAGACCAAGGCAGTGACCAAGCCTGCTATCTGCCGCTTGGCATTGAAGCATGCATTTCTCATGCTTCTTTGATTCAGCCTAAAGCATGCTCACAATTAAGTGGAGACATGCCTTCAATATGACTGTGGAAGTTGAACTTCATTAACACTAATTAAGGACACAAATTTAGGCTAATCACATGCATAATTACATGAACTAAGAGTACACAACAAGCAAGGCAAGATAAACCTAATCTATTGTGTAGTATTAAAATGTGATTATATACAACGATGGACACATTCAAATTCAGATCTGTAGTCTGTATGGTGTGCAAGACTCGCTACAACACCGCAGGCCTCCAACTCGAGCACTGGAGGTCTTGATGCTATGTCTGCTGCTTGGAGAATTGCATTGCAAATCCTAACTCATATCTGCCTGTAAATGACCTGACCTGGCCTATAAATAGGCATCTGATGTGGCCATATAGAACTGGTCCACGACTCCATACAATGAACAATGTGCTGTCCGTACTGTCCCTGACCATGGGTGCTTGGCACCCCTTCGATCGTGTGCCCAAAAATGCTGCGCATTTTGTCTATACTCGCCCTCGGACACCTTGCTCTTTAGGCAGCTGCATGGGGCTGAAATTCAAGCTCCCTGTCGACGCTCTTGAGGCTCTTTAAATACACACGTTACTCCCACCTTTGGGGCTCTTGATTTTTTCATTGTGTCGCCATTTCCATATCCTGTTTTGTATTATTATCATCTGAATATATATATATATATATATATATTATACCCAAGATGTTTTCTGTTTGGGATTACTTAATTAATAACAACGGCTGTTTGTGACCTTTGATTTATCAATGACAACGGGCTTTTGTGACCTTTGATATGAAATTGGAAACCTTTGTTCAGTATGAAATCCATTAAAATCCCTATTTTATCTACATGATTACAGCGTGTCTGCCAGCTTCATAGGGTATGTGCCCTCTCTCTACGTAGTGCACCCTTTCTCTCTCTCTCTCTCTCTCTCTCTCTCCTTCACTCAAGGTCTATGCCCTCCCAACGTCTGTGTCTCTCGCACCCTTTCTCTCTCTCTCTCTCTCTCTCTCCTTCTCGCACCCTTTCTCTCTCTCTCTCTCTCTTCTTCGCTCAGGGTCTATGCCTTCCCAACTTCTGTGTCTCTCCCTGATATGCTTGCAGAGAGAGGCACCTCTCTTTGTCTATTGTATAAAAAGCACGAGGGACAACCAGCGTCTCCCTCTCTCTCTCTCTCTCTCTCTCTCTCTCTCTTCAAGTCTGCTCGCATTAGGCAGACGACCTTCGTTCATTGCCTCTATCTTTCCAAGCAACCATCACCCCTCTCTTTCTCTCTTCAAGTTTACGCGCATGAGACAGACAACCTTCCCTGTGAGGCAATCATTGCCTCTGACTTTCCAATAGCGTAAGCAACCCCCGTCTTATTGCGTCTCTCACTTTGCTGCACTATACGTTTGATGAAGGGAGGAGCCTTTAATGTTTATCATTAAGGTAATATTGATTAATGCCTGCTATGTATTAATTAATACCCCGCATAGCAATGAGCCAAGAAAAGAAAGATGCAATTGAAAGTGTTGAGTCAAAGTGTGGATTTCGTATTCCAAACATGTTTCAAAGAACAAGAAGGGACTCACTATAAACATTAAAGGCTCCTCCCTTCATCAAGCACCTTAACGAATAGTGCAGCAAAGCGAGAGACGCAATAAGATGGGGGTTGCTTGCGCTATTGGAAAGACAGAGGCGATGATTGCCTCACAGGGAAGGTTGTTTGGGTTGCTTGGAAAGACAGAGGCAATGAAGGAAGGACGTCTGCCTAATGCGAGCAGACTTGAAGAGAGAGAGAGAGAGAGGGGGGGGCGATGGTTATCCCTCGTGCTTTTCATACAATAGACAAAGAGAGGCTACCTCTCTCTGCAAGCATATCAGGGAGAGACACACACAGACATTCATAGACCTTGAGCGAAGGAGAGAGACAGAGAGAAAAAGGGTGCACTACGTAGAGAGGACACATACCCTATGAAGTTGGCATAATGCCTGCGCATAGCCAGCATTAATTAATACAACACTAATAAAAGTCTCAATATACAACACTAACGTTTATCATCTGAATATACTCATTACCTTGTTAATATGTTACCTGCTCTGTTTAAGCCTGTTGTTCCTTAATATTGATTCTTTTGTGTGAAATTGTTACATGTTAAGTCTAACAAGCATTGTCTCCATAATACCGTCTCCTCCCAATTGACTACTCCTTGCAACAAGAGTTTAATCCACAACACGTATGTGCATGCATGTGTGCTCGTGTCCATGTACACAATGCTCATGCACATGTGCATGCCTCAAGGGCTTCACTAAAAAAATGCTATAATATCGCCTTAGTGTATCTATGCACACATGACAGTGGCCAGGGGCTTGCGAGCGGGGCTGGGGCAGGGGGTAGCTCCTTATAGAGATTGCACATTTCATTGTAATCATCCCCAATTACATGATCCATATGACGCCATCAAAGTGCAAGGGATGGGACTTGAATGCGGGATCTTTGATTGGGAGCCCTTGATGTGTAAAACCGCTAGCTAGCACGCGAGAGAGAGAGAGAGAGAGAGAGAGAGAGAGAGAGAGAGAGAGAAATGAAATGAAATGAAATGTTATATTAACGTCTTCAAAAGGCCATAATGACCTATGAGACCAAAAGTTACATCATGGTGGATCTGATACAATGTCTGGATAAAAAACCGCAGAAAATGAAAAATAAAGATGATACTACTGGCACCTAGAAAATGAAACTGGAACTGGAAGGTACACTATGAGAGAGAGAGAGAGAGAGAGAGAGAGAGAGAGAGAGAGAGTCATATTGGAATCTATTGATGTGATTCACCATGAGGGAAACCTCAAACTTCACCATCTCTAGTGTAGCAAGAGTGCATCTTATCAGGAGCTTATTTCTACCATCACGGGAAGTGATACATGTCACCTCTGGGAAAAATGTGCTTGTAAATTTCTTGTTTATTATTTTCTAGTACCATACTCCTTATCAACATATGCTCACTCATACCTATTGCACCCATGTTAGCCAACACCGTGCGGAGAGAGGGTTTTTTAGATTAAATGTCCCCAATGATAAAGCAAGAGACTTATTCTCGTAGGATGAAGATTTAAGCGTAATTCACAATGCTTTGGTAAGATGGGTAATTTTGTTTCTTGATGCATGTTCAATGGCCAACTCTTTGCATACATTGGTGAAGATGCCTTTTGCTTATTTTGAAAACTAGATACATCATAATTCTATGTACATGTGCATGGCTTGAAGTCATTACCTTAGGAACAAACATAAGTTACTGGTAAAAGGCTTGCTATCTTTTAGTTCATGGACTATGCATCCCATTGAATGGGAATTCAATCCATGCATGCCTAGGCTCCCATCTTATCAGCATCCAATTTATGCAGAGAGAGAGAGAGAGAGAGAGAGAGAGAGAGAGAGAGAGAGGGGGGGGGTGAGGGGGGATTTCAATTATGACATGGCACGTGATTTTTTATGACATGGCACGAATCACAATGTTGAAAATCACAGCGGCTTAGCCTTATGGTTTTTCATGTGATGATGATGTGCATAGCATGTGCAACATCCTTGTAAGTGCAAATGACTGAGAGGGTGATTCTTTGTTGGCATGATTATTAATCACGGTTCGTGATTTCAAATTATAGTGTGATTCCTGTGTGGCGTGACTACAAAATCATGATGATCAAAGTTGATGTTTTTGGTGATGTTGACGATGATTTGCACTCCTTGATACTTATGCTTTATTGTTGACAGCATCCTTTAACTATTTGTTGAGCTTTGAATGGTGTAACTTTTGTTGATGTGGCAATTGTGATTGTGATTTTAATGAGGTTGCACACGACAGATGATTTCTTGATGGTACCATGTTTTAAGCCTTTTTGATCATATAGAGTATGTATGTACCTTAAATGACCATTTTCTAGTGGTGCAATTTTGTAGAAGAAAGAATCACGACATGAAAATTGCTTGATCGTTGCCATTAGAAATGTATTTGCTTGCATTTGAGAGTAAAATTGTGCCTCTTCCTTGAAGCTGATTTCTTTTGCTGGTAGCACTTGTTGACTTACTCATTGTAGCCATCCCAAATGCTTCAAAGGTCGTTGATCGTAATAACTTATGAGCCAAAGTCTCACTTTTATAGGCCATTGGGCTTTATAATTAGCCCCCATGCTTTTATAAGCTTTTAATCCAATGCCTCCACTTATAAGCCTCTTCCCACATTAGGGATATCTCCCCACTAGGTGCCCAATGTCCGACCTCCAACCTGACCCTGTGCTAGCGTGCACTTCTCCTGGACGTAACATATGCTCTCGCATGGAGTATTCCAAGTGTGCATGGTACCAATATGCCGCGGGTTTGGGGGGAGCTCACTCGCTGGGGCTGCCTAGCTCTGTCTTGGTCCATCTATCCTGGAGGGTCTTTTATGAGCTTTGAGTGAGCGAGAGAGAGAGAGAGAGAGAGAGAGAGAGAGAGAGAGAGAGAGAGAGAGAGAGAGAGAGAGAGAGAGGGGGGGGGGGGTGAGGGGGGATTTCAATTATGATTGTTTTTCAAGAAAAGCTGATTTGTTGATGGCCCTGAGAGTTTTTTCTTTATGAAGAGAGGTTGAGAGATTGCTTCGACATGTGTACGAACTTTGCAAAGATGGATGTTCAAATGAAGCCATGCAAGTGGTTGATGTTATGGTCCAGCAAGGGATACATGTATCGAGGGACATTCTGTATCGCCTCTTGCAACAGTGTATTACAAAGAAAGATTTGGCAGCTGGAAAGAAGGTGCATTCCATCATGGTTAGTAAAGGCCTTGATACAGTTGCCGTTTTTTCCAACCACTTTCTACGCCTCTATGCTGCATGTGGGAGTTTCTCAGAAGCAAATCAAGTGTTTGAAGCTTCCAAGCCTAGTGTATTTACATATAATGCAATCATGTGAGCACATGCAAAGTTTTGGAAATGTTAAAAGGCATAGCGGGTATTAATTAATATTACCTTAATGATAAACATTAAAGGCTCCTCCCTTCATCAGGCACCTTAACGTATAGTGCAGCAAAGCGAGAGACGCAATAAGATGGGGGTTGCTTGCGCTATTGGAAAGACAGAGGCGATGATTGCCTCACAGGGAAGATGCGAGTAGACTTGAAGAGAGAAAGAGAGGGGTGATGGTTGCTTGGAAAGACAGAGGCAATGAGGGAAGGTCGTCTGCCTAATGCGAGCAAAGTTGAAGAGAGAGAGAGAAATGAAATGAAATGAAATGTTATATTAACGTCTTCAAAAGCCCATAATGACCTATGAGACCAAAAGTTACATCATGGTGGATCTGATACAATGTCTGGATAAAAAACCCCAGAAAATGAAAAATAAAGATGATACTACTGGCACCTAGAAAATGAAACTGGAACTGGAATATAGTGAGGGAAGGGTACGCTATGGAGGTGAGTGGAATATAGTGAGGGGATACAATATCATGTGGGACGGAGGGGTACACTATGGAGGTGCCTCCATCTCATAATATGTGCCGCATCGGACACTGGCGGATCTCCTCAGTATCCTCTGTGGTCAACACCCTGACTGGGTGTCCGGCATGCCTCGCAAGAATAATCCGAATCTGCCGCTGCAACCTCCGTCTATGCTGGGATGCCCTCCTCCGTAGTCGTGGGCGTCTGAACCACCCAAGCTCAGTCGCACGATCAATCAGTGGTGTGGGCGGTATCCATGTCCTGCCTGCTGCTGTGGTTTATCTGGCGCAGTGGCGGGACTAAAGAAATCTGTAATGTGCCTCTGAGTCTGGCTCTCTGTGCGCCTAAGCAGGCTATCTCTATGTCTCCGCAACTCCAGCAAGAACAATCCCAAACACCTCTGGTCCTGGTACCCCATGACTCTGGAAAGTGGTCCAAAACCCTCTCTGAATAAACAGTGGAAACGACCACGTATCTCATAGTATGCAGTACAATGGCATATATAATGCAGCTCTGTCTTTGGCTCCCCATGGCATACTCGGCATATCCTGGCCTCAGCTGGTATACCTCTATATCGGCCAATCTCAATCTCAAGCTGGTGTGAGGATGTGCGAATCTGACCAATAGCGCATCGTACTGCATGAGACAAGTGTACATCCATGTAACTGGGTCTGATCACAAAACCATCTGCTGTGAGCTGAAGAAAATGCTCTCTGTAGAAAGCCATCTTCGTGCCCAGCTCCTCAGTCGGCTGTATCCATGTCCTCCTAATGTCCAGCTGAACTAAATCCTGACGGATGAGTCTGGTAATCTCTGTCCGTGTGAGAGTGAGAGAGGGTGCCTCCAGAGAATACTGGAAGCGAGGCAATCTGTCCATGCTAAAACCATGTGCCTGGAACCAAGATGTCATCTGTCCATACCAACAAGCCGTGTCTCCCTGTAAAGCTAACTGTCGGGAGGACTCCAGGGCGAGGCGTGCATATCTGTCTCGGGCAGAGAGAGAGAGAGGGGGGCGATGGTTGTCCCTCGTGCTTTTTATACAATAGACAAAGAGAGGTTGCCTCTCTCTGCAAGCATATCAGGGAGAGACACACATAGACATTGAGAGGGCATAGACCTTGAGCGAAGAAGAGAGACAGAGAGAAAGGGTGCACTACGTAGAGAGAGGACATAATGCCCGCGCATAGCGGGCATTAATTAATACAACACTAATAAAAATCTCAATATACAACACTAACGTTTATCATCTGAATATACTCATTACCTTGTTAATATGTTACCTGCTTCGTTTAAGCCTGTTGTTCGTTAACATTGATTCTTTTGTGTGAAATTGTAAAATGCTAAGTCTAACAAGCATTGCCTCCATAATACCGTCTCCTACTCCTTGCAACAAGAGTTTAATCCACAACACGTATGTGCATGCATGTGTGCTCGTGTCCATGTACACAATGCTCATGCACATGTGCATGCCTCAAGGGCTTCACTAAAAAAATGATATAATATCGCTTTAGTGTATCTATGCACACATGACAGTGGCCAGGGGCCTGCGAGCGGGGCTGGGGTAGCTCCTTATAGAGATTGCACATTTCATTGTAATCATCCCCAATTACATGATCCATATAACGACATCAAAGTGCAAGGGATGGAACTTGAATGCGGGATCTTTGATTGGGAGCCCTTGATGTGTAAACTGTTAGCTAGCACGCGAGCGAGAGGGAGAGAGAGAGAGAGAGAGAGAGAGAGAGAGAGAGAGAGAGAGAGAGAGTCATATTGGAATCTATTGATGTGATTCACCATGAGGGAAACCTCAAACTTCACCATCTCTAGTAGCAAGAGTGCATCTTATCAGGAGCTTATTTCTACCATCCCGAGAAGTGATACATGTCACCTCTGGGAAAAATGTGCTTGTAAATTTCTTGTTTATTATTTTCTAGTACCATACTCCTTATCAACATATGTTCACTCATACCTATTGCACCCATGTTAGCCAACACCATGCGGAGAGAGGGTTATTTAGATTAAATGTCCCCAATGATAAAGCAAGAGACTTATTCTCGTAGGATGAAGATTTAAGCATAATTCACAATGCTTTGGTAAGATGGGTAATTTTGTTTCTTGATGCATGTTCAATGGCCAACTCTTTGCATGCATTGGTGAAGATGCCTTTTGCTATTCTGAAAACTAGATACATCATAATTCTATGTACATGTGCATGGCTTGAAGTCATTACCTAAGGAACAAACATAAGCTACGGGTAAAAGGCTTGCTATCTTTTAGTTCATGGACTATGCATCCCATTGAAGTTGGGAATTCAATCCATGCAGGCCTAGGCTCCCATCTTATCAACATCCAATTTATGCAGTTGTAAGGCTAAATTGATGACCTTATTAGTATGTTGGAGCATTGCAAAAGCAGGAATTGTCATTTCAAATTGACAATAAGTAGTTCTACTTATAGTTGCCACAATCATCTTCGTCTCAGGTTTTGCACATAAGAATAGTTGAAATTCAATTTTCCTACGAAGGGTAGATTGTGCCTCTACACTCAGTTGTGTCATGGTACCCAAAATTTACAAATTTAATTTTATTAGGTAATGAACAAAACAAAAACAAAAACACAGAACAATACTTTCAACATCACTATTAACAGCATTGCAGGTTGAGAATACTAAGAATAGAGGACGAATAGATTGAATAATACTAAGAACATGCTATTAAGGCTAAGAGAGAGCTTCACGGGAACCACTCACCTCTATGTGTCCAGGGGATATTTCCAATTGACCGACCTCGTAACCCTTGAGGTCTCCAAGCTGAACACTGCCATGAGTAGCTTATCATTCGTGTTCTCACGCGAGCATTGTCACACTTCCGCGTTGCACTATGGGAACTACTCCCTCCTCTCACCTCAAATCACTCACACACACTCACTGCATGCATTAGAGAGAAGATTAAAGAGGTTTAGTAAGAGGGAAAGCTCCATTGCATAATGGGAGAGTGTCCTTGCATAATGGGAGAGTGTCCTTCCATTATGAGAGAAATTTCCTTATATACATGGCCATAAGTGTTCACACACTTAAACTTGTTGGATGAGGGAGTAAATGCTCTACACACACACACACACACACATATAGACACACATGCACACACAGTCACACACAGTTGTATCGAGCTCAGAGAGTGAGAGAGATGATATGTGATAGCTGGAAGTACTCAATACAATGATAAGAAATGAGTGGAGTATAAGGTATTTATAGTCCTAGGGCTGACGTGCCCAACACAGTAGCCTGTGTTCACACGAGGAAAAAACCCTTGCTCACACAGGGTAAAAAGTGCATGTGTATAAGATTGTTCACATGAGGACTTCCTGGAGGCCAAAGGCTAACAAACCCCCTTGAAGTGAATGGTGTGAACGTGTACAGGGTGTAGCAGACTCGGTAAAATCATCTGCCACATTGGCAGGTGTAGGCACGTAAGTCAAGGCTATCTCTCCTACATGGAGCCTTTTCTTGACATAATTATAATGCACCTCAATTGCTATGTCAGCACATGAAAAACCGGAGTCCACGCGACTGCTAATCCACTTTGACTCTCAGTGAAAATGGTGGTAGAAGACGGCTGTCTAATACCAAGATCTACCAATAGATAGCGGAGTCATACACACTCTATGTGAATGTTGCCCTATACTTAGCCTCATGACTAGAAGTGGCCATTGTCGGCTGCCTCTTGTTGAGCCATAAAATACATGAACTTCTAAGAAGGAAATAGTTACCACTGGTTGGCACTCTAGTGTCATAACATCCTTCCTAGTCTCACTGTCAATGTAGGCGGTCAAGCATAAAGAAGACACATTGCTATAAAACAATGCAAAGTCCAGAGTGCCTTGAATGTAATGAAAGACACGGTTCAGTACTTGCCATTGCCAAGTGCCAGCACAATGCATACATATGCTCAACTGTGACACTGCATACTGAATATCAAGACGGGTAGTGCATAGATATATAAGGCATCCGACAGCTTGTTGAATAAATTGGATACCCAAATAATAATGCAAAAGTCCCATGTCTGTAACATCAAATGCATGCTCTAATTCAACAAGGAAATATGAAATTCGCTCCTCATCAAGGCCAGTCATCTCACGAGCAAATCAACCCAATTATCATCCTCCAATGCATCAAAAGGAGAAAGTGACTCCTCATTTAATGTGGAAGCAACAAGGGTTGTATCAACAAAATGAGATGCCGAGAGACAGTGTGTGTCTGACCTGACATAAGTGTAGTCAACTTGCTATCAGTGCAGCGGGGAACTCTCTGTGAGTCACGAATGGCTACATCCTCTTCAATTAATGCATCCTGATTCAAAGTGTGGCTTATCTAGAGCAATATGGGAAAATTGGGCTACTGAATTGGCTGATTATCAGCACAGCAGCAGCAGCAGAAGGCTGATTTGGAGCCAAAGGAGGCTCAACGAATTCAACATTGATACCAAATAATGGCATGAAGATGTAAGCACTGTGGACAACGTGCTGAGGCACAATTTCCAACATCAATGCATAAGCTGTCAAGGTCCACTAAATGCTAATGCATCAACAAAGGAACCTTAGTCAATGGTCAAGCCGACAAGGTGATAATAAGCAATGGAAATGGGATGATATAATAAATTTTCAGCTTTGTAAGTGGGCTAAAAATGCTAAAAATAAAGGGAGATAGTAATCCCAAATGAAAGAATCTAGCAAGTGGGGGCAGAAAAGCATACATCCAGTCATTACAATAAGAGTATAAGGCAATCTCTCACTAACACCATGCATGGTGGTGTGGCAAAATAAAAGAGATGTGTAATCCCACTCAAATTGATGTATAGAAACCCTTGAATTATGCATAGTGACAAGGCAACCAAGATAAAGACAATGTAACATTCTGACACCATTAGCATCCATGTAAACAAGCTACAAAGGGGGTCCATCACTTCCAGGTGCACAAAAGTTGGAGTCTTCACGGTTGCTGCTGAGGATTCTCCACCCTTCTCGGTGCTCCGTTTGGGACACTGCCTCCAGTAGTGGCCTTTCTCACCACAATCATTACAGGTCCTCTCTACCTTGAGTTTCTCGCGGTCGGACTTCTTCTCAAAAGACTTTTGTGGTGAAGCCTTCCATTTTCCCTTATTGTTACGGCCTTTCGATCGTTGGCCAGTTAAGGCCTCCGAACCTCCGCCCTGCGGAGGGTTTGTGAATCTTTCCTCCTGGTCCAAGACCATGGGCACAAGCTCCTCCCATGTGATGGTGCAGAGCCTGCCCTACTGGTAATCAAACAAGAGTAGAAAGCTGAGTATTGAGAGGGAAAATGCGATAGCAACGTGATGGCCATATCCTCCGATGATATCTCCTTCCCCTAGCCTGAAGAACTTCCTTCCTGAAGAGCCTGCAGCTTGTTAATGTGCTCCCGCATCATCGATGACTTTGCAGGATTCATAACCCGCATCTGTACTTCCAAGGAAATCTTCTTCATGGGCGATACCCTATTATAGAGAGAAGCCAAATGTTGCCATATACCTTTAGCATGTAACTTGAACAAGAATCTAGGAAAGAGAGTAATACATCTCAGCAAGTAAACAACACTACACAAAAGGTATGTCTCCAAGACATAGCACAATGGAGAGGTCAAAATGCATAAGTGACCAAGGACATCACCAATAGAAATACACGACATGTGCCCCCCTCAAATGCAACAGCCATAGAGAAAGCTCGGTTGACAATTACTATAAAGCATAATCATCAGAGTATGAATCATGACCATAATCAATGTCTAGCAGAGCACCATCATGCAATGGAGATGTAGTGACTAAGGCACAATCATCATGAGACCAATTAGCCTCTTCCATTGCATCAGATGGACCAACAATAGCTGACAATTCTGCATTTGAATCAAAGTACCACTTTTTACGTTGTGTTGGTAGGGTTTTTTTTCCCCATGTATAAGATTGTTCACAGTAGGACTTCCTAGAGGCCAAAGGTTAACAAAACTATGGCTGGGCATGCATCGCCCAAAGTTTCTATTTGGCCTATTGCTTGTATATTGCTTCATCTCGTAATGCATTAAAACACTCGGGAGCACATCCTAGCTCACTACCCCATGCTCTTGGAGATCGGGAACATCACTAATTATCCATCAGACCTTTGAGGGCGCCCGTCCAAGTTTGAGATTTGGACACCATTGCTTCATGGCTTGTTTATACATGAGTTTGGTGTGTCCATCCTCAACATTTGATGTAGATTACTCATGCTTTGGCATATAATTGGGTGTGGCAAACCTTGTTAACCCTAAAATGGGTTAACATTCGCCCTTCCCGTCGATCGCGTCCTTATAATCGGATTGAATACTTTGTCCAGGGGTAGATCTTGGTGCTGATAAGTAGATGTTGTGTATGTCTTTGATCCTCCGAAAAGGGATGAAGAAGGTAGTTAGGAAAGGAAAATGTTAATACCAGATGTGATCCTAATTAGGGTGGGGGCCATTGAATGTGATTGCTTCTCTCTCACTTTTTTGTTTATTTATTTATTTGGTTGCACAATCACATGCAAGGTTACAATATTTATTGAGGTTAGCAAGGATTCTATGGCTATTAGCAATGGAGGAAGAGAGGTAGAGGTCCGGAGGAGCATTGATAAGAAATCCCTATGAGTACATCTTTGTGGTTTAATGTGTCGCTTAGCAAAGTGTTAGAGGATTTTATAGTGACCGAACCTGCTTTTACTTCCCATGTGCTTTTTCATCCATTAAGAAAAATTAGGTCCTTTTGACCATTGGTCAAATTGATATACCATGAAGTACAAAAGGGTGAGTCCTTAAATGTTTGTTGGAGCTATTGCAGTCAAAATATTTGGAGAGGACTGAAAGGATTTAGTCGACTTGTGAGGTTGTGGAGCCATTTGTTGTAAAAAGGCCATTTGGACAATATCATTGGGCTACTATTGGTGAGGCTGAAATTTAAGAAATTCCAAGTGATGGGTCATACCATGGGTCAAGCATGCACCCACCATGGTCCCCCCATCCAAGTGATGGGCCATACCATGGGTCAAGCATGCACCCACCATGGTCCCCCCATCCAAAGATGTACCTAGAAGGTGTCGATGACGAGGTTTCCACTAGTGGGTGAGTAAAGTGTACTCAATAATAGCAGCTGCTTCATTTGATTTTGCAGTAGACAAGGATGATGATTGGCTAGTTGAAGACTATTATTCTTTATGAATGAACCATAGGCGTGATTCTGAGAATCATGGTGGTGAAACTTCATAAAAGTGCAGAAGAATGGTTTCTTGGATTGGAAATATAATGAGAAAACAATGTGGCCATATTGTTGCACATTTGAGTGAGTTTCAGCCTACCTAATTTTGTAGGTGTTAGAAATCATGGCCGTGATTGTTGAAGAATCATGGTGATAAAAAGCACGTGTTTATACTAGATGATGCATTTAGGTCAAGGGAAAACACATGTTAGAGATGGTTCTAATGGAAGTGGAGATAGCCAAGTGAGTGTGATTATGCAGAGATAAGAATCATAGGCATGAATTTTGGAAGAATCACCGGTGATAATAATTCATGTCTATTGAGAAGAGATGACTTTAGTAGTTTAGACATGATGAGAGAATGCCAAAACATGATGCACTTGGACATTTTGATGAAGATTTGTTGGCATGATCCGGGTGTGATTTTTAGAAAAATCACGGTCATGAGAATTAATGCAACACAACAAATGATTGCAGAATATGCATGTGGAGTGCAATATGAAAGCAAGTGCCATGATTTGCTTCCATTTGGACACATGTTGGCAACCGTGATTTTTGATGACATGGCACGTGATTTTTTATGACATGGCACGAATCACAATGTTGAAAATCACAGCGGCTTAGCCTTATGGTTTTTCATGTGATGATGATGTGCATAGCATGTGCAACATCCTTGTAAGTGCAAATGACTGAGAGGGTGATTCTTTGTTGGCATGATTATTAATCACGGTTCGTGATTTCAAATTATAGTGTGATTCCTGTGTGGCGTGACTACAAAATCATGATGATCAAAGTTGATGTTTTTGGTGATGTTGACGATGATTTGCACTCCTTGATACTTATGCTTTATTGTTGACAGCATCCTTTAACTATTTGTTGAGCTTTGAATGGTGTAACTTTTGTTGATGTGGCAATTGTGATTGTGATTTTAATGAGGTTGCACACGACAGATGATTTCTTGATGGTACCATGTTTTAAGCCTTTTTGATCATAAAGAGTATGTATGTACCTTAAATGACCATTTTCTAGTGGTGCAATTTTGTAGAAGAAAGAATCACGACATGAAAATTGCTTGATCGTTGCCATTAGAAATGTATTTGCTTGCATTTGAGAGTAAAATTGTGCCTCTTCCTTGAAGCTGATTTCTTTTGCTGGTAGCACTTGTTGACTTACTCATTGTAGCCATCCCAAATGCTTCAAAGGTCGTTGATCGTAATAACTTATGAGCCAAAGTCTCACTTTTATAGGCCATTGGGCTTTATAATTAGCCCCCATGCTTTTATAAGCTTTTAATCCAATGCCTCCACTTATAAGCCTCTTCCCACATTAGGGATATCTCCCCACTAGGTGCCCCATGTCCGACCTCCACCAACCTGACCCTGTGCTAGCGTGTGCACTTCTCCTGGACGTAACATATGCTCTCGCATGGAGTATTCCAAGTGTGCATGGTACCAATATGCCGCGGGTTTGGGGGGAGCTCACTCGCTGGGGCTGCCTAGCTCTGTCTTGGTCCATCTATCCTGGAGGGTCTTTTATGAGCTTTGAGTGAGCGAGAGAGAGAGAGAGAGAGAGAGAGAGAGAGAGGGGGGGGTGAGGGGGGATTTCAATTATGATTGTTTTTCAAGAAAAGCTGATTTGTTGATGGCTCTGAGAGTTTTTTCTTTATGAAGAGAGGTTGAGAGATTGCTTCGACATGTGTACGAACTTTGCAAAGATGGATGTTCAAATGAAGCCATGCAAGTGGTTGATGTTATGGTCCAGCAAGGGATACATGTATCGAGGGACATTCTGTATCGCCTCTTGCAACAGTGTATTACAAAGAAAGATTTGGCAGCTGGAAAGAAGGTGCATTCCATCATGGTTAGTAAAGGCCTTGATACAGTTGCCGTTTTTTCCAACCACTTTCTACGCCTCTATGCTGCATGTGGGAGTTTCTCAGAAGCAAATCAAGTGTTTGAAGCTTCCAAGCCTAGTGTATTTACATATAATGCAATCATGTCAGCACATGCAAAGCTTGGGGATGGCAACAAGACACTTGAATTGTTTGACAAACTGCAGGGTGACAGGTTGAAGCCGGATAATTGCACATTCCTATGTGTTTTGAATGCTTGTGGCAAGCTAGGTGCAGTGAGGCAGGGCAGACAAACACACAATCAAATCATTCAAGAGGGTTTAGAGTTAGATGTGGCAATGGCTAACACCATAATTGATATGTACGCTAAGTGTGCAAGTTTAGATGAGGCATGCAAAGTGTTTGATGGATTGTCAGCTCAAAATGTGGTGTCATGGGCTGCAATGATTACAGGATACGCGCATCATGGACATGGACTTATTGTGTTGGAGCTTTTTGAAAAGATGCATTCTCATGGTGTGAAGCCGAATAATGTCATTTTTTCATGTGCCTTGAAAGCAAGCAGTGGACAAAGAGCATTATGCAATGGCAGACAGATACATGAAGAGATTATTAGAGCAGGATTAGAATCAGATGTAGTTGTTGGAACTGCTTTGGTTGACATGTATGCAAAATGTGAGAACCTAGAAGATGCTCGGAGGGTGTTTGATGAGATGGCAAGTCTGAATGTTGTCACATGGAATGCGATGATTGTAGGATATGCGCAGCATGGAAATGATGTATCAGCTTTGGTTCTCTTTGAAAAAATGCGACAGAAGGGCATAAAACCAGACAAGATCACATACTCGGGGGTTCTAAAATCATGTGGCAGTACATAGAATTTACAGCAGGGAAGGTTAGTACATCATCTTATAATCAAAAGTGGCCTTAGGTCTGATACTGCCCTGGGGAATTCACTCATTAACATGTATGCAAAGTGTGGTAGCCTACAGGATGCACAAACAATTTTTGACAAATTGCCCAATCCAGATGTTATATCATGGGGTGCGGTCATTGATGGATGTGCGGAGTATGGACACGGTCTTTTGGCTCTTGAGGTTTTTGAGGGGATGCAGCACCGTGTAAAGCCAAATGAAATAATTTTTGTGTCTACCTTGAAAGCATGTATAAGTATTGGGTCCATGGAAGAAGGTCGAAAGATACATGATCAAGTTGTCAAAGGTGCATTTGAACTCGGCATTCTTGTTGGGAGCACCATTGTTGACATGTATGCCAAGTATGGAAGCCTTGAAGAGGCCAGCAATTGTTTTGACAGACTGTTGGTGGATCCAGATGTAGTGTCATGGGGAGCCATGATTTCTGGCTATGTCCAGATGGGGCATGGGGATCTTGCACTAGAAATGTTTGCAGAAATGCTACATGATGGAATAGAGCCAAGTGAAGCTATATTTGTGACCATCCTGCAAGCATGCCTGCATATGGGCGCCTTAGAGCCGGGCAGTCTTATACACGAATACATTATTAAAAGTGGATTTCAAACAGATGGGGCTGTTGGGACCACTCTTGTTGACATGTACGCCAGATTTGGGAGCTTAGAGGAAGCGCGGGTTGTTTTTGATGCTCACTCAAATAGAGATGTGGTAACGTGGGGTGCAATGATTGCAGGATATGTCCAGCATGGGCATTGTTTTCCTGCCCTAACTTTCTGAGAGAATGCAATCTCAGACTACAATGCCAAATCGACCAATTTTTTTGTGCATTTTGAAAGCATGTAGCAGTATTGGTATCATAGCACATGCCAGGAAGGTACACAAACAGATAATTGAAATTGGACTTGGATGTCACTGTTGGGAATGCCCTTGTTGATATGTACACGAAATGTGGAAGCCAAGAGGAGGCTAGTAAAGTCTTGGATAAACTTGGGAATAGGGATGTGGTATCATGGAGTGCCGTGATTGCAGGTCATGCATGGCATGGTGATTGCAGGCTTTCCATGCAATGTTTCGAGGCTATGAAACGCGAAGGGCTGAGGCCTGACGATGCTGTCTTTACCAGTATTTTAGCTGCTTGCACTGACAGAAGACCATAATATTGTGCCTGGTATTCAGCACTATAACTCTGTAGTTGATCTTCTTGGCCGTGCTGGTTTGTTTAAGGAAGCTGAAGATTTACTTTACAGTATGCCTAGTTCTGCAAATACAACTGGGTGGACTTCTCTGCTTGCTGGCTGCAGAACATATGGTAACGCTGAGGTAGGACAGAAATGCTTTGATGTTATTGTTGAGTTGGCACCCACCAATGATGCTTCTAGTTTTATGCTGATGTCAAATGTCTACGGAGACATGAACATGTGGTAGCATGCTGAGAAAGTTCAAGAGCTAAGAAATTATGAAGATGCAATTATGAATCTAATGCGCAGGAGGTCACTGGGAGGAGAACCTGAGTAATGAAAAGCTTAGACTATTAAGCAAGCTACTGAAAGTCGAGGGTTTTGTTCCACAGCTTGAGCTTGTGTCAGAGTCTACTTCAAATGACACAAGGTGGATCTTGTGAAATCTTCATTTGGGAAAATTTTCACAATATTCATGAACGTATCTTGGGCGGAGACAAGTTGGTTGCTCAGCATCTTGCCTTACATCTTGTCATGCTAGACACTACCTCCATCCAGGCGGTGAGACCAAGGCAGTGACCAAGCCTGCTATCTGCCACTTGGCATTAAAGCATGCATTTCTCACGCTTCTTTGATTCCAGCCTAAAGCATGCTCACAATTAAGTGGAGACATGCCTTCAATATGACTCTGGAAGTTGAACTTCATTAACACTAATTAAGGACACAGATTTAGGCTAATCACATGCATAATTACATGAACTAAGAGTACACAACAAGCAAGGCAAGATAGACCTAATCTATTGTGTAGTATGAAATTGATTATATACAACGATGGACACATTCAAATTCAAATCTGTAGTCTGTATGGTGTGCAAGACTCCTACAACGCCGTCGGCCTCCAACTCGAGCACTGGAGGTCTTGATGCTATGTCTGCTGCTTGGAGAATTGCATTGCAAACCCTAACTCATATCTGCCTGTAAATGACGTGACCTGGCCTATAAATAGGCATCTGATGTGGCCATGTAGAACTGGTCCACGACTCCATACAATGAACAATGTGCTGTCCGTACTGTCCCCGAACGAATTAATGCTCGCTATGTATTAATTAATGCCTGCGCATAGCAATGAGCCAAGAAAAGAAAGATTCAATTGAAAGTGTTGAGTCAAAGTGTGGATTCCGTATTCCAAACATGCTTCAAAGAACAAGAAGGGACTCAATTCGGATGCTATATCCAAAACGTACAAAGTTTTGGAAATGTTAAAAGGCATAGCGGGTATTAATTAATATTACCTTAATGATAAACATTAAAGGCTCCTCCCTTCATCAGGCACCTTAACGTATAGTGCAGCAAAGCAAGAGACGCAATAAGATGGGGGTTGCTTGCGCTATTGGAAAGACAGAGGCGATGATTGCCTCACAGGGAAGATGCGAGTAGACTTGAAGAGAGAAAGAGAGGGGTGATGGTTGCTTGGAAAGACAGAGGCAATGAAGGAAGGTCGTCTGCCTAATGCAAGCAAACTTGAAGAGAGAGAGAGAGAGAGAGAGAGAGAGGGGGGGGCGATGGTTGTCCCTCGTGCTTTTTATACAATAGACAAAGAGAGGTTGCCTCTCTCTGCAAGCATATCAGGGAGAGACACACACAGACATTGGGAGGGCATAGACCTTGAGCGAAGAAGAGAGACAGAGAGAAAGGGTGCACTACGTAGAGAGAGGACATAATGCCCGCGCATAGCGGGCATTAATTAATACAACACTAATAAAAATCTCAATATACAACACTAACGTTTATCATCTGAATATACTCATTACCTTGTTAATATGTTACCTGCTTCGTTTAAGCCTGTTGTTCGTTAACATTGATTCTTTTGTGTGAAATTGTAAAATGCTAAGTCTAACAAGCATTGCCTCCATAATACCGTCTCCTACTCCTTGCAACAAGAGTTTAATCCACAACACGTATGTGCATGCATGTGTGCTCGTGTCCATGTACACAATGCTCATGCACATGTGCATGCCTCAAGGGCTTCACTAAAAAAATGATATAATATCGCCTTAGTGTATCTATGCACACATGACAGTGGCCAGGGGCCTGCGAGCGGGGCTGGGGTAGCTCCTTATAGAGATTGCACATTTCATTGTAATCATCCCCAATTACATGATCCATATAACGACATCAAAGTGCAAGGGATGGAACTTGAATGCGGGATCTTTGATTGGGAGCCCTTGATGTGTAAACTGTTAGCTAGCACGCGAGCGAGAGAGAGAGAGAGAGAGAGAGAGAGTCATATTGGAATCTATTGATGTGATTCACCATGAGGGAAACCTCAAACTTCACCATCTCTAGTAGCAAGAGTGCATCTTATCAGGAGTTTATTTTTACCATCCCGGGAAGTGATACATGTCACCTCTGGGAAAAATGTGCTTGTAAATTTCTTGTTTATTATTCTCTAGTACCATACTCCTTATCAACATATGTTCACTCATACCTATTGCACCCATGTTAGCCAACACCATGCGGAGAGAGGGTTATTTAGATTAAATGTCCCCAATGATAAAGCAAGAGACTTATTCTCGTAGGATGAAGATTTAAGCATAATTCACAATGCTTTGGTAAGATGGGTAATTTTGTTTCTTGATGCATGTTCAATGGCCAACTCTTTGCATGCATTGGTGAAGATGCCTTTTGCTATTCTGAAAACTAGATACATCATAATTCTATGTACATGTGCATGGCTTGAAGTCATTACCTAAGGAACAAACATAAGCTACGGGTAAAAGGCTTGCTATCTTTTAGTTCATGGACTATGCATCCCATTGAAGTTGGGAATTCAATCCATGCAGGCCTAGGCTCCCATCTTATCAACATCCAATTTATGCAGTTGTAAGGCTAAATTGATGACCTTATTAGTATGTTGGAGCATTGCAAAAGCAGGAATTGTCATTTCAAATTGACAATAAGTAGTTCTACTTATAGTTGCCACAATCATCTTCGTCTCAGGTTTTGCACATAAGAATAGTTGAAATTCAATTTTCCTACGAAGGGTAGATTGTGCCTCTACACTCAGTTGTGTCATGGTACCCAAAATTTACAAATTTAATTTTATTAGGTAATGAACAAAACAAAAACAAAAACACAGAACAATACTTTCAACATCACTATTAACAGCATTGCAGGTTGAGAATACTAAGAATAGAGGACGAATAGATTGAATAATACTAAGAACATGCTATTAAGGCTAAGAGAGAGCTTCACGGGAACCACTCACCTCTATGTGTCCAGGGGATATTTCCAATTGACCGACCTCGTAACCCTTGAGGTCTCCAAGCTGAACACTGCCATGAGTAGCTTATCATTCGTGTTCTCACGCGAGCATTGTCACACTTCCGCGTTGCACTATGGGAACTACTCCCTCCTCTCACCTCAAATCACTCACACACACTCACTGCATGCATTAGAGAGAAGATTAAAGAGGTTTAGTAAGAGGGAAAGCTCCATTGCATAATGGGAGAGTGTCCTTGCATAATGGGAGAGTGTCCTTCCATTATGAGAGAAATTTCCTTATATACATGGCCATAAGTGTTCACACACTTAAACTTGTTGGATGAGGGAGTAAATGCTCTACACACACACACACACACACATATAGACACACATGCACACACAGTCACACACAGTTGTATCGAGCTCAGAGAGTGAGAGAGATGATATGTGATAGCTGGAAGTACTCAATACAATGATAAGAAATGAGTGGAGTATAAGGTATTTATAGTCCTAGGGCTGACGTGCCCAACACAGTAGCCTGTGTTCACACGAGGAAAAAACCCTTGCTCACACAGGGTAAAAAGTGCATGTGTATAAGATTGTTCACATGAGGACTTCCTGGAGGCCAAAGGCTAACAAACCCCCTTGAAGTGAATGGTGTGAACGTGTACAGGGTGTAGCAGACTCGGTAAAATCATCTGCCACATTGGCAGGTGTAGGCACGTAAGTCAAGGCTATCTCTCCTACATGGAGCCTTTTCTTGACATAATTATAATGCACCTCAATTGCTATGTCAGCACATGAAAAACCGGAGTCCACGCGACTGCTAATCCACTTTGACTCTCAGTGAAAATGGTGGTAGAAGACGGCTGTCTAATACCAAGATCTACCAATAGATAGCGGAGTCATACACACTCTATGTGAATGTTGCCCTATACTTAGCCTCATGACTAGAAGTGGCCATTGTCGGCTGCCTCTTGTTGAGCCATAAAATACATGAACTTCTAAGAAGGAAATAGTTACCACTGGTTGGCACCCTAGTGTCATAACATCCTTCCTAGTCTCACTGTCAATGTAGGCGGTCAAGCATAAAGAAGACACATTGCTATAAAACAATGCAAAGTCCAGAGTGCCTTGAATGTAATGAAAGACACGGTTCACTACTTGCCATTGCCAAGTGCCAGCACAATGCATACATATGCTCAACTGTGACACTGCATACTGAATATCAAGACGGGTAGTGCATAGATATATAAGGCATCCGACAGCTTGTTGAATAAATTGGATACCCAAATAATAATGCAAAAGTCCCATGTCTGTAACATCAAATGCATGCTCTAATTCAACAAGGAAATATGAAATTCGCTCCTCATCAAGGCCAGTCATCTCACGAGCAAATCAACCCAATTATCATCCTCCAATGCATCAAAAGGAGAAAGTGACTCCTCATTTAATGTGGAAGCAACAAGGGTTGTATCAACAAAATGAGATGCATGCCGAGAGACAGTGTGTGTCTGACCTGACATAAGTGTAGTCAACTTGCTATCAGTGCAGCAGGGAACTCTCTGTGAGTCACGAATGGCTACATCCTCTTCAATTAATGCATCACCCATGGCATCCTGATTCAAAGTGTGGCTTATCTAGAGCAATATGGGAAAATTGGGCTACTGAATTGGCTGATTATCAGCACAGCAGCAGCAGCAGAAGGCTGATTTGGAGCCAAAGGAGGCTCAACGAATTCAACATTGATACCAAATAATGGCATGAAGATGTAAGCACTGTGGACAACGTGCTGAGGCACAATTTCCAACATCAATGCATAAGCTGTCAAGGTCCACTAAATGCTAATGCATCAACAAAGGAACCTTAGTCAATGGTCAAGCTGACAAGGTGATAATAAGCAATGGAAATGGGAGGATATAATAAATTTTCAGCTTTGTAAGTGGGCTAAAAATGCTAAAAATAAAGGGAGATAGTAATCCCAAATGAAAGAATCTAGCAAGTGGGGGCAGAAAAGCATACATCCAGTCATTACAATAAGAGTATAAGGCAATCTCTCACTAACACCATGCATGGTGGTGTGGCAAAATAAAAGAGATGTGTAATCCCACTCAAATTGATGTATAGAAACCCTTGAATTATGCATAGTGACAAGGCAACCAAGCTAAAGACAATGTAACATTCTGACACCATTAGCATCCATGTAAACAAGCTACAAAGGGGGTCCATCACTTCCAGGTGCACAAAAGCTGGAGTCTTCACGGTTGCTGCTGAGGATTCTCCACCCTTCTCGGTGCTCCGTTTGGGACACTGCCTCCAATAGTGGCCTTTCTCACCACAATCATTACAGGTCCTCTCTACCTTGAGTTTCTCGCGGTCGGACTTCTTCTCAAAAGACTTTTGTGGTGAAGCCTTCCATTTTCCCTTATTGTTACGGCCTTTCGATCGTTGGCCAGTTAAGGCCTCCGAACCTCCGCCCTGCGGAGGGTTTGTGAATCTTTCCTCCTGGTCCAAGACCATGGGCACAAGCTCCTCCCATGTGATGGTGCAGAGCCTGCCCTACTGGTAATCAAACAAGAGTAGAAAGCTGAGTATTGAGAGGGAAAATGCGACAGCAACGTGATGGCCATATCCTCCGATGATATCTCCTTCCCCTAGCCTGAAGAACTTCCTTCCTGAAGAGCCTGCAGCTTGTTAATGTGCTCCCGCATCATCGATGACTTTGCAGGATTCATAACCCGCATCTGTACTTCCAAGGAAATCTTCTTCATGGGCGATACCCTATTATAGAGAGAAGCCAAATGTTGCCATATACCTTTAGCATGTAACTTGAACAAGAATCTAGGAAAGAGAGTAATACATCTCAGCAAGTAAACAACACTACACAAAAGGTATGTCTCCAAGACATAGCACAATGGAGAGGTCAAAATGCATAAGTGACCAAGGACATCACCAATAGAAATACACGACATGTGCCCCCCTCAAATGCAACAGCCATAGAGAAAGCTCGGTTGACAATTACTATAAAGCATAATCATCAGAGTATGAATCATGACCATAATCAATGTCTAGCAGAGCACCATCATGCAATGGAGATGTAGTGACTAAGGCACAATCATCATGAGACCAATTAGCCTCTTCCATTGCATCAGATGGACCAACAATAGCTGACAATTCTGCATTTGAATCAAAGTACCACTTTTTACGTTGTGTTGGTAGGGTTTTTTTTCCCCATGTATAAGATTGTTCACAGTAGGACTTCCTAGAGGCCAAAGGTTAACAAAACTATGGCTGGGCATGCATCGCCCAAAGTTTCTATTTGGCCTATTGCTTGTATATTGCTTCATCTCGTAATGCATTAAAACACTCGGGAGCACATCCTAGCTCACTACCCCATGCTCTTGGAGATCGGGAACATCACTAATTATCCATCAGACCTTTGAGGGCGCCCGTCCAAGTTTGAGATTTGGACACCATTGCTTCATGGCTTGTTTATACATGAGTTTGGTGTGTCCATCCTCAACATTTGATGTAGATTACTCATGCTTTGGCATATAATTGGGTGTGGCAAACCTTGTTAACCCTAAAATGGGTTAACATTCGCCCTTCCCGTCGATCGCGTCCTTATAATCGGATTGAATACTTTGTCCAGGGGTAGATCTTGGTGCTGATAAGTAGATGTTGTGTATGTCTTTGATCCTCCGAAAAGGGATGAAGAAGGTAGTTAGGAAAGGAAAATGTTAATACCAGATGTGATCCTAATTAGGGTGGGGGCCATTGAATGTGATTGCTTCTCTCTCACTTTTTTGTTTATTTATTTATTTGGTTGCACAATCACATGCAAGGTTACAATATTTATTGAGGTTAGCAAGGATTCTATGGCTATTAGCAATGGAGGAAGAGAGGTAGAGGTCCGGAGGAGCATTGATAAGAAATCCCTATGAGTACATCTTTGTGGTTTAATGTGTCGCTTAGCAAAGTGTTAGAGGATTTTATAGTGACCGAACCTGCTTTTACTTCCCATGTGCTTTTTCATCCATTAAGAAAAATTAGGTCCTTTTGACCATTGGTCAAATTGATATACCATGAAGTACAAAAGGGTGAGTCCTTAAATGTTTGTTGGAGCTATTGCAGTCAAAATATTTGGAGAGGACTGAAAGGATTTAGTCGACTTGTGAGGTTGTGGAGCCATTTGTTGTAAAAAGGCCATTTGGACAATATCATTGGGCTACTATTGGTGAGGCTGAAATTTAAGAAATTCCAAGTGATGGGTCATACCATGGGTCAAGCATGCACCCACCATGGTCCCCCCATCCAAGTGATGGGCCATACCATGGGTCAAGCATGCACCCACCATGGTCCCCCCATCCAAAGATGTACCTAGAAGGTGTCGATGACGAGGTTTCCACTAGTGGGTGAGTAAAGTGTACTCAATAATAGCAGCTGCTTCATTTGATTTTGCAGTAGACAAGGATGATGATTGGCTAGTTGAAGACTATTATTCTTTATGAATGAACCATAGGCGTGATTCTGAGAATCATGGTGGTGAAACTTCATAAAAGTGCAGAAGAATGGTTTCTTGGATTGGAAATATAATGAGAAAACAATGTGGCCATATTGTTGCACATTTGAGTGAGTTTCAGCCTACCTAATTTTGTAGGTGTTAGAAATCATGGCCGTGATTGTTGAAGAATCATGGTGATAAAAAGCACGTGTTTATACTAGATGATGCATTTAGGTCAAGGGAAAACACATGTTAGAGATGGTTCTAATGGAAGTGGAGATAGCCAAGTGAGTGTGATTATGCAGAGATAAGAATCATAGGCATGAATTTTGGAAGAATCACCGGTGATAATAATTCATGTCTATTGAGAAGAGATGACTTTAGTAGTTTAGACATGATGAGAGAATGCCAAAACATGATGCACTTGGACATTTTGATGAAGATTTGTTGGCATGATCCGGGTGTGATTTTTAGAAAAATCACGGTCATGAGAATTAATGCAACACAACAAATGATTGCAGAATATGCATGTGGAGTGCAATATGAAAGCAAGTGCCATGATTTGCTTCCATTTGGACACATGTTGGCAACCGTGATTTTTGATGACATGGCACGTGATTTTTTATGACATGGCACGAATCACAATGTTGAAAATCACAGCGGCTTAGCCTTATGGTTTTTCATGTGATGATGATGTGCATAGCATGTGCAACATCCTTGTAAGTGCAAATGACTGAGAGGGTGATTCTTTGTTGGCATGATTATTAATCACGGTTCGTGATTTCAAATTATAGTGTGATTCCTGTGTGGCGTGACTACAAAATCATGATGATCAAAGTTGATGTTTTTGGTGATGTTGACGATGATTTGCACTCCTTGATACTTATGCTTTATTGTTGACAGCATCCTTTAACTATTTGTTGAGCTTTGAATGGTGTAACTTTTGTTGATGTGGCAATTGTGATTGTGATTTTAATGAGGTTGCACACGACAGATGATTTCTTGATGGTACCATGTTTTAAGCCTTTTTGATCATAAAGAGTATGTATGTACCTTAAATGACCATTTTCTAGTGGTGCAATTTTGTAGAAGAAAGAATCACGACATGAAAATTGCTTGATCGTTGCCATTAGAAATGTATTTGCTTGCATTTGAGAGTAAAATTGTGCCTCTTCCTTGAAGCTGATTTCTTTTGCTGGTAGCACTTGTTGACTTACTCATTGTAGCCATCCCAAATGCTTCAAAGGTCGTTGATCGTAATAACTTATGAGCCAAAGTCTCACTTTTATAGGCCATTGGGCTTTATAATTAGCCCCCATGCTTTTATAAGCTTTTAATCCAATGCCTCCACTTATAAGCCTCTTCCCACATTAGGGATATCTCCCCACTAGGTGCCCCATGTCCGACCTCCACCAACCTGACCCTGTGCTAGCGTGTGCACTTCTCCTGGACGTAACATATGCTCTCGCATGGAGTATTCCAAGTGTGCATGGTACCAATATGCCGCGGGTTTGGGGGGAGCTCACTCGCTGGGGCTGCCTAGCTCTGTCTTGGTCCATCTATCCTGGAGGGTCTTTTATGAGCTTTGAGTGAGCGAGAGAGAGAGAGAGAGAGAGAGAGAGAGAGAGGGGGGGGTGAGGGGGGATTTCAATTATGATTGTTTTTCAAGAAAAGCTGATTTGTTGATGGCTCTGAGAGTTTTTTCTTTATGAAGAGAGGTTGAGAGATTGCTTCGACATGTGTACGAACTTTGCAAAGATGGATGTTCAAATGAAGCCATGCAAGTGGTTGATGTTATGGTCCAGCAAGGGATACATGTATCGAGGGACATTCTGTATCGCCTCTTGCAACAGTGTATTACAAAGAAAGATTTGGCAGCTGGAAAGAAGGTGCATTCCATCATGGTTAGTAAAGGCCTTGATACAGTTGCCGTTTTTTCCAACCACTTTCTACGCCTCTATGCTGCATGTGGGAGTTTCTCAGAAGCAAATCAAGTGTTTGAAGCTTCCAAGCCTAGTGTATTTACATATAATGCAATCATGTCAGCACATGCAAAGCTTGGGGATGGCAACAAGACACTTGAATTGTTTGACAAACTGCAGGGTGACAGGTTGAAGCCGGATAATTGCACATTCCTATGTGTTTTGAATGCTTGTGGCAAGCTAGGTGCAGTGAGGCAGGGCAGACAAACACACAATCAAATCATTCAAGAGGGTTTAGAGTTAGATGTGGCAATGGCTAACACCATAATTGATATGTACGCTAAGTGTGCAAGTTTAGATGAGGCATGCAAAGTGTTTGATGGATTGTCAGCTCAAAATGTGGTGTCATGGGCTGCAATGATTACAGGATACGCGCATCATGGACATGGACTTATTGTGTTGGAGCTTTTTGAAAAGATGCATTCTCATGGTGTGAAGCCGAATAATGTCATTTTTTCATGTGCCTTGAAAGCAAGCAGTGGACAAAGAGCATTATGCAATGGCAGACAGATACATGAAGAGATTATTAGAGCAGGATTAGAATCAGATGTAGTTGTTGGAACTGCTTTGGTTGACATGTATGCAAAATGTGAGAACCTAGAAGATGCTCGGAGGGTGTTTGATGAGATGGCAAGTCTGAATGTTGTCACATGGAATGCGATGATTGTAGGATATGCGCAGCATGGAAATGATGTATCAGCTTTGGTTCTCTTTGAAAAAATGCGACAGAAGGGCATAAAACCAGACAAGATCACATACTCGGGGGTTCTAAAATCATGTGGCAGTACATAGAATTTACAGCAGGGAAGGTTAGTACATCATCTTATAATCAAAAGTGGCCTTAGGTCTGATACTGCCCTGGGGAATTCACTCATTAACATGTATGCAAAGTGTGATAGCCTACAGGATGCACAAACAATTTTTGACAAATTGCCCAATCCAGATGTTATATCATGGGGTGCGGTCATTGATGGATGTGCGGAGTATGGACACGGTCTTTTGGCTCTTGAGGTTTTTGAGGGGATGCAGCACCGTGTAAAGCCAAATGAAATAATTTTTGTGTCTACCTTGAAAGCATGTATAAGTATTGGGTCCATGGAAGAAGGTCGAAAGATACATGATCAAGTTGTCAAAGGTGCATTTGAACTCGGCATTCTTGTTGGGAGCACCATTGTTGACATGTATGCCAAGTATGGAAGCCTTGAAGAGGCCAGCAATTGTTTTGACAGACTGTTGGATCCAGATGTAGTGTCATGGGGAGCCATGATTTTTGGCTATGTCCAGATGGGGCATGGGGATCTTGCACTAGAAATGTTTGCAAAAATGCTACATGATGGAATAGAGCCAAGTGAAGCTATATTTGTGACCATCCTGCAAGCATGCCTGCATATGGGCGCCTTAGAGCCGGGCAGTCTTATACACGAATACATTATTAAAAGTGGATTTCAAACAGATGGGGCTGTTGGGACCACTCTTGTTGACATGTACGCCAGATTTGGGAGCTTAGAGGAAGCACGGGTTGTTTTTGATGCTCACTCAAATAGAGATGTGGTAACGTGGGGTGCAATGATTGCAGGATATGTCCAGCATGGGCATTGTTTTCCTGCCCTAACTTTTTGAGAGAATGCAATCTCAGACTACAATGCCAAATCGACCAATTTTTTTGTGCATTTTGAAAGCATGTAGCAGTATTGGTATCATAGCACATGCCAGGAAGGTACACAAACAGATAATTGAAATTGGACTTGGATGTCACTGTTGGGAATGCCCTTGTTGATATGTACACGAAATGTGGAAGCCAAGAGGAGGCTAGTAAAGTCTTGGATAAACTTGGGAATAGGGATGTGGTATCATGGAGTGCCGTGATTGCAGGTCATGCATGGCATGGTGATTGCAGGCTTTCCATGCAATGTTTCGAGGCTATGAAACGCGAAGGGCTGAGGCCTGACGATGCTGTCTTTACCAGTATTTTAGCTGCTTGCAGTCATGCAGGATCATTGGAGAGAGGTCTTTGCTGTCTCAGATCAATGACAGAAGACCATAATATTGTGCCTGGTATTCAGCACTATAACTCCGTAGTTGATCTTCTTGGCCGTGCTGGTTTGTTTAAGGAAGCTAAAGATTTACTTTACAGTATGCCTAGTTCTGCAAATACAACTGGGTGGACTTCTCTGCTTGCTGGCTGCAAACATATGGTAACGCTGAGGTAGGACAGAAATGCTTTGATGTTATTGTTGAGTTGGCACCCAATGATGCTTCTAGTTTTATGCTGAAAATGGCACATTTCATTTCCACAGCTACCAAGACTGTGCATGCACTTAGGTCGTTGAGTTATTTCTACCGCATATTTTTAAGCTGCATGGACTACCAGAGTCCATAATGTCTAATAGGGATTCAAAGATTATCAGGCCATTTTGGCAACATGTCTTTTAACAAGCTCATAGTTACTCTTTGTATGAGTAGTGGGGATCATCCACAGACCGATGGTCAAACCAAAGTAGTTACTCTTTGTATATGTAGCGGGGATCATCCAGACACCGATGTGGTCAAACCGAGAGGGTTAATCAGATATTGGAATACATGCATGGGCCCTATGTCTCAGATAAGCAAATGGATCGGGATAAGTTCTTACCACTCCTTGCATTTTCCTACAACAATGAACCTCATAAGGTCACAAGTTTCTCTCCTTTTGAGCTGAATTATGGGTTTACACCAATTACTCCAGACGATTGGTATTCCCACCAAATGCCTAAGTGGGGCTGAATTTTTAGAGAGAATGCAACACATGCTATAGTTGCCCCAAGGAAAAATTTGTAGATAAGCAGAGATATTTAAGATCTTTTAAGGAGGGAGATGAGGTATTTTTACTCGTCCCACCTACTTTCTTGAGAATAGGAAAGTGTCCAAAGCTCTCACCGAGATACTATGGACCATGGAAAATATTTAAAAAGATCAATGACATAGCTTACAAATTAGACTTACCTAGCGGATGTGGTGTCCACCCAATTTTTCATGTTAGTAAGCTAAAGCAATACTTACACCAGCACCCATAATTTAATTGATGGTATTGTTTCTTTGCAGGGCAGGAGCAAGAGACTAGTAGATTGTGTACTAGATCATAGGGAGAAAAGGCATAGAAATCGCATTCCCTAAGAGTATCTGATTGCATGGAAGGGGTTGCCATAATAGATGCTACGTGGGAGATAGCTAGCTCCTTACATCAGCATCATTTTTTTAGTAATATCTCATAGTTTTTAACTAATAAACCTTGTACTCAGTCAACTCTTCATCTTATGTGGGCATTTACTCATTTTTGGATATTTTCTTTTATTCATTGGATTTATCTCATCCCAACACTTGGATTAATCTTATTGGCTCATAGGAACCTTAATTGGACCATAATCCAAAATTTTTAGAAAATCTTGACCCTTAGACTAAGGTCTTTTAAATCATTTTTAATTGATTCCTAATGCACCTTGGAAATTTTATTTTGATTTTCTATTTCAGGGAAATATATTTTTGATATTTGTAGAATTTATATATCCAAAAATATCTCAATATTGAATTATCGCTCTCTAGAATTTTTTATCTCTCTAGGCAAAAACAAGGAAAATAATATTTTCTTGTATTCAAAAACAGGGAATGATTACAGGGGATTGAAGTAAAGGCTTATTCATTATTCAGGTTGCTCTGAGGAGGAATCTTACAGATTAGCTTGCTTCTTTTTCTAGAAGTGAAGCCCCCAACCAATCAATTGGTTTAGCAAGTGGAGAAGAGAGATCCAAGAGTTGTTGAAGAGAGAGAGAAGTTCCAAGCTCCCCAAAAGTAGAGGATTTTTAAGGGATAATAGAAAATATGATTATTTTAATGTAATACTGGCATGGTATAGCTCACAGAGATGAGAATACAAAATAATGAGGGTCTATTTATAGGTTAGGGAGGCCACTAACTGAGTCCAACTGGGTTCTAGAATTTTCCAGCTTGACTCAATTTGGACAAGATTTGGACCAGTTTGGCTCCCCTTTTGATCCAGTCTGATCCAAGAGAGAGGAGAGATAAAAATATCACAATTTTTTTGAATTAAAAAAACCTTCCACACATGTGAAGGAGGTGCCTACCTCAAAGGTCCCGCTCTCCTATCAAAGTTTCAAAAATTCATCATTTCTCCAAAATATCTCATTTTCTTTAGTATTATCTCTTAATTTTTAACTAATGAACCTTGTACTCAGTCAACTCTTCATCTTATGTGTGTATTTACTCATTTTTGGGTATTTTCTTTTATTCATTAGATTTATCTCATCCCAACACTTGGATTAATCCTATTGGCCCATAGGAACCTTAATTGGACCATAATCCAGAAATTTCTGAAAATCTAGACCCTTAGGCTAAGGTCCCTTATATCATTTTTAATTGATTCCTAATGCACATTGGAAAATTTATTTTGAACTTTTGTTTCGGGAAAATATATTTTAGATATTAGGAGAATTTTTATATCTAAAAATATCTCAATATTGAATTACCTCTCTCTAGAATTTTTCTTCTCTCTAGGCAAAACAAGGAAAAATAACATTTTCTTGCATTCTGAAATAGGGAATGATTACAGGGGATTGAGGTAAAAGCTTATTCATTATTCAGGCTGAGGAGGAATCTTACACCTATGAGGCTTGCTATGTCTAACATGTGATACTTGCACTCACTACGCTCGTACTCGTTTTCTGAGGTGGGATAGGAGCTACCAATATATATGATATATATCCACTAATCCTTCCTTAAGAGGGAGTTTCTATGAAGGGGATGAGATAAAGTCATCACCGATCACTAGAAAGAAGACGTTGCATTTGGCTATGGTTGACCCATGGAAGGCCAACTTTCATCTCCAATTGAGTCCCTTAGCGCATCTACCAATGTGTGGCTTGGTTGGATTGGTTCTAGAGGCACTCTAGAGAGGAAAAGGCTTCGAAACTAGTTCTATTTGTGACCTCTTAAAAATGAATACAATTTTGTCTGAGGCCTTAGCCTAAGTATCGCTTGCTAGTTCTTCAATTGGCTCTAGGATAGGGTCTCGGATATGCTTAGGCATGGATCATGGTTCATACGACCACTTGCTCTAACACTCAGCCTATACCTTCCTCATAAGTCCTTGGTCTTGTTTCATTCTCTCTTTCTCCAACATGGGGTAGTCTCTGTTAAAGTCTATGGGTTTCTTTTCTTTAGGCAAAGCAGGTTTGAGTGAGAGATCACTTGTATCTCCTCAATGGTGGTAGCTTTGGAGCTCTCGTCAAAACTAGTTTTGATAGTCACGATGTTGTTGCCCTTAATAACTGATCATGCATTGCATTTACATGTGCTCTTTGAGGTATTCTTCTTCTAGATCCCTATGGTTCTAGTGGAATTTTTAGGGGCTACTATAGCTTTTGGGGCTTGCACCTGTAGCTCTTTTGCTACTTGCTTCAAAGTTGAAGCCTAGGCTTTCTTCTTATTGATGACAACCTTGGATGTTCCTTTGACTCCAATCTTGTCTTGGCTTGGAGCCTTGTAATTATAGTAAGGGATTCATCTCCACAATATCTTGATTCATTCTCGCACTCTGCAACACTATTTACCTTTTTTCTTATAGAAATCTAAGAGCTCATTGAACGCCTTCTTGGATTGTTGAAATCTAGTTTATGCCTATAAAACCATTCCTTGACTTTTCTAAAGCTTGAGAGTTTTGCTGAATGAGTCCGCTTAACAAGTTCTCATTAAAGTGGAGGGGAAGATGCTTTTGCTCATGGGGGCGATTGTCCACTCTATTGGGACAATCATTGTAGATACGGTCAAATCCGCACTTATATCATGTGCCCCCGTAAGGAATTACGTTAGGGTGCATGAGATTTGGAGTGCTATACTAGGGGCCCTTGGGGGATTTTATGGAGGGTCTTTGTGAGGGCACTCCACAATACACTATGGGTCTTTGCATCAAAAACATATTATATTGGTGGCCTACATACCATATAGTTGAGGTCTCTTGCTCTTTGTTGCACCATGGTCTCGAATAGAGAGGTGTAGTCTATGGGTGAACCCTGGTCTAGATACCCATAGGGATCATACTATGCTTCTTAGATGGGTCTTGTTGTTCAATAAGACTCATAAGGATACCCATAGAGATCATACTATGTTGCTCATATGGGTCGTAGGACTTATAGCTCTCTTGTTCTTGGTTTCTATCTCTGCATGCAAGGTCATCAAGTAACTGTACTAGTGCTTGGAGGAATGTTGGGGTGGTATTACTTGAGGTGGATATGGCAATTGGGGTAGTCTATAAAGACCTCATGGTGTAGGGTTTTGATATATAGACATTGGAGCTTGTGCTTCTTGCTAAGGAGTGGGATTGGTAAGGCTAATGGGTTGCCGTGGCTTAGAGAGCAACCAACATCTTTCTAGGTTTCCTTTTTGGTACCAACAATGAGCTGTGTCATGGTTCCCATGGCATTGGTAGTGAGCATTATATTGTTGTTATCTAGGCCTTAGCATTGGAGACTCTGTACTTGTGAAAGAAACCATAGTGAAAGACTAAACTAAGGGTAGAGAGAACATAGTAGGGGCCTCCATTCATCAATATAAAAAATCCAATAACCTTCTCAATGTAGCTGGATTAGAATAGACCTTATGGTTGGAATTGAGTATGATTCCTCCAAGTTAAAAAACCCCTTCATAATTCTAAAAAATAAGAGGCATTGATGACTCCCTTGGGCTCAACATGATGTCTTATTCAATAGAACAGTTCTACCAAAATTCCTCTAAAGATTCTATAATCTAAAGCTCATCAACTCTTACCAAAATCTGTTGGTGGCTAAGCTTGAACCATCCGACCCAATGGATTAGCCTATGCCTAACCTAGATTTCCCAACCTGGATTCAATGATTGGTGCACACACCCATAATAGGATTTTTCATTTAGCTTTCACTCACACATGCTTTGCACAATTTAATTTGACACTCAAAAAATCATAATCATTCATAAAAATAGACCTTTATAAAAAGATATAACCACCATCATCCACAAGTACTCATAGGTCCAAGTCTCCACAACAGTATGAAAGAACGAGTCCTTAGATTGGACTTAAAATCAATAACACCCGGTAGATCTACTTAATCCTGTCATCACCGATATGGAGGATCTACTCACCCCACTATATAGTACCAACGAGACATCTACTCAATCTTAGTTCTGCGCCTACTATCAAAAATATCGAGGGATCTACTCACCCCACCAATGTATAAACTAGGGCTACATGCCTCATTGACTTGTACATTGGAATGATCCATGTTTAATCTGAGAGGGATCAGTAAACATCCCAAGCCTCATCATCTAACCATTTACCTTCATTTTTAATAACCCTTAACACACAACACTCCCCTTGTCTCAATGCATCGACCACTTCCTCCAACCTTATTAAAGACCTAAACCCTCACTTCTGATAGAGATGAAGACCACCCCCTCCAACCCTATTGAAGACATAAACCCTCACTCTGAGAGATATGCAGACCACCCCCCAAAACGTCAATCTCAATAGACTCTCAAGGAAGTGGGTACCCAAGAGTACCCTAGTTATCCAAGGAAGATTTGACCCTAAAACAACTTTTTTGGAAGGTGGTGTGGGTCCTGAAATCTAGTGTAGTGAAGACCCAAAATGAAAGATTCCTTGGCAAGTTTTCTCTCTTCCGCCCAACCTTTATCCCCACCATGAGGACCTTCATTTTTTGTCCAAGACCAAGCCCCAATTCATGCAATGACTTGATTCACTTAACCTTGATCCTCCTTGGGATCCCTTAAGCATGAATGTGAGTCCCTAGTGACTTGCTATAACTCCACACCCCTCTTTGACTTCTGACATCGTGTGTTGGCTAGCCATGCTTGGTCATCATCACAGACGCTTACGTTTGGTTACTTGTTGTTGCTGGATCATATTCACCACCTTTAACCTTGGTACACTTACCCTTGTGATTTCGTGTGATTTTACTTTGAGTATTACATTCTTTCCCTATTTCTAGAAATCATCGTCATTGATGATAATTATAGGGAAATGAGAGGCACAGCCGTTGATTCTTTTCCATAGAACAATTTTTATCCGGGATTTACTTCATCCATCCATCCAGCCTAACCCCATCCAGTCCCATGGGTTAGCCAACCACCCAACCACTGTAGTGATGGGATCCAATTAGGAATTTGGTTAGGTTTTGTACTGGGTACAGGGAAAAGAGTTCCCAGGCTCCCTAGCCAGATATTCATGCAAACTTAAAACTAGTCACACCACTTACACACCCAATATGAAATTGCCTTTTTCACAGAATCAGCTATCTTTAAAAACAATCATTTAATGAAACCATTATGTCACTGATCATAATCCTCAAAATCTCTGGTTAAATCCTTATTTCCAAAATCGGTGTACCTATGGCATCATTGGCAACCAGAATGCTCACCACCTGTCCACTCAGGGGCCTTTTCGATAGTTCCTAGCTCATAATAACCGGCAATATATTCACATATCAAAATGGAATCTTCGTTGAAGATCAGCAAGATCAACCAATGGATCCATATAAAAGAGCCATGGACTCATCCGTTGAGGACCAGCAAGGTCAATCAACAAGATCCATGCCCGAATTCAGAAAACAACTCTTACTCCTTGGTCCAATATCTTTCACGACACACGTGTGGCTATCGTCGGTGACCCAGAGCCCGAGCACCATATGGTCAGCACCCTCTAGGATCCTTCGCAGGTGACCTAGCGCTTCACTCATAGGCCGCTTCCATGGTCCCTCATCCACCGTACTGGAAGCTCACCATTTAGATCGAGGCTGGTCAAGACCTCGGCTGACCTTGCTATGCGAGACGTCCTCCGTTGACTCTCTGTCAGCTGTTGCAACTATCAAATTAGGTCTCCACGACCTCATTCACAAGATGGTCAAAATGCTTCTCTAGCATTCTTGACATAAAATAGTCATTTAAAAATAGTTCAAAAATACAGTTTCTATAACGAACTCTCGTCTTTCCACACTGCTCCACATCAACCCACATTATTTAATTCCACAACTATTTTATAAGGATTCCTATTCTCATTTAATCATATCATTTTTCATCTCATCACATCCTTTTTCAATTTATCCTCATCGGATCTCATCACATCGTTCCTCAATTTATCCTCATCGAATCTCATCCACTCGCATCTACCCATATCCACATCTCATCACATCACACTCATTCACATCACATCCATTCAGACCACATCACATTCACTCACATCTCATCCATTCAGACCACATCACATTCATTCATATCCATCACATTCACATTCATTCATATCCATCACATTCATTCTCATCACCAATAAATCACATCACTTCTATCCACATAATATCTTATTCATACACATCTCATCTCATTTATCCACATCCATCCAATCGTTCACATGTATGACTACTCGCATCTATCCATACATTCATATCTATCACTTCACATCCACATATATTCATGTCACATCTCACCTCTTTACATCGCATCACATTCTTTCACATACACATCTATATCCATTCTTTCACATACATCCACATCCATTCTTTCACATATTCATTCACATCCATTCCTCACATACACATTCACATTCTTTATCATCACATACATTCACTCACATCTCATATCATTCATTTACATTCTGATTCACATGACATCACATCTCATCCATTCATTCACATTTATCTGATTCGCATCACATCACATCCCATCACATCTATTCATCTCATATTCTCATCACTTCTATTCACATCACATCTATCCAATCATCTATCTGATTCACATCACATCTCATCACATCTATTCATCTCATATTCTCATCACTTCTATTCACATCACATCTATCCAATCATCTATCTGATTCGCATCACATCTCATCACATCTATTCATCTCATATTCTCATCAGTTCTATTCACATCACATCTATCCAATCATCTATCTGATTCACATCTTATCTCATCACATCTATTCACCACACATCTCATCACCTCTATTCACAGAATTTAAACATAGAATTTAAGAGGATCCTAAATTTTTTTACAAAGATTCTTTACGCATCTATTTATACATAATTCAAATTTAAGAAAAATAACACGTTGAAATAAAATTAAATCCTTTATGCATCTTTCTATACTACATAAATTTGATTTTAATGAGAATAACACTTTTGAAATAAAAATAAATTCCTTTATGCATCTTTCTATGCATAAAATCAAAATTAATGAGAATAACTCTTTTGAAATAAAAATAAATTCTTTTATGCATCTTTCTATGTATAAAATCAAAATTAATGAGAATAACTCTTTTGAAATAAAAATAAATTCCTTTATGCATCTTTCTATGCATAAATTTAATTTTAATGGAAATAACACTTTTGAAATAAAAATAATTCTTTTATGCATCTTTCTATGCACATAAATTTAATTTTAATGAGAATGACACTTTTGAAATAAAATAAATCTTTTAGAATGCACAAACGGAAGGAATTACTCTTTTAGAATAACCTAATGATAAACTTTAGTTCCACAAAATTTAAGAAAATTTTACCATAACCTCCTTTGTATGGGTGACCATTTCTCAATTTTAACATTCAATTTATAACTTGAATTAATCTAATTTGAATTCTAATATCTCTAATCTACTCCATTTTTTAAAAATTAAGAGAGTAAACAATGAAAAGAGTTTAATTAATCATTTAATTGAACTTTCTAGGATTGAAAAGGGTTGAATTGTAAAGAAGAGAAAGGGGTGGCCTTTCCATCAAGGAATAGCATCAAATTTTAATTCAAACATTTTCAAAGCATAAAATTTAAGAAAACCATAGATTTAAAATTCACAATAAGTAAGAATTAAGCTTACATGGAGTTTGTAAGCTTTCCTTTGGCTTGAGGGATTGAGGGTTCTACTCTTGTTTGCAGCAAGAGTGGCCACAATTGAATTATAAGTGAATTCAATGTATTTGACTCTAAGGAGGAGTAGAGTAACATTGCATAAACACTATTAACCTTTTACAAAGGGGGAGGCTTCTATTTATAGGAAAAAGTGATCCTCTAACCAAGCAAACTGATTCTAGAAATTTCCAGATCAGTTTGGTCACTTTTTGACCATTTTTAGGTCAGTTTAGCTTACTTTTTGGTTCTAGTTGAAACAGGAGAGAGGAGAGATGAAAATATCTCATTATTTGTGAGTTTAAAACTCATCCACACATGTGAAATAGGTGCCTCCACAATGTCTGCACACCCAATTTGTCTTCCTGTAGTACACTCAAATGTCACAACCAGTGACCTCAATGTGCATACATACACCCAATGGCAACTATTGACCTCCTTGCAGCACACACAATGTCTGCACACCCAATTTGTCTTCCTGTAGTTCTTAAAACAGAGTTCTGTAGAGAATCGATGACTTACTCGCCGTAGTGCTCGAAATTACCTGCTTTCTGAAAAATGGAGGTCGTAACGCATATTCGGCCCAAAAAAATTTGATAGGACAGTATAGTTGCCCTATAGCTTTACTCTCGCGAAGAAAGCTCCTCAATCAGAGGTCGTTTGCTGGTACCTCTCGTAGAGCTCCCGACAAGGGTGTAGTCACCAACACAAATAGGGAAGAGTAGTTGAAGCTCTTACCCTCGTACCGCTTCCTGTGCTTCTCTTGCTTGCAGCTCAGCCCTTAGCATGAACCAAGCTCTGATACCATGAAAAGATGCAGGGGAGAAGAGAGCTTGAGCTCTTGCAAGCACACACACACTCACAAAACCCTAAAAGAGAACACACAAGGTGAGAGGCTGAAAATCTTCTTCTCCTTCACACAACACTCAACACACCATATACAAAGATAAGAGTACACACATATGAAAAGGTACTCAACCAAATACATACTAGGGTTCTCTATAGTGTGAACCCAACTAAATGAGCTGGCACTATAACTATGCCTCTAGAATGGCTGTCACACAGCCTGTCATCCCACTGGCCGCATATCACCCATGATCTCACCAACCATGCCAGTGGTGTAAGTGTGGGGCCTATCCCCCAGGCGGGTCATCAGTGTCCACCGCCTCACTAGATGAGCTCGATATCTCAACAAGGTGGTTAGAGCAAGCTAATTGTACAACCTCTTAAATGACTATCGTTTTCACACAACATGCAGGATCTTCTCACCATTGCGACATGTGAAATGAAAGAGGAGGATATGGATGTCCAATGTCTATTCTAGGAATGCATTAATGAAGTGATGGACAACCATGGTTGTGAGAGGGTAGATTTCTATGGTTTTATGGGGCAGATGAGGCTGATGCAAACTAGAATGCAATTTGACATGTGTTTAATGGTGGAAAAAACAATGTCTTGACAGATAAGGAGAGGTCTTGCCTATTTCATTGGGAGCAAAGCATGGTTTTCCACACAAGAAAGTATGTGTGTGTTACATCTCAAGGAGATCACAAAGCAATGTGCGAAGTGGCGCATGGCTCCTACCAGTGAAGCTGCATCAGTGGAGGCTCGATTGATACGTCAATGGTGGTGCAGTGGTCATGTGATGGACATGAATTTGTTAGTAATGGACTCTTGGTTGAGCTGGTGGGAAGTGCGCATAGCACATTGGGGTTTAGTCATGTGACAACGATAGAGAGAAGTAATGATGGTCCAAATATCCCAAGAACAAACCTAGCAGAAAGCAAGCATGGAAGTTGGCTAGCAAGGGAAGGATATAGACACAAGATTTCTCATTACGATGCATGTACTACCGATATGGCGAATGCAATTTTGCAAAGCACAAAGGCAATCTCTTACACTCAAGGCAAGCACATAGGGAGAGGCCCAAGCTTGGAGAAACTAAAAGAACGGTGCTTTATAAGCCCTTCCCAAGTGGTCCGAGCAATTAATCAGGCAACTGAAGGAACACCCATGTACATGGCACATACCCCTCTTCATTGGTGACAAAGAGAGTGCACGTTATAAGAGACCATCAAGGGTGGTAATTGATATTGATGATGATGAGGCCACAAATTGACTAGAGTACAACACACATGTAAGAGATTGCAAGTATTATGGGAGGCCACCAAAGATCAATTTCAAAGAACATGATACAAGCAAAACTTCAGAAAGAACTGCAGAAGTCACAGAGGGCAATGTCGTTGAGCACAAGGTGAATGAAGCAATGTGGGCAATCCGAAGGACATGCATTGATAGTAAGGTCACATGCAGCGAAACGCCTCGTGGGGGTAAGACGTGTGGCCCAACACATAGTTAGATCTACTAAGGGTGTGCCTGCACATTCCTTTGAAGGCTATCGCTGTCGCAAGCACCCTAATGGTCTCATTAGACAATGGATGTGGTTCTGCCCCTGACCACGTGCTTCATTGCTATATAGTGTACAACAACATAGACCCAAAGTCTAGTCCACCACCCAAGATATGTCCAATTTCTACAGGAACAAACCTCACAAATGAGGAGGTATGTTCATTGTGGGAAGGTGGATACCAGGAGGTATGTTCATTGTGGGAACAAACCTCACAAATGAGGAGGTATGTTCATTGTGGGAAGGTGGATACCAGGAGGTATGTTCATTGTGGGAAGGTGGATACCAGGTATGTTCATTGTGGGAAGGTGGATACCAGGTGGAGTGAAAGAATGCAAAAGATGTTGTACCCATCCCATCGCATAATAGTGGGGCTTCAAGGTTCTTTACAACTGCAACTTCAAAAGATCTGCCATATGGGTCCACTACTAACATAGAGGCTGGTCGGTCAAGCATGCAAAATGGCATAAGAGTCAAGTACTTTTGTCAACATCAAAAGTAGCTAAGAAAATAAAGGTTGCTTTGAAAATGAAAGCTATGGTGGTAGAAAAAGTTCAGAGAGTGGAGCACAAGTATGAAGTTTTTAAGATCGAATTGCATGGGGATGATGCACACGTGGGAAAATATGATGTGCATGTGAAAGATGAACCATCTTGTACATGTCTTGATTTTGAAGATAGAGACGCTAAGAAGAAGATGTACCTTGCATGCAAGCACTTGTACTTCATTTATTTACGTGTGCTAGGCTTAAGCCGCCAGAGTGAGAATATGTTCATCCACCAACCTATCCTATCTAACATTGAGCTTTACAATGCCTTGTCTTGTAGGAGAACATACCCTTATTTAGAAATTTGAATGCAAGGATAATCAGTTGAGCTTAACCTTTGTGGATGTTACCTCATTGTAGAGGGTTCTATTGTGCAATGTCTATCTCCTTCAAATACATGCTCGCTCTTTCCCAAACAAGTTCAAAATATGCATTTTTTATTGTGGTATTGAAACTCGAGGAAAGAAACCTTTATAAATAACATTTAAAAAAATAAATATAGTTTTTTATTTTGAGTGTTGAAAGCTCCAAAGCAATTTGTTATACAACATTGCCACCAAGCCTTGTTAGAAGAGTAAAACAACCCAAAACCTCCTTCTTTTTACTTTTGATGGCCTCATCAAATGTTAGCATTAAAGTTGTTGTTACACGTATTGAGAGGGAGGCTGCCGATGTGGAGATCAAACAGAAGACCATAGATGGTGCACAAGCATGGAAAGGTCTCACATCCTTTCCACTTCCTGAAAATGGTGAAAAAATTTCTCAAGTTAAGGATGAAGTGGTGGACTTAATTGCAATTTGGCGAGTCCATGATTTTATTGATGAATCGTCTGAGTGTGTCTTGCTAGAGGAATTATGGAAGGGTACGAACACCATTCGCTTATTTGTGCCTACACCCTGGAGAACAAGCGAGGCCCATAGTAGTAAAGATGTTGGTTTTCACATTTCTGTATTTGGAAGGTGTACGTGAATGAACTTGGTTTTATTTGTCAGTTTGAACCAATAACCCCAATGTAGAGGATGTGATGTTGATATGTGTTTATGTGTTCACTCCCGTCGAAGTAATTATGTCATGTTGCTCTCTCTAACTTGCTTCGCCCCTCTCTCTTCATGGAGGGGGGCTTGGAATTTCTGTAATTGGAAGATTTACATTAAAAAACTAGGTTTTATTCTCAATTCAAACCAATAACCTCAATTGTAGGCCCTCTTTGTCTTGGGGGAGGGGGAATCTTTTTGGAATCCGCTCGCCCAATTCCCAAAAAGCGCTCGCTCGCTCGAAAATGATGGTCGCTAAAAAAAATGATCACTAAAAAAAATTGTTCCCTCTTGTTAACCCTAGGAATGTGTTAACATCCCCCCCTACTTGGCAATCGCATCCTCATGATTGCGTTGAAGACCTTTGTGTGGAGAGAATGGACGTTTAATTGTCGATGGCTTTGATGTTGAGTTACGTTTAATTGTCTTTGACCCTCCGAGAAGGAATAAGAAAAGCTAGTTTAGTGTGAATGAAAAGGTTAGTGGTTTATTTGGAATTCCTAATGAGGTGGGGAGGTAGGGGGCTTTTTGTGAATGATTGCATTTGTATATTTGTGTGAGCATGCTTTTTTTGGAGTTTTTTTTGCTCACTTTTTTTTTTGGCAATCATAAGCAAGGTTACATGTGATTTGTGTTAGTGGAGACACTAAGAGATGTTATTAATGTGAGAGAAGAGAGGGGATGATTCAGAGGAACATAGACATAATCATCAGAACAAGATGGTGATTCTCAGTTCCTCATTTGATTCATTGAAGCGACATTCATCATTTGAAGAAATTGGCCTTTGATGATGTCCCTTTGTGTGGCAGGATTCTTGTCAATGTTGTTGAGTAGGACCTATTCCTACATGCTTCTTCCCATGTGCTTTTTATATTTTTATGTATATTTAAGTGCTCTTATGAAGCAGATAGACATGAAGTACAAGAATTGAGTCAAATAGACTCTTATTGAACTACTTTGTGTTGAAGTAGCCACTTGTTGTTGGCGAGGTTAAAAGAATTACATTGACTTGCGAGGCTAATATAGATATCTTCACTAAGGATTGAAGATCATTGATTTGTGAAGATGGTAGCATCGTTTAGAGAGGTTTGGAATTTGAAGGAAATTTCCAAGCGATGGGTTGTACCATTTACAAGGCTTTTACCCACCATGGCCCCCCATCTAGAGATGTACCTGGGAGTTATCGAGATGGTGAGGCTTTGGTGCAAATGTTCTCCAGTGCATGAGTATGGATATGTCCTCATGGAGCAGCTACTAATGTTAATATAGTAAAAAGAATAGTAAGCGATAAGCTTAACAAAATATAATGGGCTACTGAAGATTCTTGGGAGTTGCTTGTGATTTTTATCACTTCTAGGTAGGCCATATGTGTGACTCCCTTGTTTTTGTGTGTTTTTTTAAATTTCTTTTTAACTACACCTTGTGAGCAACAGGTTCTTGTGGCTATTCTCCTTTTTGAGAGAATAGGTTCTTATGTCTGCCACGTAGCTTTTGTGAAAAGATGCAGGGGGGAGAAGAGAGCTTGAGCTCTTGCAAGCACACACACACTCACAAAACCCAACACACAAGGTGAGAGGCTGAAAATCTTCTTCTTCCTCGCTCAACACTCAACACACCATATACAAAGATAAGAGTACACACATATGAAAAGGTACTCAACCAAATACATACTAGGGTTCTCTATAGTGTGAACCCAACTAAATGAGCTGGCGCTATAACTATGTCGATCTCTAGAATGGCGCTATAACCCAACTAAATGAGCTGGCGCTATAACTATGCCGATCTCTAGAATGGCGCTATAACCCAACTAAATGAGCTGGCGCTATAACTATGCCGATCTCTAGAATGGCTGTCACACAGCCTGTCATCCCACTGGCCGCATATCATCCATGATCTCACCAACCATGCCAGTGGTGTAAGTGTGGGGCCTATCCCCCTAGGCGGGTCATCAGTGTCCACCGCCTCACTAGATGAGCTCGATATCTCAATACTCCCCCTCGAGCTCAACTCCATCTCATGTACACCAAGCAAAGCCCTGAATCTGCAGCCATAGCTTTCTCCCAACACACATTTCCAACAGCCTCATCAATGCATGTGGGCTCTATAACCTGCACAACCTTTGCCATGTATGCATAGTGATGTGCCACATAACCATCATAGGTAAACCTCTGCACAGGATTCTTTACTCTCCCAGATCTTCGTAGCTTTGCATTCATGGCTTGCAGAGCCTTCTTTACACTAGGTATTCTCATAGCTGGTATCCCAAGCTCCTCATCAAGGCTCATCTCTGAGCCACTAGACTCTCCATCAACATGAGAATGCCCTGCAGAAATGTCAGGCATACTAAGGGGCTCAACCACTTTCTCTTTTCCTTTACATGATGTACTAATCACATTTGCAAGACGCAGCATGCCACTCCATGGTCTATCAAAACTGAACCACTAGATGAGGACTCTCCTGGTCCACTCAAAGACTGTGATTGCTAACTTGTATTCTGTGCAACCACATTTCCACTCACATCAGCCCCAACAGCTTCTTTTTCAGTAGCATACCAGCTGCTCATCTCATCAAAGACAACATTCGTGCTTACCCTCAACTCACGTGTAGCAGGGTTATAACACCTGTATCCCTTTTGCTCAAGGGAGTATCCAATAAACACACATTTTTTTGCTTTTGGATCCAGCTTAGTTCTCAGTTCATTTGGCACATGCACATATGCAATGCATCCAAAGACTTTTAGATGAGACAAATCAGGTTTTCTGTCAGTAAACCTCTCCTCTAGAGTTACATCATGTATGGCTACAGTTGGAGTCCTGTTCATGATGTAAATTGTGGTAGAAACAGCCTCAGCCCAATAGCTATGTGGCATATTCTTCTCTTCCCACACAATCTCAGCAATGTGCCTATTTTTCCACTCAGTAACTCCATTTTGCTGCGGAGTGTACCTGCATGTAAACTGTCTCCGAATACCATTCTTCTTCAAAAATTCAGAGCACTCATTGGATAAGTACTCTCCCTCTCCATCTGACCTTAGGCACTTTACATATTTCCCTGATTGCTTTTCAACCATAACTCTGAAATTTTGAAAATGAGTGAACACCTCACTCTTCTCCTTCATGAAGTATACCCACACTTTCCTTGTGTGGTCATCAATAAACGTCACATAATACCTGCAGCCTCCCATAGACATGGTCTTTGTAGGACCCCATACATATGAATGCACAACATCTAGTCCATTTCTGCTCACATTTCTGTTACATGGAAATACAAGCTTTGTTTGCTTTCCAAATTGGCATGCTTCACATATTCTCTGCATACCTTCAACTTTAAACTTTGGCAGCCCTGTCACAATTCCTTTAGTCTGCATAGACTTCATTCTCTGCTCATTCACATGTCCAATTCTTTTATGCCAAATGTCTGTGTCTGCAACAATTCCTGAACCATTTGCAAACATCACAACACTCACTTTAGGCATGTTTACATTCAATGTAAACATTCTACCCACTCTGTTGCCTTTTGCCTGCACTTGTCTTTAAAGTTTTCAACATAACAACCATCAGGGTTAAACCGAACCTGCAAACCCTGCTCAATCATCTGGCCAATTGAAACCAGATTCTTTGTTATGTTCGGAACATGAAGTACATTTGCAAGGTACTTCACTACTTTGCCATCCTGCATAGACAATGGCACATCTCCAACATGGGCAATTGGATGAGCAGTGTCATCCCTGTTTCCACAAAACCTGGTCTTTCAAGTTTTTTCATCTCCTTAAACCACTCCCCATGACTTGTCATGTGGTTCAAAGCACCTGAATCAATGTACCATACATCATCTTTATGTGCTGCTTCAACATTTTCAGACATGGCATTCACGACATGCTGCATAACAAACAAACATTTTCAGACATGGCATTCACGACATGCTGCATAACAAACAACCTTTCATTATCCTCATTGTTTATGCTCGAGGATGCATAGTTGTTTTGCTACAATTTCCCATTTTGCATGTCAGCCTGCTTCTTATAACAATCTGCCTGCACATGTCCAGGCTTACCACAATAAAAGCATTCACGTGTATCATTATGCTGCCTTTGCCAATTTCCACGACCTCTTTGACTCCCCCTGCCTCTGAATTGGCCTCTTCCACCTGCGTGTTGTTGTTGTTGTTGTAAATTCTGGGACTGTTGTTGTTGGCGCTGCTGGCCATAATTCTGATTACCTGTTTGGCCACCTCCTTGACCGTGTCCACGGCCTCCTCTACCTCGTCCTCTTCCTGAACTTGTGTAGAAGGCCTGTTGCTCTGAATTGTTTTTGTTTTGTGAAGACTATTGGTCTTCACCCAAGCTCTTCTCTTCTATAATCAACATAGACACCAAATCTCCGAAATTGGGAATGTTTTCCCGAGTCTAAATAGACATCTTGAACGCCTTGTATTGTGGCCCGAGACCACGTAAACAGACTTCCACCTTGTCATCATCATCTACTGAAACACCAATAGATGCAAGGGATTCCACAATACCCTTTATCTTCAATGCATAGTCATTCACAGACATACTCTTTTTCTCCACAATATGAAGTTCATTCTTCAACTGTATCTTTCGTGCCTTGGTATTTGTTTTATAGAGTTTTACCAAGGTGTCCCACGCCTCCTTGGGGGACTTGGCATCCTGTATGTGCCCAATCATTGTGTCATGTATACTGATAGAGAGCCAATACATAACTTTTTTGGCTCCTTGGGGGACTTGGCATCCTGTATGTGCCCAATCATTGTGTCCTGTATATACTGATAGAGAGCCAATACATAACTTTTTTGGCTCCTTGGTTCCAATCCTTGAACTCTTTCACATTTGCAGTAGTCGGTATCTCCAGTGCCTCTTCATGCTCACCTTCTATATAGTCCCAGAAATTTGTCAGCCTCTGAACCTCCAAGCATGGAAGTTGTTCTTATCAAGCTTCTCAGCAACAATCTGGTTTATGCCATCATTTGACATCTTGCCAGACACACAAATTTACCAGAAACGGCACTCTGGTTTGTCCTGCACAAACTGCTGTATTTTCTGCAGCAGTACTGTAGTACACTCAAATGCCACAACCAGTGACCTCAATGTGCATACATACACCCAATGGCAACTGTTGACCTCCTTGCAGCACACACAATGTCTGCACAACCAATTTGTCTTCATGTAGTTCTTAAAACAGAGTTCTGCAGAGAATCAACTGCAGTGCTCGAAATCGCCTGCTTTCTGAAAAACGAAGGTCGTAACGTGCCCGAAACGCGTTTTCGGCCCGAATTTTTTTTGTCTAATAGGACAGTATAGTTGCCCTATAGCTTTACTCCCACGAAGAAAGCTCCTCAATCAGAGATCGTTTGCCGGTGCCTCCCGTAGAGCTCCCGACAAGGGTGTAGTCGCCAACACAAATAGGGAAGAGTAGTTGAAGCTCTTACCCTTGTACCGCTTCCTGTGCTTCTCTTGCTTGCAGCTCAGCCCTTAGCATGAATCAGGCTTTGATACCATGAAAAGATGCAGGTGAGAAGAGAGATTGAGCTCTTGCAAGCACACACACACACTCACAAAACCCTAAAAAAGAACACACAAGGTGAGAGGCTGAAAATCTTCTTCTTCCTCACTCAACACTCAACACACCATATACAAAGATAAGAGTACACACAATGAAAGGTACTCAACCAAATACATAATAGGGTTCTCTACAGTGTGAACCCAACTAAATGAGCTGGCACTATAACTATGCCGGTCTCTAGAATGGCTGTCACACAGCCTGTCATCCCACTGGCCGCATATCACCCATGATCTCACCAACCATGCTAGTGGTGTAAGTGTGGGGCCTATCCCTCAGGCGGGTCATCAGTGTCCACCACCTCACTAGATGAGCTCGATATCTCAACATTCTGCACTTATGCTTTACATCCAGAGAGGGGTGAAAAGAGCATTGTGAGTTTATCTTTGATGCGCTCTCATAAGACTCTGTTTACAGACGTGAGAATTGATTCTTGAATTTTTGGCTCAAATGTTGTCGAGGTGGTAGGTAAGACTGTTTGTTGGTTACCATTGGGGTTGTTCGAACACACAAGCTCTTATGTAGATGTTGAATGCACGAGAGTGGTTAAGTGACTTGCTTGGTATTGTTTGAGCCTCCATGCTTGTCAAACTTTAGGTGAAGCTGTTGGGGTTGAAGTTGGTGGTGAGGCTTTCTTCACGTTGTTTGATTTTGGCAACCATATGATGGGATTGCCATCATAGTATCTTTGTTGTTTGAAGCACATGCACATGCACCCATCTTTGATGAACATTATAAATTGGTGGGGCTGGTGCGTTTGGTGCTAAGGTTTCCTTCTTTGTGCAAGCTTAGGGGGCTTTGTGATGCGCTTAGAAATCCAAGCATTGGTATTTCCTTGGTAGTACCCTTGTGCTTGCAATAATATTTTTGGTACCCATGCTTGATGACTTGGTGGAGTTCTTTGAGGAACTTGCATAGGCTTTTGTGGACAGTGTTGTGGAGTACTTTTCTTTTTCCTTAGCCTCTGAGTGCTGCGTTGAGGAAAAGACTTTGACTGTCGAGGCACCCAAATTTGATTGGCACCTTCATAGTAGCCTTGAGCAACAAGTAGCTACTTTTCCACCCACATTTTGATACCATTAAGATACCTTGATTTTGGTTGTCTTGGTGGATTTTCTTTTTGGTTGATGCGGAAGGTTTGGGGCCCTCCTTGACATTGGTTTGCGCTGAGAATGCAGGTTTGAGACTTATGGCAATTTTTGATGATGATGAGGCTAGAGTCTCTTGTGGAGTGGCTGTCGATGATGAGGCTTTCGAGCATGCAATTTTCTCCTTTGGTGAGGTTTATCGATGAAGAGGCATAGGCTCCGGGGCTTTTCCTTTGAGTTCCTTATTAGAGATAGATGGTTGCGCTATGGGAACTTCTTCAGGAATAGCTATTGATTTTGAGGTATTGCCATCTAACTTCGTTGGTGAGGATGGGATTGAAGGAGTAGATGCTTTATGTCAGTTGTTGACGTTGATGGTAGGTCATTGTGTAAAGGGGATTCTGTGGAAGAGACTTGTAACCTTTTGCGTTCAGCATCATAGAAGTCCATTAAAGTTGGATCTTCTTCCTTGCAGTATGGTATTGTGAACTTTTTGTCATTGACCATCGTGAATGAGTCTATCGCTAGAGCAAAGCGCAGTGGTGCTTGGGTAGCCATAGTAGATTTATGCCCCAAGATCAAACCTGCTTCCCCAACACATACTCAACCACAAAAAACTTGCAAGTAAGGGGGTTAGTTTCAATATACATTGTATGTTTAAAGTACCCCAAACATGGCATGTTCAAGTCTTGTGTGAAGGGAATTCTTTTCAAGATAAGCCGTGAGTGTTGGTTGATCGAACAAATCCCATAACTCAAGGGTCATGAGATTATGTTCTCGTGTTGGATAAAATTGTGCTTGATCTGTGGTTATTTTATTGGAAAGTTCCAATCCAACAAGAATCCTAGGGATCTCTTTTATAAGATATATTGGAAGTTCCAGCTCCTCCAAGGTCTCTTCCTCCTGTAATAGCAATTGTGCAATGCCTGTAGGAGTGACTGTTTTCACGGATTCATCTATTGAATACAACGAGTCACTTATCCAAGTTCCACTAAGGATGACATCATACTCAAAGGAGTCTAGGGTAACATGGAATGTAAATTCCACATCTCCACAAATTGTTTGAGTAGCATAGCTAAAAGAACCAAGAACTTCAATGTTTTGTCCATTGGCTCCTCTTGCAAGACCATTGTCTGTAGGGATGAGTTTAGGTTGTCCCAATGACACCCAAGTGTCTATGGACATGATGTTATGACTAGCTCGAGGACTAATCAATGCAGGTTTATGCTTAACAGCATTGCCTATAGGAAATCTAACCATACCATGATAGAATCTTCAAGAGGAACCATGGATGTTTTAGTTTTCACCTTCAGATCTCATTTTTGTTTCATATTCCCACACTTTCATCCTCTTTTTGGCTTTCCTCTTTTTCAAGAGTACCCAATGTGTACACTGGCACACTTGGTCCTCTGACAATTCTAAATGAGGTCTGTTTGGAAACTTTGCGAATCCTCACAGTCCTGTTCTATGGAGCTCCTTATATCTTGATATAACTCATGTTGAGCCCTTAAAGGTGCAAGTGCTGATGTTATGCTGGCTTCACCACCATGAGAGAAGAGAATTCCTCCAAATGAGATTTTGAGAGACTGCTTTAATTTTGCAAGGGAATTATCGAATTCCTTACGTGCTTTCTCAACTGCATAACTCGTGTAATCTATTCTCGAATGACTCTTTTGTAGAGAGAATGTCTTCCTCTTGAAAGGGGAAGTGGTACTCCTTTGGGTTTTGTATTTTGGTTTCTTTTTTAGGTTTGACATTATTAGGCTCAATCACAACTGGTGATCCTGTAAGACACTCAGCCAAGTTAAGCATGCTCTCTTGAGCTTGCTTTTTGCGTTTCGCATATGCTATATGATCATGATTTTCTATTTGGGGTGGTTGGGTGGATTCTAGTTTCTTGATTGGTCTATGAGGTGCACTAAGTGAGTCAAAACTTGTTTCATCCTCACTAAGTGACATACTAGAACTTGTTTCATCTTTTGACTTTCTTTGGATCGTCAGGTTTTCTGTATGTTTGCCCATGCAACGAGATTGAATTTTCTTTTGGGCTTTTGTATCCTCTATCACACATATGGGTTTTGTGGTTTGTGTGGTGGCTTTTGAGGTGGATGCTTTTGCATCATGTGTAGCTTTTGGCTCTTTTGGGTTTATAGTTAAATTGCAGCAATGTGATGAGCTATGGTGGATCAAATGCAAGGATCAACATGATTAGCAAGTAAGTATAAGGTGATTAAAGTGATATTAGTGCACAATTAATCTAATAGCTTAATGTAGGCATGGATACTCAAAAACCAGTAATTTCTCATTAGGCAAATGCCTCCATTTATAGATTTTACATCTACAAGATGCCAAGCATCTAATCCCACTGATTTCTCCTTGATTTGCGCCACCTCTCCTACATTTGGGGGCACCTTTTTCTAGACTCTTTCTACACCCCTATATTCACTCATGCTACCCTCCTTGATTCTCTCATTTAGTAGATTCTTGTCACCTTTTCATTGCTACCCACTCAATTACAGACTCCCTTTTACAGTCTCTAGCTAAGGGCTTGTTCCCGCACACACCCATTTACTTGCATATTTCAACACCTCCCCTCAAGTGAATAATTCTAGCACACCTAGACCCTATATCAAGTTTTCCTCTTACTTGGTAGCCCACAATCAGTGCCTCAAGTCCCTAACTCATAGTCCTTGACACTCTCTCTCTATGTGTCCAAGGCTACTACAAGTGCTCGTGACCTCCTTGACTAAAGTGCTCACACATACATCTACCACATGGCCTACATCATTGGTGGCTCAGAGGTGGTTTTACTCTATTGGGGTAGGTTATATTGGGTTGTGGGGTTTCTCTCTCTTTCTCTCTCCGAAAAGATGTCCTGACTCCTCTACCTTAGGAGTCTCCATAAAGTTTGCCGATGCCGATCCTTCTTCATTTGGTTTGCTGCTGTAAGTCTCTAACCATATGTCCTCGCTTCCCACAGTTGTGGCAAGTGAAGGTCCTTCCTCCTCCCCTGCCTCTTCCTCGTCCTCGTGCGAGGCCTCCTCAGGTGTAGAATGCTTTCTCCTCTCCAGTTGTTGGTTCCAATCCTTTCTTCTCTTTGACCTTGTTCTCTTGCTCTAGTAGAGCTCCTTCTATCTCATGCAGATTCAAATCTGGTACATTCTTTAATGTTGCCACAATGTTCTCATACTCTTCCTTGTCCACACTCTTTAGAAGCACTGCTAGTGCCTTGTCATCTTCTACCTTCTTCCCAATGGCTACAAGTTGTTGCTTAATGCTTTTGTATTTGTTCAAGTGTGTTGTTCTGAGAGGTTCACTTTCCTTCATGTCAAGTTTGTAGAATTGCATTAGCAGATTTATCTTTGAATTCTTTTCTTGAGTGCCAAATAATTTGTTAAGTTCATCCCATGCATCTTTAGCTTGTTGTATCCCTATAATGTGGTGAATGATTTCATCATTTAAGCTAAGTGCAATGAGCCCTAATGCTTTCTCATTTTTATTCTTCCACTCATTCTCTCCACTTCGATTAGACATTCATCTCTTTCCTCAATTAGCCCCCATAGATTCTTCCTCTCATGAGCAAATACATGGTCTTTGTTTGCCATGTATGAAACTGCTCCTCGTTGAACTTAGCTATTTCTTGTGCACTAGGATCCTCCTTAGGTGTCCTAGCACTTCACTCAGGGACCGCTTCATTGGTCCTTGCCCATCGTACCGGAAGAGCACAATTTTAATCGTACCGAGGCTGGTCAAGACCTTGGTAGGCTTTACCGCGAGCGACGTCCCTTGAGGACTCTCCGCCAGCTGTTCCAATGAACCTCCTCTTAGTAAAACACATATGCCACATTCCTCCAGCATTCTGGCGTAAAACAGTCCTTTAAATGAAAAACAGAGGTTCCAATGCAAGTAAATTCTAGTTTGAGATTGGTTCCAAAAAACCCCCTTTTTTCATAATTCCCAGTTTCATAATGAGGATCCTTGATCTCTCATGAGGGTAATCTTCCCATCATTTTGTCAGTTTGTCCAACTAGATTCTTGGTGAGTTCTGTCAAAGGGAAAACTAGTTTAGTTCCGGTAGTCTATTCTTTGTATTTAGGAACTGGAATTGGTCACACAAAGTTTTTGCTTGATTCAGATCGAGAGATGGACAAGTAGATTTACTGTCCATCCCTCTCACAGTCTAACCAAATTCATTTGGTTTAGTTCTAACGAGGATTCCTTCCAGATAAACGTCTAATTTTGGGTAAATATCAATTTAGTGATTCCTTCCAGATAAACGAGGATTCCTTCCAGATAAACGTCTAATTTTGGGTAAATATCAATTTAGTGATTTTACCAATTAAAATATCCAAAGATATTCCACATAATTTCTTGACCTTAATTCATTAGGTAGAATTATGGTGGAAATTTATCTTTTGACACAAATTACTTCAAATCCATCTTTTCTTAAATATCATAAAAATTCTTCTTTAAACTAAATACCAATTACCTATTTTTTGAATAAACTTGAAATCCCTCTTTTTCTCATCTAATGAGTGCAATCCAATTATCATGGTAATTCCTCTTTTACCATAAATTAAATCTATCTAAAATTATTCTTAAAAATTACATAAAATATCCATTAAGCTAGAAATTCCACTTTTCTCATTCAAATGATTGAATTCCAAATATGGTGGGAATTCCTCTTTCATCATTTAAATTTATCTATGCAAAAAGATAAATTTAACTAAATTTTCTCTTAAAAATTAATTAAAATTATCCATTAATTCCTTTACACTAGAAACTCTACTTTTCTCATTTAAATGGTTGAATTCCAATTATGGTGGAAATTCCTCTTTCATCATTTAAATTTATCTATGTGAAAAGATAAATTTAACTAAATTTTCTCTTAAAAATTAAATAAAAATATCCATTAATTCCTTTATACTAGAAATTACATTTTTCTCATTTAAATGGTTGAATTCCAATTATGGTGGGAATTTCTCTTTCATCATTTAAATTTATCTATGCAAAAAGATAAATTTAACTAAAATATTTCTTTAATTTTTAAATAAAATATACATTATTTTAGTATTCCAATTTTTCTCTTACTTCATTGGAAAACATGGATTTCCATTGTCATGGGAATTTCTCTTTTATCATAAAAATAAATTACTAAAAATTTATCTTTTTTCTAATTAGCTAATTATGTATAAACATAAAAATCAAATTTTCCATGGTTATGATGAGAACTATTCAATTAATCTAGGATGATTAATCATAGAATATGGTAGGAAGTCCTCTTTTCATATTATGAATGAAAATGATTTATGTGTTAATTTTTTCAAAAATTTTACCATAGCTCCGCTGCATTACTGATAATTTTTAATAATTTTAAAAACATAAAGTTTTAGTAATATTATATGATAGAATAACTATCATTAGGATCAATATCCAATTGTGGACTTGATTCCTAAGTTTTTTATAAATTAAATAGCATAAAAGCATTAAAAAGCCACTTCTTTGGCCTCTAATTTGACAAGCATAGAAATTACTTTTAGATTTGAGAATTGCTTCATGAGAAGCATCATTTGAATATAGAATAGGTCATAGGAATGACCATTCTTTGGGGGAGAGAGAGATATGCTTAAAAAATATTTTAATTTAAGCATAAATGTAAAATTTATAAGATTTATCACTAAAATTCATTAGAGAGTTCCAATTGCATCAAAGAGCCATTCAATTGAATGCTTCTCAAGCTTGAGAGGGGTTGAGAAGTGAGAAACATTTTGAGATTTAAGAAAAAAGACCATAAACCACACTTTACCTCTTAATTTGCTTGATTCTTTAGTCAATGGAGAGGCCCCCAACCAATCAATTGGTTTGGTATATTGATGAAGACTCCAAGGAAGGTTGAAGAGAGAGAGAAGCTCCAATCTCTTCAATTTGTAGAGGATTTTTAGAGGATAATAGAAAATAAGATTATCTTAGAGTAATACCGACATGGTTTAGTTCACAGATGAGAATACAAAAGAATGAGAGTCTATTTATAGGTGAGGGAGGCCACTAACTGAGTCCAACTAAGTTCTAGAATTTTCCAACTTCAGTTTGGCTGAATTTGGACAAGATTTGGACCAGTTTGGTTTGATCCAGGAGAGAGGAGAGATAAAAATATCCTATTATTTTTGAGTTTAAAACTCCTCCACACATGTGAAATAGGTGCCTCCTTGAAGCCCCCCCGTTTCCTTACCAAGGTGTCAAAAATGAATGATTACTCCAAAATATCTCATTTTTTTAGTAATATTTCATAATTTTTAACTAATAAATCTTGTACTCAGTCAACTCTTCATCTTATGTAGGCATTTACTCATTTTTGGGTATTTTCTTTTATTCATTGGATTTATCTCATCCCAACACTTAGATTAATCTTATTGGTCCTCCATATAGGAACGTTGATTGGACCATAATCCAAATTTTTTAAAAAATCTTGACCCTTAGGCTAAGGTCTTCTAAATCATTTTTAATTAATTCCAATTGCACCTTGGAAAATTTATTTTGATTTTCTGTTTCAAGGAAACATATTTTTGATATTTGTAGAATTTATATGTCCAAAAATATCTCAATATTGATTTACCACTCTCTAGAATTTTTTATCTCACTGGGCAAAACAAGGAAAAATAATATTTTCTTGTATTCAGAAACAGGGAATGAAGTAAAGGCTTATTCATTATTCAGGCTGAGGAGGAATCTTACATCCTCTCCCACTTGAAAAACGCGAGATGTCCTCATCTTGCAAAGTGGGGGTAATCCTTCGCCAACTCTTCTTCTTTCTCCCAGGTGGCGTCTTCTAGAGGGAAGAACTTCCACTTTACTAAGAATTCTCTGAGGACTCTGCTCTTGAGAATCTTCTCCCGAACGTCAAGGATTTCCTCAAGTTGGAGTACCATCTGGCCTTGAGTCGAAGAGATCAATTGTTCATCATCAAGCATGTGACTCGGGCTGGGTACATATTTCTTAAGCAAACTGACATGGAATACATCATGTACCTTGAGATGGGGAGGCAGAAGAAGTTTATAGGCTAGATCGCCCACTTTCTTTATGACAACATATGGCCCACAATATCTGGGAGAGAGCTTCTTGTACTTCCCTAAGGATAAGGAACTTCTTTTTGGTCGTACTCGAATGAAGACCATATCTGATTCTTCAAACTCTCTCTCTGACCTCTTTTTATCTGCATACTGCTTTTGCCTGTCTTGGGCTGCTTTTATATCTTTACGGATTGATTACATTTGCTGGTCCATGTCATCAAGCATTTGTCTGGACATTTCGACTCTGATCAATGGGTCAGACCAAGTCAACGGTGTAAGGCAATCTTGTCCATACAAAGGTTTGAAAGGACTCATCCCAATGCTTCGATGTGATAAGAAGCATTGTAAGCAAACTCGACCAGATGCAAATGGCTTAACCACTTCTTCGGTTCCTTGCCACAGCATGACCGAAGGATATCTTCAATTACCTGGTTCACCCTTTCAGTCTGGCCATCTGTTTTGGGGTGATAGGCTTTGCTGAGATCCAAGAAAGTTTCTACTGCTTCGAAGAATGCAGTCCAAAATTTTGATGTGAATTTGGGATCTGTGTCACTTACTATTCTCCTGGGTAAACCATGCAATCTGAAGATCTCTTTAAGGAAAACTCTCGTAGTATCTACTACAGAGTATGTTTCTTTCACTCTACTGGAATGTGATGGGCAACTTTGGTTAGCCTGTCAACTACCAGAAAAATGGAGTTGTAACCTGATTGCACTGAAGGTAATCCAGTGACAAAGTCCATACTGATACATTCCCACTTCATCTGAGGAATGTCTAGAGGCTGCAGTTTCCCTAGCATCTTGACTCTCTCTGCCTTGACTCTTTGACACATTCAGCATTTCTGCACATAATCAAGTACATCCTTTTTGAGTCCTGGCCAGAAGAAGCTTTTCTTCACAGACATATAGGTTTTTATAAACCCTGGATGTCCAGCTATCAGGCTATCATGGGCTTCTCTCAGAATTCTTCCCTTTATTCCCTCATGATTGGGAATACATAGCCGATTATTATAATACATGCATCCTTCATCCAATTTGTACCCAAGAACTTGACTCACTTCCTGAGGAGTCTTGCTTTCCTACATCAAAAGGGTAGCAATAGGGGCAAAAAATTTGTCCTACATGATTTTCTCCTTTGCTTTATTGATTAATGGATTTGACACCACTATAATTGCAACAAGTAAGGAGGCTTTTCTGCTGAGCGCACCACATTTTCTTTTCCCGGCCGATACTTAATTTCAAAAATAAATTCCGGCAGAGGGTCTGCATCCATCTCCTTTGACGCATGTTGAGATCCCTTTGGGTGAAGATCCACTTTAGACTTTTATGATCTGTCATTAAGGTGAACCTTTGTCCCAAAAGATAATGTCTCCATAACATCAGAGCATACACTACTTGTAAGATTTCTCCCCAGCCTCTTAAGATGTCCAGCATCTTTCCCTGTAATCAAATCCCTCTTCAAAAATATAAAAGATCTTGTTTCTACCAGTTTTGGCCTAGAGAGAGAAAATATTCTAGAGAGAGAATATTCAAATTTTAAATATTTTTGGATAAAAAATATATCATCTTATTAAAATAAGTTCCCCTGAAACAGAAGTTCAAAAAGATTTTCAGAAGGTGCATTAGAAATTAAGTATAATCTGTTCAAGAGGCATTATCCTGGGGGTCAAGATTTTTTCGAAATTTTAAATTAAGGTTCCTATAGACCAATAAGATTCATCCAAATGTAGGGAGGAGATAAATAGAAGAATAAAATAAAAATCCCCCAAAAATGAGTAAATACTCACATAAGATGAAGAGTTGACTAAGGACAAGGTTAATAGTTAAAAAAGAGAGATATTTAGGTGAAATGATGCATTTTTGACACCTCAGTATGGGGGAATTCCCCTCATGAAGGAGGCGCCTATTTCACATGCTTGAATGAGTTTTAAACTCCCAAATAATGAGATATTTTTATCTCTCCTCTCTCCTGTTTCAACTAGATCCAAAAAGTGAGCAAAACTGACCCAAAAATGGTCAAAATTTGACCAAACTGATCTGGAAAATTCTAGAATCAGTTGGCTTGGTTAGAAGCTCACTTTTTCCTATAAATATAAGCCTTTCCGTTTTTTAAAACTCAATAGTGTTTTGCACTATTACCCTGCCTCTCCCAAGTGCCAAAAACAGTGAATTTTACTCACAATTCATTAGTTTTTGACCTTCCCTCTTCTAAAAGATTGGTGGCCACTCTTGTTTCAAACAAGAGTTGAACCCTCAAACCATCAAGCCAAAGGAAAGCTCTCAAATTATCTATGTAAGTTGGAGATTCTTCTCTTTTCTATTCATTTTGTGATTTTTATGGTTTTTTTTTATGATTGTTGTCTTCTCTAAATTGAACGGATGTTATGCCTCATAGAAAAAAGGCATTCCCCTCTCTTCTTTAGTAAACCCAACCATTCTTTATCCTAGATGATTGATTATTGGATAAAATCAAGTTTTTCATAATATCTCTTAAATAAGTAGAAAATGTTTACATTAGAATGATTTAAATACTTTTGGTGAACTTCTAATTAATTTTAGTGAGTTAAAAATTGAAAAATGGTCAGCCATACAAAGTAGGTTATGGTAAAATTTTCTAAAAATTTATGAAATAAATTTCATCTTTTATTAATAAAAAAGAGTAATCCCCATCTCGTTAGAGCATTCTAAAAGTGTCATTTTCATTCATGCATAGAAAGATGCATATTGATTATTTTTTATAAAAGAATGATTTTCAATAGAATTAAATTCTATGAAAGATACTTATTGATAATTTTATTATTATGAAAGTGTTACTTTCTTCATTATGGATTTTTTTATTACAAAAGAGTTACTTTTATCATACTGATTTTTATGCATAAAAGTATGCATAAAAGAATATTTTTTCTTATTATAAAAGTGTTACTTTTATCATTATTGATTTCTATGCATAAAAGTATGCATAAAAGAATATTTTTTATTATTATAAAAGTGTTACTTTTATCATTATTGATTTCTATGTATAAAAGTATCCATAAAAGAATATTGTTTTTATTATAAAAGTGTTACTTTTATCATTATTAATTTCTATGCATAAAAGTATGCATAAAAGAATTTTTTTTTATTATAAAAGTGTTACTTTTATCATTATTGATTTCTATGCATAAAAGAATATTTTTTTATTATAAAAGTGTTGCTTTTATCATTATTGATTTTTATGCATAAACATATGCATAAAAGATATTTTTTTAATATTAAAAGTGTGACTTTCATCATAAATGATTTTTATGCATAAACATGTGCATAAAAGATATATTTTTTATATTAAAAGTGTGACTTTCATCATAAATGATATTTATGCATAAACATATGCATAAAAGATATTTTTTAATATTAAAAGTGTGACTTTCATCATAAATGATATTTATGCATAATCATATGCATAAAAGATATTTTTTTAATATTAAAAGTGTGACTTTCATCATAAATGATATTTATGCATAAACATGTGCATAAAAAATATTTTTTTATATTAAAAGTATGACTTTCATCATAAATGATATTTATGCATAAACATGTGCATAAAAGATATTTTTTTATATTAAAAGTATGACTTTCATCATAAATGATATTTATGCATAAACATATGCATAAAAGATATTTTTTTAATATTAAAAGTGTGACTTTCATCATAAATGTTTTTTATGCATAAACATGTGCATAAAAGATATTTTTTTAATATTAAAAGTGTGACTTTCATCATAATAAACATATGCATAAAAGATATTTCTTATATATTAAAAGTGTGACTTTCATCATAAATGATTTTTATGCATAAACATGTGCATAAAGGATATTTTTTTATATTAAAAGAGTGATTTTTATCATAAATTATTTTTATGATGATAAAAGTGTGACTTTCATCAGAATTAGATTTTATGCATAATTAGATGCATATAGAATCTTTATAATTAAAGAAGGGTTCTCCTTAATCCTCTGTTTAATTTTCGCAAAAATTAGAAAAATGAATAAGTAGATAATCTGTGAGAAGAAATGCTACCGTTTCATATTCACTAAGATGGTAACGAGAAAATTCAATTAAATTATCGAAGTCGAAGATCGAGATAAATGATTATTTTATTCCTCAAAAGAAATTCATGTTTTAGAAATCTGTAAGCAAATATTTATCGAACAAAATTTAGAAAAAGAGAAATTGAAATAGCACCTTTTGAGAAAGATAGTGTAGGAAGAGCCTTTCCAAACCCAAACTCTGATTCAGACTATTGACCGAGACCTAATTCCTTCATCAATTTCAATCAATGACGATGTGCCTAGTTCAAGAAAAATGTACTCAAATCCCCCACCGAATCTGAAACTAAGCTAAGACTTTTGATTTTGATCTGAGGATCAAGTTAACAGAATTTGAGGAATTCTGTTTGGAATTCAGACCTGGATCTAGAAGTATTGAGATACGGATTTAAGATTATTCATGGTTTTTAAACAAAATCAAAACTGAAAACTTGCATAGAAACCTTGTTTTCTTAAAGGATTGTCTTACGCCAGAATGCTGGAGGGAGCATTTGGCATATATGTTTATCTAAGGGAAGTTTGGTTGCAACAGCTGGTGGGGAGTGTTTGAGGGACAGCTCACGCGGCAAAAACCTGCCCAGGTCTTGACCAGCCTGGGTATGGTGAAAATTGGTGTGCTTCCGGTACGATGGGTGAGGGCCGACGAAGCGGTCCCTGAGTGAAGTACCAGGACACCTAAAGAGGATCTTGGAGGGTTCTGACCAGGCAATGCACGGGCTCGCGATGCTTAGGACACCCATACATATGTCGAGGAAGATATATATGTATGTTGACGAAGTGGTTATTGTAATCTATTACTGGATCTCGTTGCTGACCAGTTGGTCCCAACGGAGAGTCCAGAGTGGTATTGTTTTTGTGAAACAAGGAATTGAATGGAAACTTTGAATTATGAAATCTGTGATCATATCTGTTTTGTCTCAATGGATTATTTTTATATTAAAGTTTTAAAGAGGAGTGTGTGCGTACCTGTTTTCTAAAGCTAAAGTTAAGAAAGGCATTTTAACTATGGGTGGGTGAGTACTTGTTGGTTCTACCGATTCCAGTGGGCAGGGTGGTGGCTAACCCATGGAATCAGTGGAGTTTTAATAATCAAACTGAAAAATCTTAGGATTACGCTAGGATTCGAGTAGCTAGTTAATTCCTTCTCAATTGAGTGGATCAACGGCTGTGCCTGATCTCGATTAGGAAAAAAGTGTTGAAATTACTCAGATGATCAAATTATATCAGTGATAGTTTCCTTCTATCTGGTTTATTCAGGTGAAGGATAGTTTAGAATTGATCTTGTTAGAAAGAAAATTCAAAAAGGTGGAATCGTCCCCGCTTTCCGGGCATGGGAAATTTTCTCGGTTTCGGTTTTCGGAGCCAGCCTAGTCTTGTGCCCGGACATTCGTGGGCGAGGCCCCGAGTGAGAAACCCTGCCCCATGTATGAGGGGGCTGCTTCCGCTGTCAGCTTCTACCGGGAGTCCGGTGCACGGAGGGGGCAGAGGGATCTCACAGTTGGTATCAGAGCGAAGTTAAAAGCTAATAAGGATAAATAAATTCTTATCAAAAATTGATAATAAAAACTCAGAAAAATCATTTTTCATAATGTGTTTTCATTCCGTAAGCTTCTTTAATGAAGAATTTTTAATCAAAGAAATTATTTTTATAAATGGAAGTTCCCTATTTATCTGGTATTCTCGACTTCACCCAGTCTCAAGATATGACTGTGTTCGCCTTCCAGTATCTCATTTCTTCCGCTTCAACTCGAACAAGCCAAGCTAGACTTGCATGCCATTTCAAGGATTTATATTTTCCTAACCCAGTGGAGAAACTATAGCATAAGTGGTTTGCAGGGCAATATGTCCACGCCTCTTGCGACCGCCATGCAATGCTGTGGTAGAACCTCTCATTGGCTATGATTTTGTGAAAGCTGAAAATGGTGCGTGGCATCATTCTATATCATTCGACGCCTCGGAATTTCTGACTTTCATGCCAAGTCTACAGACTCCTTAGTTGTTTTATTCCTAAGGAGAAAATAATAGCTCCCTTGTCAATAAGTGAACGTTTGTATCAGGGCATGGCTAGGACCCACCAGTACCGTCGTCTTATGTGACTCCCGAGGAGATTTTGAATTCTGGAGCCGAGCTGCTCTATGTACATATTGCAACTTTTATAAATAAAGAAATGTTTTTCGGAGAAAAATTCCCTATTGTATAAGTGATTGTTTATGGACGATCTGATAAAGAAAAATCTGTTATCAGACATATGTCATAGATCTCCAATAAGATCATTGTCTTGTTTAATAAATTGTTTTCCAAACTTCTTAAGTCTTAGGATCTTGTGGATGATATCAAAATAAAAATTTAATAATATATAAATTTTTGGCAGAATCATGAGACGAGGAAACCGTGGCCGTCAGCCAGACCCTCTCTCTGAAGATGACGAGCTTGACCCTGATGTTTGCAAGGCTCTTCATAGGACTCAGCCAGGACCCTTTAAAGGAGAAGGGGAGAACCTGGGCGAGGCTGTGGAGAAATGGGTGGAAGCCATGGAAGAATATTTTGACGTCACAGGCTACAATGAGCGGAGCAAAATGGCTCTTGCCTGTCTGAAAATAGTGGAAACAGCCAGGGTAGCATGGAGGAACCACTATGACACCAACCGTCTGGACAGAAATACTCAGTCTTGGAACGACCTAAAAACCTATCTAAGAAAGAGATTTTGTCCCCCTGGATTTTTGGAAACCAAAATGAACGAATTCTTAGAGCTAAAGCAGGAGAGCAAAACCATCGAGGAATATCACCAGGCCTTTGCTCTTCTACTCAAATATTCACCACCTCTTGATGAAGAACAACTCATGGCCAGGTTCATTCAGGGAATGAACGAACCCTTGGACACACTGGTCAAAAATGCCAAGCCAGTGTCCATGGGTGGCTGAAGTAGTAAGAATGGCATAGGATTTTGCCAAAGCCTTTGTAGTAAAGGTCCCGCCAAAGCCTGCACCCTCTAACTTTAAAAGATTCCAAGCCCAGGGAAGTACTTCAAACTTTCCACCCCCAAAGAGGCAGCAAGGGCCGAATCAGAATCAGGATGCAGGAAGATTCCAAAGTGAAGGAAGACCCTTCTCCCATAATATAACTAAAAGACTGCCCGACTCCTGCCATGTCAAGGGGGCAGGGAAGTCAAGGACCCCGAGTTCAGAGACCAACCCCTTCATAGCAATCAAGGTCTGTCTCGCCCAAATTAGGGAAACCCTAGAAGAACTCTAGCTCAGCCATCTGCTTCTGTCCAGAGTAACCTCAGAACTCCTTCCCAGAACTGGGGCAACCAAAGAGAAAGAGTTCCACCTCAGATTGCAGCAGCCAGAGCAGTCACAATTTCAGATGTAGTAGAAGAGGAAAGAGGGCAGATCTATGCTGCAATTGAAAACCAAGGGCCTAACCAGTCATCCATACTCCAGTAGAATATTAGGTTAAGACTTTTAAGCTTTTGATTGATTTAGGCAGTTCTCATTCATTCATTTCCCCTGGATGCTTGCGTAAGCTAGTCTTAGAAAACAGAAATCAGGGAAACCTATGCAAGTTGAATTGGCCAGTGGGAAGATTCTTTTCACTCACCATGAGACATATCTTATCCAGTTCAATCTAGATGGTAATGTGACCGACTGTCAGTTCAAAGTCTTACCTCTGGGAGTTTTTGTGAGACGGGATCCTTGGAATGGATTGGCTCCACAAAAATCAAGCTGAATACATTGTCACAATGGAACCATTTCCTTCCATGACCTTCACGGGAACAAAGTTCAAGGAACTGGAGTTTCCAGATCCCCAGACCTTCAGTTAGTAAAAGCTTCTAGGTTGCTGAAAGGACTTAGAAAGAAGCAGCAAATTTATGTTGTCAAAATGAACCCAGTAGATTCAAAGCTTAAGGCTAAAGAACCTAAATGGTTAAGTGAATTTGATGATCTATTCCCAGCAGAGCTAATTGAAATGCCTCCAATTCGGGAAGTAGATCATGTGATAAAATTGACCCCCCAGTAGCCCTGCGCACGTACAAAATGCCAGTTCCTGAAGCCATTGAACTCAAGGAACAGCTTAGACAGCTATTAGAACAAGGGCTTGTAAGACCCAATGTTTCACCTTGGGGTGCGCCAGTTCTCTTTCAGAAAAAGAAAGATGGAATGCTTAGACTCTGTGTGGACTACAGAGGTCTAAATCAGCTTCTGGACAGGCTAAATGGAGCCTAGATCTTCACAAAGATAGATCTCAAATCCGGGTATTACCAGATCAGGATCAATGATCAAGATATACCGAAAATCAATACTCACTATGGGCATTATATATTTACTGTCATGCCGTTCGGATTAACTAATGTCCCAGCTACATTCAATCGCCTAATGCAGGACATCCTCAGAGAATACTTGGATGATTTTGTTCTAGTTTTCTTTGATGACATTCTGATCTACTCAAAGAATGCAGCTGACCATGAGACTCATGTCAAAAAAGTTCTTGAGATTCTAAGGAAGCACCAACTCTTTGCCAAAAAGAGCAAATGCACTTTCTCTGCCGACCACGTTGAATACTTGGGCTTTCTGGTATCCAAAGATGGAATTTTTCCAGATTCTACAAAAGTCCAAGCAGTCATAGATTGGCCTGAACCAAAGATAGTGAAAGAAGTCAGAGGATTCTTGGGATTGACTGGTTTGTATAGAATTTTTATACCAAAGTATGCTCTCATAGCTTCCCCATGAATAACCTTCTCAAAAAGAATACCCCATTTCAGTGGTCTGCCAGGTGTCAGAGTGCTTTTGATAAGCTGAAGACCGCCTTGGTAACCAGTCCCGTTCTGAAGCTGCCAGATTTCTCTCTACCCTTTGAGGTAGTAACTGATGCAAGTGGTTTTGCCCTAGGAGGTGCACTCATGCAGGAAGGTCATGCAGTGGCCTATGAATCCCGAAAGCTCAGAACGCATGAGAGGAATTATGTTGTCCACGACCTGGAATTACTTTCAGTAGTCTATGCCTTAAAGTTATGGAGACATTACCTACTAGGAAAAAGATTCAATTTGATGACAGATCATCAGAGCTTAAAGTGGATCTTCACTCAGAAGGACCTCAACATGCGCCAAAGAAGGTGGATGCAGACCCTACAGGAGTTTGATTTTGAAATCAAGTACAGCCCAGGCAAAGAGAATGTGGTTGCAGATGCCCTCAGTAGAAAAGCCTCCTTGCTTGAAATTTCAGTAGTGTCAAATCCTTTGATAATTGAAGCAAGAGAGAAGATCATACAGGATAGATTCTTCGGCCCTATTGCTACCCTACTTATGCAGGAAAGCAAAACTCCGCAGGAGTTGAACAAAGTTCAAGGGTACAGCCTGGATGATGGCATTATGTATTATAATCGCAGGCTATGCATTACCAATGATGAGGGAACCAAGGGTCAAATTCTGAATGAAGCCCATGACAGCCTTATAGCAGGACATCTAGGTTTCATTAAAACCTACATGTCTATAAAGAAAAGCTTCTTTTGGCCTGGTCTGGAAAAGGATATACTGAATCATGTACGTCAATGTCTGACATGCCAGAAAGTCAAAGCTGAAAGAGTAAAAATGCCTGGGAAGTTACATCCATTGGACATTCCCCAGATGAAGTGGGAATGTATCAGTATGGATTTTATTACTGGATTACCTTCAGTTACAACTCCATTTTCGTGGTAGTTGACAGACTAACCAAAGTTGCCTATCCGATTCCAGTAAAAGAAACCTACACTGCAGTGGATGTGGCCAGAGTGTTCCTCAAAGAAATCTTCAGATTGCATGGCCTACCCAAAGGCCTACCCAAAAGAGAATAGTAAGTGATCGTGATCCCAAGTTTACTTCAAGAATCTGGACTGCATTTTTTGAAGCAGTGGGAACTTTCTTGGATCTCAGCACAGCTTATCACCCTGAGACCGATGGTCAAACTGAAAGGGTAAACCAAGTAATCGAAGATATACTTCGGTCATGCTGTGGCAGGGAACCCAAGAAGTGGCTAAGCTATCTGCACCTAGTCGAGTTCGCCTACAATGCTTCTTATCACCGAAGTATCAGGATGAGCCCTTTTAAAGCTCTGTATGGACAAGATTGCTTAACTCCATTAACTTGGTCCGACCCATTGATTAGGGTCAAGATGTCCAGACAGATGCTTAACGACATGGAGCAGCAGATGCAAGCAATTCGTAAAGATATTAAAGCTGCCCAGGATCGTCAGAAGCAGTATGCAGATAAGAAGAGGACAGACAGAAAGTTTGAAGAAGCAGATATGGTCTTCATTAGAGTACGGCCCAAAAGAAGTTCTCTATCTCTTGGGAAGTACAAGAAGTTATCCCCCAGATATTGTGGGCCATATTTGATTACTAAGAAAGTAGGTGACTTAGCCTATGAGCTTCTTCTGCCTCCTCATCTCAAAGTTCATAATGCATTTCATGTAAGCCTTCTAAAGAAATATGTGCCAAGCCCAAATCATGTGCTTGATGAAATCCTAACCTCTTCAACCCAAGGGCAGATGGAACTCCAACCTGAAGAAATTCTTGATGTTCGAGAAAAGATTCTCAGGAATAGAATTCTCAGAGAGTTATTGGTAAAATGGAAGTTCTATCCTTTTGAAGATTCCACCTGGGAGAATGAAGCCGATCTATTTTATGGGATTACCCCTAGTTTGCGATATGAGGACATCTCGCGTATTTCAAGTGGAAGAGAATGTAAGATTCCTCCCCAACCTCTTAAGATGTCCAGCATCTTCCCCTGTAATCAAATCCCTCTTCAGAAATATAAAAGATCTTGTTTCTAGAGAGAGAATATTCTAGAGAGAGAATATTCAGATTTTAAATATTTTTGGATAGAAAAATATATCATCTTGTTAAAATAAGTTCCCCTGAAACAGAAGTTCAAAAAGATTTTCAGAAGTTCAAAAAGATTTTCAGAAGGTGCATTAGAAATTAAGTATAATCTGTTCAAGAGGCATTATCCTAGGGGTCAAGATTTTTTCGAAATTTTAAATTAAGGTTCCTATGGACCAATAAGATTCATCCAAAAGTAGGGAGGAGATAAATAGAAGAATAAAAGAAAATCTCCCAAAAATGAGTAAATACTCACATAAGATGAAGAGTTGACTAAGGACAAGGTTAATAGTTAAAAAAGAGAGATATTTAGGTGAAATGATGCATTTTTGACACCTCAGTATGGGGGAATTCCCCTCATGAAGGAGGCGCCTATTTCACATGCTTGAATGAGTTTTAAACTCCCAAATAATGAGATATTTTTATCTCTCCTCTCTCCTATTTCAACTAGATCCAAAAAGTGAGCAAAACTGACCCAAAAATGGTCAAAAATTGACCAAATTGATCTGGAAAATTCTAGAATCAGTTGGCTTGGTTAGAAGCTCACTTTTTCTATAAATAGAATCCTTCCCCTTTTTTGAAACTCAATAGTGTTTTGCACTGTTACCCTGCCTCTCCCAAGTGCCAAAAACAGTGAATTTTACTCATAATTCATTAGTTTTTGACCTTCCCTCTTCTAAAAGATTGGTGGCCACTCTTGTTGCAAACAAGAGTTGAACCCTCAAACCATCAAGCCAAAGGAAAGCTCTCAAATTATCTATGTAAGTTGGAGATTCTTCTCTTTTCTATTCATTTTGTGATTTTTATGGTTTTTTATGATTTTTGTCTTCTCTAAATTGAACACATGTTATGCCTCATAGAAAAAAGGCATTCCCCTCTCTTCTTTAGTAAATCCAACCATTCTTTATCCTAGATGATTGATTATTGGATAAAATCAAGTTTTTCATAATGTTTCTCTTAAATAAGTAGAAAATGTTTACATTAGAATGATTTAAATACTTTTGGTGAACTTCTAATTAATTTTAGTGAGTTAAAAATTGAAAAATGGTCAGCCATACAAAGGAGGTTATGGCAAAATTTTCTAAAAATTTATGAAATAAATTTCATCTATTAATAAACAAAAAGAGTAATCCCCATCATTAGAGCATTCTAAAAGGTCATTTTCATTCATGCATATAGAAAGATGCACATTGATTAATTTTTATAAAAGAATGATTTTCAATAGAATTAAATTCTATGAAAGATACTTATTGATAATTTTATACTTATGAAAGTGTTACTTTCTTCATTATGAATTTTTATGCATAAAAGTATATTTTTTTGTTACAAAAGAGTTACTTTTATCATATTGATTTTTATGCATAAAAGTATGCATAAAAGAATATTTTTTCTTATTATAAAACTGTTACTTTTATCATTATTGATTTCTATGCATAAAAGAATATTTTTTTTATTATAAAAGTGTTACTTTTATCATTATTGATTTCTATGCATAAAAGAATATTTTTTTAATTATAAAAGTGTTACTTTTATCATTATTGATTTCTATGCATAAAAGTATGCATAAAAGAATATTTTTTTTAATTATAAAAGTGTTAATTTTATCATTATTGATTTCTATGCATAAACATATGCATAAAAGATATTTTTTAATATTAAAAGTGTGACTTTCATCATAAATGATTTTTATGCATAAACATGTGCATAAAAGATATTTTTTATATTAAAAGTGTGACTTTCATCATAAATGATATTTATGCATAAACATATGCATAAAAGGGATTTTTTTATATTAAAAGTGTGACTTTTATCATAAATGATATTTATGCATAAACATATGCATAAAAGGGATTTTTTTATATTAAAAGTGTGACTTTTATCATAAATGATATTTATGCATAAACATATGCATAAAAGATACTTTTTTAATATTAAAAGTGTGACTTTCATCATAAATGATTTTTATGCATAAATATGTGCATAAAAGATATTTTTTTAATATTAAAAGTGTGACTTTCATCATAAATGATTTTTATGCATAAACATGTGCATATAAAGATATTTTTTAATATTACAAGTGTGACTTTCATCATAAATGATATTTATGCATAAACATGTGTATAAAAGATATTTTTTATATTAAAAGTGTGACTTTTATCATAAATGATATTTATGCATAAACATATGCATAAAAGATATTTTTTTAATATTAAAAGTGTGACTTTCATCATAAATGATTTTTATGCATAAACATGTGCATAAAAGATATTTTTTTATATTAAAAGTGTGACTTTCATCATAAATGATATTTATGCATAAAATATGCATAAAAGATATTTTTTTATATTAAAAGTGTGACTTTCATCATAAATGATTTTTATGCATAAACATGTGCATAAAGGATATTTTTTTATATTAAAAGAGTGATTTTCATCATAAATGATTTTTATGATGATAAAAGTGTGACTTTCATCAGAATTAGATTTTATGCACAATTAGATGCATATAGAATAATTAAATAAGGGTTCTCCTGAATCCTCTGTTTAATTTCTACAAAAATTGGAAAAATGAATAAGTAGATAATCTGTGAGAAGAAATGCTACCGTTTCATATTCACTAAGATGGTAATGAGAAAATTCAATTAAATTATCGAAGTCGGAGATCGAGATAAATGATTATTTTATTCCTCAAAAGAAATTCATGTTTTAGAAATCTGTAAGCAAATATTCATCAAACGAAATTTAAAAAAAGAGAAATTGAAATCGCACCTTTCGAGAAAGATAGTGTAGGAAGAACCTTTCCAAACCCAAACTCTGATTCAGACTATTGACCGAGACGTAATTCCTTCGTCAATTTCAATCAATAACGATGTGCCCAGTTCAGGAAAAATGTACTCAAATCCCCCACCGAATCTGAAACTAAGCTAAGACTTTTGATTTTGATTTGAGGATCAAGTTAACAGAATTTGAGAAATTCTGTTTGGAATTCAGAGCTGGATCTAGAAGTATTGAGATACGGATTTAAGATTATTCATGGTTTTCAAACAAAATCAAAACTGAAAACTTGCATAGAAACCCTGTTTTCTTAAAGGACTGTCTTACGCCAGAATGCTGGAGGGAGCATTTGGCATATATGTTTATCTAAGGGAAGTTCGGTTGCAACAGCTAGCGGGGAGTGTTCGAGAGACAGCTCACGCGGCAAAAACCTGCCCAGTCTTGACCGGCCTGGGTATGGTGAAAAATGGTGTGCTTCCGGTACGATGGGCGAGGGCCGACGAAGCGGTCCCTGAGTGAAGTACCAGGACACCTAAAGAGGATCCTGGAGGGTTCTGACCAGGCGATGCACGGGCTCGCGGTGTTTAGGACACCCATACGTATGTAAGGCTGTCTTCAGCTTGTTAAAGGCACTCTGACACATTGCAGTCCAATGAAAAAGTGTACTCTTCTTGAGAAGGTTAGTTAAAGGGAATGCTATCTAAGCATACCTAGGTATAAAGATCTTATACCATCTGGTTAATCCTAGGAATCCTCTGACTTCCTTTACTGTCTTGGGTTCTGGCCATTCTACTACTGCTTGGATCTTTGCAGGGTCAGGAGAAATCCCATCCTTTGACAGTATGAATCCCAAGTATTCCACCTGGTCAATAGAGAAAGAACACTTGCTCTTCTTTGCAAAGAGTTGGTGTTTCCTTAGGATTTCGAGGACCTTGCGCACATAATCTTCATGATTTGCAGCATTCTTTGAGTATACCAAGATATCATCAAAGAAGACAAGAACAAAATCACGGCATGACTGTGAACTCATAATGCCCATAGCAAGTATTGAATGCTGTCTTTGGGATGTCCTGCTCCTTGATTCTGATCTGGTAGATTTGAATTTGAGATCTATCTTTGTGAACATTTGGGTCCCACTTAACCGATCTAGAAGTTCATCAATCCTAGGAATAGGATACTTATTTTTAATTATTAATTGATTCAATCCTCTATAGTCAATACAGAGTCTTAGCGTTCCATCTTTCTTCTTTTGAAAGAGAACGGGCACACCCCAAGGTGAGACACTGGGTCTGACGAATCCTTGCTCTAATAGTTGTCTTAACTACTCCTTAAGTTTTATGGCTTCACGGACTGGCATTTTGTATGCACGCTAAGCTACTGGTTGAGCTTCGGGGGTTAATTTGATCTCATGATCTACTTCACAAGACGGAGGCATCTCAGTCAGCTCTTCAGGAAACACATTTGCATACTCACTTAACCACTCTGGTTCTTTAGCCTTGCATTTTATGTCTATTGGATTCATTTTAACGACATACACAGCTTGCCTCTTTTTCTGAGCCCTTTTAATAATTTGGAAGCCTTGACTAATTGTAGCATTGGGGATCCAAAAATTCCAATTCCTTGAACTTTATTCCTGTGAAGGTCTAGGAAAGAGATGGTTCCTTTGTGACAATGAATGTTAGCCTGATTTTTTTGGAGCCAATCCATTCCAAGGATTCCATCATAGATTTCCAAGGGTAGGACTCTGAATTGGCACTCTGTTACGTTCCCATCTAGACTAAACTGAGTAAGGTCAGTTTCAAGGTGTGTGAAAAGAATCTTTCCACTGGCTAATTCCACTTGCATAGGTTTCCCTGATTTTTTATTTAGGACTAATTTACGCAGACATCCTGGGGAAATAAAAGAATGAGTGCTGCATGAATCAATCAAAAGCTTGAATTGATTACCTTGGTACTCTGCTGCTGGAGTCTGGAGGACTGAGAATTGACGGTTATTCCCCTGATGCTCTATTGCTGCATAGATTTGTCCTTTCTCTTCCTCCACTTCCTTAGCTATAGTGACAGCTCTGGCTACTGCAGTCTGAGGCGAAACTCTCTCTCTCTTTGGTTATTCCAATTCTGGGAGGGAGTTCGGAGACTGCTTTGCATGGAGGCAGCAGGCTGAGCTGGTACTCTTCTGGGGTTACCCTGATTCTGGCGTGGGGGACCCTGATTGGACTGATACTACGAAGGAGTCTGTCTTTGAATTCTGGGACCCTGGCTTCCTTGGCCCACAGAAGGAGATGGGCAATCCTTGAGCTGGTGCCCAAATCCCTGACATCCGAAGCATCGGTTCTCGCTTCGAAGCTCTTCCCTTTGCATTCTTGAGAGAGCCGGAGTTCTTGAGAATGTACTTCGAGGGAAAGGTCTTGCTTCATTTCTGAAGCTTCCCGTCTCCACATTCTGGTTAGGACCTTGGTGTCTCTTTGGAGGCGGAAGGTTGGAAGAACTTCCCGGTGTCTGAAATCTCTTGAAGGATGAGGGAGCTGGCTTTGGTGGGACTTTCACGATGAAGGCTTTGGCAAAGTCCTTTGCCATTCTAACAACTTCTGCCATGGATACTGGCTTGGCATTCTTGACCAGTGTGTCTAAGGGTTTGTTCATTCCCCAAATGAACCTGGCCATGAGTTGCTCTTCGTCTAGAGGTGGTGATGAATACTTGAGTAGAAGAGCGAATGCCTGGTGATATTCTTCGATGGTTTTGCTCCCATGTTTTAGTTCTAAAAATTTGTTCATTTTGGTTTCTAAAAACCCGGGGGGGACAAAATCTATTCCTCAAATAGGTTTTAAGGTCGTTCTAGGATAGTATTTCTGTCCAGATGGTTGGTGTCACCGTGGTTCCTTCATGCCACCCTGGCTGTTTCCACAATTTTTAGCCTGGAAAGAGCCATTTTGCTTCGCTCATTGTAGCCTGTGACGTCAAAATATTCTTCCATAACTTTCACCCATTTCTCCACAGCCTCGCCCCATTCTCCCCTTCTCCTTTGAAGGGTCCTGGCTGAGTTCTGTGAAGAGCCTTACGGACGTCGGGGTCAAGCTCTTCATCTTCAGAGAGAGGGTCTGGCTGATGGCCACGGTTTCCTTGTCTCATTATTCTGCCAATAATGATATATTATTAATTTTTTTTTGATATCGTCCACGAGATCCTAAGACTTAAGAGGTTCAAAAAATAATTTCTTAAACAAGATAAATGATCTTATTGGAGATCTATGACATATGTCCGATAATAGATTTTTCTTTATCAGTTCGTCCATAAACAATCACTTATACAACAGGGAATTTTTCTCGAGAAAACATTTCTTTATTTATATAAAAGTTGCAATATGTACATAGAGCAGCTCGGCTCCCGAAATCAAAATCTCCTTGGGAGATGCATAAGACGACGGTACTGGGCCATAGCCATGCCCTGATACAAACGTTCCCTTACTGCCAAGGGAGCTATTATTTTCTCCCTAGGAATAAAGCGACTAAGGAGTCTGTAGATTTGGTAGGAAAGCCTGGCCAAGAGTGATATATAATGACACCATGTATCACTTCAGCTTCATCAAAATCATGGCCAAAGAGAGATTCTGCCAGCATCGCACGTCGCAAGAGGCGTGGACATACTACCCTGCAAACCACTTGTGCTGTTGTCTCTCCGCTGGGTCAGGAAAATATAGATCCTCAAAATGGCGTGCAAGTCTTGCTCGGCTCGTTTGAGTTGTAGTAGAAGAGATGAGATGCTCGAAGGTGAACACAGTCATGTCTTGTGACTGGGTGAGGTCGGGAACACGAGATAAGTGTGGAACTTCCATCTATAAAACAATTTCTTTGATTAAAAATTCTTCATTAATGAAGCTTACGGAATGAAAATACAATATGAAAATGCTTTTTCAGAGTTTTTACTATCAATTTTTGATAAGAATTCGCTTATCCTTATTAGCTTTCAACAAAGCTCTGATACCAGCTGTGAGATCCCTGTCCCCTCCGTGGTACCCTGCCACCCGCCGGCCTCCCGCGCGCGGGGTGGGGATCCACACTCGTCGGGGCCTCGCGCATGCGGATGTCCGGGACGAGAGGCTAGCCCGAGCGATTCCTCCAAAACCGGGCCTGGAAAGACTCCCCTCGCCCGGAAGGCATGGGCGATTCCTCCTTGGGAAAATCTTCTAACGGGGAAATTACTCTAACCAGTCAAAATCTTAACTAGTTAAACTGATCTGACCGAACCTGAAGTCACATGGTCAGATCAAGAAGAGACTTGCACTTGGTCCATGGAATCACCACTTTTTTCCTCATTTACGAGGCACAGCCGCCTCCCACAGAACAAGGTCTTCTCAAGATTTAATTTAATCAATGTAACTAATCGTATCTAGTTGTTTCATAGGAATCCTCCGATTCAGTCCCATCCGACCCATAGGTTAGCCAACCACAGAACAAGGTCTTCTCAAGATTTAATTTAATCAATGTAACTAATCGTATCTAGTTGTTTCATAGGAATCCTCCGATTCAGTCCCATCCGACCCATAGGTTAGCCAACCACCCGACCACTTTATTAATGGGATTCCTTTATAAAGATTTGATTGTATTTTTGCCCGAGTACCAAGGAAAAGAGTTCCCAGTTCCCCTACCCGGCGATTCATGCAAAAATTAAGGTAGGCATACCACGTACACACCCAATATGAAATTGCCATTTATAAAACAGATTCGACTGGCTTTAAACAATCCTTCAATAGAAATCATAATATTTCTGATCATCATTTTCCAAAATTCTAAGTCCATTGTATTACATAATGTGTCCTCTGGACTCTCCGTTGAAGACCAAGTGGCCAACCAACGAGATCCAGTATCAAAATTTGGCTCCCAAAAATCTTTCCTTTTTGTCCATACGAAATCTTCCTCGATGTACGCATGGGTGTCCTAGCAATCGCGAGCCCATGCATCGCTTGGTCAGAATCCTCTAGGATCCTCCTTAGGTGTCCTAGCACTTCACTCAGGGACCACTTCGTCGGTCCTCGCCCATCATACCGAAAGCGTACCATTTTAACCGTACTGAGGCTCTGGTCAAGACCTTGGCAGGCTTTGCCACCGCGAGCGACGTCCCTTGGCGACTCCGTGCCAGCTGTTCCACGAACCTCCTCTTAGTAAAACACATATGCCAAATGCTTCCTCCAGCATTCTGGCATAAAACAGTCCTTTAAATGAAAAACAGAAGTTCCAATGCAAGTAAATTCTAGTTTGAGATTGGTTCCAAAAAAACCCCTTTTTCCATAAGTCCCAGTTTCATAATGAGGATCCTTGATCTCTCATGAGGGTAATCTTCCCATCATTTTGTCTGTTTGTCCAACTAGATTCTTGGTGAGTTCGGTCAAAGGAAAACTAGTTTAGTTCCGATAGTCTATTCTTTGTATTTAGGAACTGGAATTGGTCACGAAGTTTTTGCTTGATTCAGATTGAGAGATGGACAAGTAGATTTACTGTCCGTCCCTCTCACAGTCTAACCAAATTCATTCGGTTTAGTTCTAACAAGGATTTCTTCCAGATAAATGTCTAATTTTGGGTAAATATCAATTTAGTGATTTTACCAATTAAAATATCCAAAGATATTCTTTCTGCCACATAATTTCTTGACCTTAATTCATTAGGTAGAATTATGGTGGAAATTTATCTTTTGACACAAATTACTTCAAATCCATCTTTTCTTAAATATCATAAAAATTCTTCTTTTAACTAAATACCAATTGCCTATTTTTTTGAATAAACTTGAAATCCCTCTTTTTCTCATCTAATGAGTGCAATCCAATTATCATGGGAATTCCTCTTTTACCACCATAAATTAAATCTATTTAAAATTATTCTTAAAAATTACATAAAATATCCATTAATTCCATTAAGCTAGAAATTCCACTTTTCTCATTCAAATGATTGAATTCCAAATACGGTGGGAATTCCTCTTTCATCATTTAAATTATCTATGCAAAAAGATAAATTTAACTAAATTTTCTCTTAAAAATTAAATAAAATTCTCCATTAATTTCTTTACACTAGAAATTTCACTTTTCTCATTTAAATATTTGAATTCCAATTATGGTGGGAATTCCTCTTTCATCATTTAAATTTATCTATGCAAAAAGATAAATTTAACTAAATTTTCTATTAAAAATTAAATAAATTTCTCCATTAATTCCTTTACACTAGAAATTACATTTTTCTCATTTAAATGGTTGAATTCCAATTATGGTGGGAATTCCTCTTTCATCATTTAAATTTATCTATGCAAAAAGATAAATTTAACTAAAATATTTCTTTAATTTTTAAATAAAATATACATTATTTTAGTATTCCAATTTTTCTCTTACTTCATTGGAATACATGGATTTCCATTGTCATGGGAATTTCTGTACTCACTCAACTCTTCATCTTATGTGGGCATTTACTCATTTTTGGGTATTTTCTTTTATTCATTGGATTTATCTCATCCCAACACTTGGATTAATCGTATTGGTCCATAGGAACATTAATTGGACCATAATCCAAAATTTTCAAAAAATCTTGACCCTTAGGCTAAGGTCTTTTTAATCATTTTTAATTAATTCCAATTGCACCTTGGAAAATTTATTTTGATTTTCTATTTCAAGGAAACATATTTTTGATATTTGTAGAATTTATATGTCTAAAAATATCTCAATATTGATTTACCACTCTCTAGAAATTTTATCTCACTAGGCAAAATAAGGAAAAATAATATTTTCTTGTATTCAGAAATAGGGAATGAAGTAAAGGCTTATTCATTATTCAGGCTGAGGAGGAATCTTACAAAACTTGGGAAAGACTATAATTCAATCTTCATAGCGAAAGAGCTCACTCTGAATTAGGAAGCTGAACTCATTAATCTCCTCAAAGAATATTTGGAGTGCTTTGTACATGGAATTACCATGATATGAAGGGAGTACCTGTGCTGAGGTTATGCATCACACAACCTCCATGGTACCAAATGATATGAAGGGAGTACCTGCTAAGGTTATGCATCACATAATCTTGATGGTACCAAATACTAAACTTGTTCATGATGATGCAGCCTTATCTTATGAATCTAAACTTGTCCATGATGATGCAGCCTTATCTTATGAATCTAAAGTATGCTAAAATTGTTAAGAAAGAGATAGACAAGCTCATCAAATGTGGATTCATCTATGAGATTGAACATTTGGACTAGGTTTCACCCATTATGGTGGTGCCAAAAAGAATGGAAAATTGAGAGTATGTGTCGATCTCAAAAAGGTCAACGGAAGAACAAGACGAGATCATTACTTGGCAAGAAACATGTCATGGGGCTGATCAGTAGAACATACCTTTCTTTGCTTTGCTTACACTACCTTTCTTGATTTTATATAGTGAACAAACAATGGAACTCTTATTTTGAGCTTCCCTTTGCTTCATTTCAACTGGCCCCACCTTGGTCACAGAGACACCTTTTCCTTTCCCCTGCCTTATGGTGTAGTTGTGACAAGGCAAACACCACATTTTAGAAGATCACCAAAACACATCTGAAGACACTTCACAATAAAAAAAAGAAAATAGTTTAAGTTGTGTACCAGCATCCTTCGGTTTCTCTAGTGCTTGTCCACCAAAGCCTAAGGGACTTGTGAACCAAGAAAATAGGCTTCTTCAATCTCTACTCAATCATATGCTACTGCTAGTATTTCTTGATTTTGATAAGAATAGTTCATCATATGCGCTATCATCTCCATCAATCTCGTCAAATGATTTTGCTGAGGACCCCTCTACTAACGCATGCACCTACTAGTTCACATATGGGACATGAACACTGCTTGGAGTTTGCAGAGTTGCACTATCATTCAATAGTACTATAAAAATAACTATTAAATCAATAGTAGATGTACTAAATAGTACTACACAAGGACCATTTTTAGAAGAGTTTACACAGTACATATCGGATAGAACTTAACAAACTACAATGTAATGATACCTGTTGGTTGCTTGAATCCACCACATTTATAGAGTGTGCTGCTGAAACCCTAGACTACAAAACATGCACCTGCACATGAGACAAGAGACATGTAGGTGAGAGAAAAAAAAATAGCTCCATGAGTATGAAAGAAACATGATTATGTAGGTTGAGTTAGTTGCGGCTTCACAACATGCAAACCGTAATGCGTGATGATCCCAATCATCTTCACCACATTGAAGTTTAAAAGTGTCTCCCTATCTAGTAGCTCCTCAATCTCTTTCCATTGCACGTAAAAAATTTTGAGGCCTTCCTTTGTATGGCACATGTGATCATACACATCAAACAATTCCTTCGTCAAGCAGTTTAGCATCACATTCGAATCATCTACACCTTGAATTTTTTTGTGTGATCCATGTGCATGTGCCCTCAGTGGATCAACTTCCTTTGGGGCATCTCTTTCTCTACTTTTAGCATCCACGCTAATTCCAAAATCAAAGAAGATGTCACGTAGGCTGTAATGCCTGTGACCGACGGCAGACCGGATGGCTATATCCGGGGTTCAGTGGGAGAGGACGCCCATGCAGAGTCATGGGCGGCCAGGCTAGTGTGGACGACAGGCCACACACTATATAGCCTGGGGATGAGGGACAATCCTCATTCTTCCTCTATGGCTGAGCCAAAGGCCGTCCCCTCTTGTGGTAATGCCCGTAGCGGCGTTACGGGAATGTAACACTGGTATCAGAGCGTGGTTCGATGGGATTGTCAGAGCCCGCGCGTGACCGGGGGACCGGAGCCCACTCGATGGTTTTCGACCATTCGTCTCCTTATCCTTATCTCGAATGGAGGGTGTGGAAGGAGGCAGCCATGGAAGAATGGAGGGGAAGAACTCTCTCTATCTCTCTCTCTCTCCCCATCACACAGCAAGCGAATTGGAACAAGCGAATTGGAGGTAAGTGAATCTCGTTTTTTTTTTCATTTCTGCGTTGAATTTGTTACAAAGGAAGTCGCCATTCTCTCGACTGTGTAGAGGTATGGGGGGGCGCAGACCACACTGTGTGTGGGGGTGGGGGGCGCAGACCAGCCCCACGTTTGAAGGGAGGAGGCAGCAGGCGAAGACACGACCTGCTGGCTATTTTCTCGAAAGCAGCCCCACGTTTGAACGGGGGAGGCAGCGGGCGAAGAGCAGCCCACTGTCTGCGAAAGCTTCATTGAAGCTTGTGTGTGGGGGGGGCGAAGACCACCAGCCCACGCTGCTGTGAATAGACCACGACGTGGGGGCGTAGACCACGATGCTGCTGTGAATTTTGCCTCGACTGTGAATACCGGCTGCAGCGGGCATGTGGAGGATGGCGCTGCAGCCAGGCCAGCCCAGCGGCCAGCTAGGCGGCCAGCTGAGGCGGCCGGCCAGCCGGCCAGGCCACCCTTAGGCGCCCAGCGGGCAGCCAGTCTTAGGCGCCCAGCGGGCGGCCAGCCAGCCAAAGGCCAAGCGGGCGGCCAGCAGAGCGGGCGGCCAGGCGGCCATCAACGACCACCAGCGACAGCAGTAGAAAAAAGAAAAAAAAAGAAAAAAAATATTTTATTTGTTCATTTTTTTAATTAAAAATGAAGCTTATTTGTTCATTTTTTTAAATTAAAAATGAAGCAGGCGGCCGACCAGCGGGCGGCCACGCCCAATCGGCGAGGGCCGGCCCGGCCCGTTATTTTTTATTTTATTTTTTTTTAAAAAAAAGTTCACATTGGCGGTCATCGGGCGGCCTACCAGGCGGCGGCGGCGGCCAGAATAGGGCCTGTTGTGAACACTCCCCACGGGTGGGCGGCCACGCCCGAAGCGGCGAGGGCCGGCCCGGCTTGTTATTTTATTTATTTTAAAAAAAAAACAAAAACAAAAACAAAAACAACGGCACACCCCACGAAACAAATCCACACGGCCGTCGCGTCGTGTGGCCGTAGTGCCCGTTTTTCACGAAAGAGACCCACCGCACACGACCGTAGCGTCGCGTGCTAAGAGAGAGACAAATCCCACGGCCGTAGTGCCGAGTGAGCCGTTCTATGGCCGTTGTGCCTAGTGAACACGTCTATGGCCATAGCGCCGCGAGAATAACACCTGTGGTGATCACACATTTGGTTCGGAGAGACTAATTTTAAGCTGAGCATACACTCAGTGTTGACCATCAAAGTCACGTAGTTTGGCTAGTGTAAATCTAAAACTGCAATGTGTTTAACTTGGGCTAAGAGAACCGACAATGGCGTCAGTTGTGCCCAAATTAGACGAAGTGCTTATCACGAGAAATCAAGGTAAGCCTAATTGAGCCGTAGTGCTCATAACCCTTCACAATCTTTTAACAGTTGAGAGAAGATTGCGATAAACTTTGGCAAATGAGAACCATTTACAAGCGTAGTCTTAATGTGGTTATGCCTTGTGTCCAAACAAGTTGCGTACTATTTATATAGCAACAAAAGAGCCTTGGCCCGTAGAGGCAAGCTGGCCCTTGTTGGTAGTACCAAAATAGTGTCACTACTTGAGCCTAGTGACTAGTTTGATTTAGTCACGTGATTGCCTGGTAAAAATAATCGCTAAGGTGTGTATTACTTGGGATAAAGGGGCTAGTAGGGCTGCTAGCAGTGCTCAACTGAATGGTTTATCTAGAAGTACTAATCTGAAGGACTAGCAGACGCCTAGATAATAATAGCAGATTTAGGATTGATTTGTAGAAATCAAAGGTAAATCTGAAGGGGTATAGTCTTGAGATGTAATGCTCAATGCCCTTATAGAAGTAATCGAAGAGAACTGTTCTTAAACTTACTAGCATGGTTTTCTCTTCTTTTTATTGCCATGCGTCGACATCCCATTGCTCGAGAGTTTGTGGTGATCTTTCGAGGGGGGAAAGAGCCTTTTTATATGTCACATCAATTGGTTTGGCGGTAATTTGATGGTATGGGACATCAAATTCTCACGGAATCGTCTTGGTGGAATGGGACGCCAAGGCTTGTGCATGTAACTTGACTCTTTGGCAGGTTGTATGTACACTTGTCTCTGTAGTGATAAAGTGTGCAAGATAAAATTTGAACTTTGACAATTACAAATATAGCCATGAGTTGGGATAAAACCCAGTTACAGAGTTCGGAGAAGCTCTAGGTAGCAAGACCATGATGGTGTGCTAGTGCTAATAGAGTGATTTAGTTCCGGAGTGATCTAAATCTAGAGATTAGCAGTAAGACTAGTTTGGTTGGACAGTTTCATGCATGGGGGACGCCCTATAGCATTTTGCAAGTGTAGTCTTGCCTATGTTCAACATAAGTGTGCGATTGTGAGTACATTTTAGTTGCTACCATATGAATTTGGGAAATATATTACTTTCCTACATAAGCAATTGTAATATTGCATGACAGGCTATTTTGCTTACAAAGTTCATGTGCGTGTAAACCCTATAAGTCGTATGACCCCTGGGAAATGAGTGGAGCATTTCTAGGATTTAATAAGGTTTTACATGGCAATAGTGAGTAGTATCTCACTCCAGATGAGCCTGGTTGTTGTTAATCGGATCCGACATATGTAGTGTACATAAATTCGGGCTGAGTTAGGATAGAAGGCTAAGCCGGAGAGCTTAGTGGTAAATCCTACTGTATCTGGTGAGTTTAACTTAACCGGAGTGTTAAGAAGTAAACTCAAAGTCTGGGGCTGAACCGGAGTGTTCGGAGGCAGACATATCTTTTGTTAAATCGGAGAATTTAGCAAAAGATGAGCTTGGGGTGAACCATGGTACCCAGGAAAAAAGCTCTTCACACTAAAATAGTGCACAATGATTTTAGGGTGATAAATATCCATCGCAGGAATGTTTTACAACTTTCCATAGATGATAGATGAAGACCATGTACTTTACGGAGTTAAAGTACATAGGTGGTGACTTCGGCGCCACATTTTTTGTAGAAAGTCACCAGTGGTGTGGTTAGGTCGGCCGAGACTCCACAAGACCTATGCACTAGTTTTTAAGTTGACCTCTATGATAAGGACGTCCAAAAATTCGTGTTGTAATACCAGAAATTGTACTGCAATGTGCAATGGAGGGGTCAATTTGTGTAGTCACTTCTTAGCAGCAAGTGACTTAAGCGTCTTGTTATAGATGGTTGTATATGGTACTCCCACTCGGGGGAGGTACGACATTGGGTACGGAGTTACTCACAGACTAGTATGGAGCTACTAGTGTGATGATAGTGGGTACGTAGTTACTCACTACTAATACATAGCTGCTAATAAAATTAAGATCCTCGAGTGAAAGATACTCTAGATCAACATTTTAAATTACTGAACCACATTCATGAGTATCGAGGTACTCATAAATATGTTGACGTTGCTCAAATTGAGGGACCGATTTGTTCGATGGTATGGAATAAGCAAGGAGAGTGGAGTAACTTAAAAGTTACACATCACTAGTCCTAGTGAGTTGTCGAAATCATCTGTAGTTTGATGATCCCCTCTACCTACTATCAGATAACATTCAATTTTGCAAGCCCTGGCAATTAATCCGTAGTGATTATGAGTTGGGTGTGAGATATGGTTATGAAGTTCTTACAAGAGTACTCGTTTATTTGCTTGTCATTGGTTATAGCTTGGTAGAGATTGCCACCTGTGATGGGTAGGTAGCTTTGCCGCTATAATGAGGAGGTAGCAAATAATGTTCTTATAGTTATACTTTATACCAACACCGAACAGGGATAGGATGAAATTCCTAAGTTCATCATCACGAAGTACTGTGATGTTTGCATTTATATTGAATGTATGATGTAATGAGACATTGGGCTTGTGTAATTACCATCAATTATCTAGCAACCTATGGCTTCGCAGCAAGCTCAGTCATTATCTGTGGATTGATAATGTGGTTATTAGTAGTTTAAAATTTTTCTTGATAGATGGTACAACCCACCCAAATAATTCATAAGTGTGTAACCGCTTATGAAGGGTAATAATATGCAACAATGAAGCACTTTGTTACAAGTGTGAAACCACTGATCTGTTGCAAAGCATTTTATCAATAGTACCACCATATGTGCGTAGACTATACCACATCTTCGTTGCAAGATGTTTAAAAGTTTCTTGGAAGGACTCAAGAATATAACATATGATATTAAACATGGTCTAGATTTGTTCTTGGACCTATGACACTAGCGCGTAGTCCGCTTGAGAGTACAGTTTTTGAGGACAAAAACCTTTCTGAGGGAAAAAAGGGATATCCTCAAAAATCACATAAACTCGAATAGTTGTGTGAGTCCAGACAATACTTGAAGGGATGTGTCTGGTAATAGCAACAAAGAGTTGTAAGTGATTGGATGTAACTCCAGACACCCGTAGTGGTGCCAGAATCTTTATCAAACATCTCCGCATACTATATGGCCCCCGCAAAGATAGTATGGCATAAGAGATAGGAAGTTTGATTGTTATATTTGAAGGGAAATCTTCAAAACTTACATTTACTCTGAGTTAGAGTGGAGTTTAACCATCCGTAGATTGATGGTAGTTAGAAACTCAACAAGATTCTAGAGCATATGCTTGTGCAAAGATGTTACTCTAAGAGAGAAAGTATCTCTCAACTTTGGAACTAATCCTTGTGATGCATGATTAAATTGGCTCTACTTTATTTCTCCTATGGCCGTAGAGCTTTCCAACGAGAAGTTTTAACAAGTTGGTGATGCAACATGGTACCGTAGTCTACAAGTATCTAGTAGCATAGTCTAACAACTTGCGCTACTAGAGTGCTCTCCAGTACATTAGCTTCTGTGCTAATGACATGATGCAAATCAAGGCATGAAATTTGCCTTGGGATTTTGGTTGAAATACCATATCATGGCTTGTGTGAGCATGATCCTGTCTTTACAGAGGTCTGGCGCGCTGTACGCGTACGCACTTTGTCACAGCCGCGCCCACCTTCCTCGTCGGCACGTAATGCTAGTCCGGCTGGAGAGACTGGCCGTAGGTGCGGCGGGTAGCGAGGCGAGAGTTAGTCCGGAGAGGCTAGCCGAGTCTTCGGGGTATAATTTTGATAGTCCAAGTGCGGGTCATCCTAAGATTCAGAAAACCTATGCACTAGTAAAAAGACAGTTTTATTGGCCTAGTTTGTTTAAGAACGTCCAGACTTATGTGCTGAAATGCAGTAAGTGCCAAGTCAATAAACAGAACGTCTTAAAGTTGGAGGACTACTCCATCCGCTGGAGATTCCTCAAGGGAAATGGGAAAGCATTTCCATGGATTTCATTACCGGTTTACCCAAGACGAGTGAGGGAATGACTCGGTGTGGGTGGTAGTGGACAGGTTAACTAAAATGGCAAAGTTTATTGCCACGAAAAAAACTGTTAAAACGCCAGAGTTGGCAAAACTCTTTATTGAACATCTCTACAAGCTATATGGCCTGCCCGCAGATATAGTGTCAAATAGAGATAGAAAGTTCAACAGTCATTTTTGGAGGGAAATCTTCAAAAAGTTGGATACTACTCTGAGTATGAGTACGGTAGATCATCCGTAGTCTGATGGTCAAACAGAAAATGTAAACAAATACTCGAGCATATGTTGCGTTCTTATGTCAGTAAGAAGTAATCTAATTGGGAAGAGTACTTGCCCTTATTGGAGTTTGCTTATAACAGCTCCAAACACTCAGCGAACGACTGGATTTACACCATTCATGTTAATGTATGGATTCCAGCCGAGATCTCCGATGGCTGTAGGCCTAGAAAAGGAGAAAATTCAATCTGTCAAGGATTCCCTTGAAGATATGAATGATATGCTCAAAGCTGCACGCGAGAGCATTCGTAGCGCACAGGATCGCGCTAAAACATTTGCCGATAAAGGACGCAGACAAGTGACCTTTGGAGAAGGTGACTTTGTATTTTTAAAGGTTCCTGCGCAGTCAGCAACCATGAAAACGGGAAAGTGTAATACTTTCTCCTAGATATTGCGGTCCTTTCAAGGTCCTTAAGAAGATTGGGGACGTAGTCTACAAACTTGAGTTACCGGAGAGTTCTCAAGTTCATCCTGTCTTCCATGTTAGTAAACTGAAGAAATTAGTTCACGGGTTAGGGAACATAGTTTCTCTAGATATTTTGGTAGAATTGATTACTCCACCAAAGATACCACATGAACCGGAAAGGATTCTTGGGTATCGAGACAGACAAACCCGACATAAAGTGTACCAGGAGGTACTTGTTAAATGGATAGATAGGGATGAGGAAGTAGCTACCTGGGAATGCCGTAGTGCAATTTCCAAAAGGTTTCCCCAGTTTGTTTTTGAGGACAAAAACTCTTCTTAAGGGGGGGGTAATGTCACGTAGGCTGTAATGCCTGTGGACCGACGGCAGATCGGATGGCTATATCCGGGGTTCAGTGGGAGAGGACGCCCATGCGGAGTCATGGGCAGCCAGGCTAGTGTGGACGGCAGGCCACACACTATATAGCCGGTGGGGGATGAGGGGCAATCCTCATTCTTCCTCTATGGCTGGGTGGTGAGCCAGAGGCCGTCCCCTCTTGTGGTAATGCCCGTAGCGGCGTTACGGGAATGTAACAGAAGACCTCCTAGATTCATGATCGCTCACCCATGAATCCAAAACCTATACATCTATGTCCGTCGTCGCATGCACCTTTATGTGTTTGTGATGATACACATGTGATTTAACATCTGCCTCCTCTTTCACATGAGTGGTGGCCAAATGTGTGTCCTATCCATTGTTGTTGGATTCCCTATGAGAAGGGAAGTTTGCCTAATCCACTTTCACTCCGTGCTTGTGTGATGCAAAATACACGCACCATCACTATACCCACTTCATTGTTATACACATTGTTAGTTTGGTATATGGAGGCATAAAGATCCATAAATTCCCTTTTCCAAGACTCGTTTAAGTTGTGGAAAACATAACCACGATAGTTATATCTTTCCACCTTATGCCATGTGTCAATCCACACTCTTAGTGCGTATGGATGTTCTCTGGCTTTGCTCAAAGGACGAAAGGCCAATTGAGTGGACTAGATTACTTGGGCCACAAATTCTCCTCATTAGCCTTTATGGCCTTCTTGTATTAGCCAGATTTTGGAGTGCCCATGTCTTCAAGCCCCAAATCCAAATAGAGATTAATCAAATAACAAATGTAATTTTAGATAAACATCCAAAATAGAGATTAATCAACAACAAATGTAATTTTAGATAAACATCCAAAATAGAGATTAATCAACAAATGTAATTTTAGATAAACATCAACCTTTCAAAAAAATTATAATAGTTAGTTTTTAAGGGAATTATTTTGAGCATGAATTGTCAACAGTGAAGGTATGATATTAAATAAGAAACACACGAAGCTCTGTGTGTGTGTGTGTGTGTGTGTGTGTGTGTGTGTGTGTCCCTCTTTTGAAGTAAAGAAAATCACACAGACATCATGCAAAAACTACCCTCCCACACAGAGCATGCGTGCTGACACTCACGAAACCCTTTAAAAAACTCCATGAGCCCCCCACACATAGAAAATATAACTTCAATGGGTATATTTTAAAGGCTTTCCTTGTAATAGAAGAATAACGTATGCAACTTAGAAGCTTCTGGAAAATGGTGTATATATATTTTCTCTTTAATATATATACTCCATTCTGCAATAATACATTGATCTTGCAAATCATGTATATATTTTCTCTTCAATAAACATACTCCATTCCACAATAATGCATTTTCTCTTCATTATATATACTCAATTCCATAAAAATACCTTTTAGTCTTTTTCTTAAATGTTTAGATGTACATATTAAAAGGTTTTTGAAGGCATAGTTTTTTCATTCAATAGTTTTTTAATTCCTTATTGTGCACGAAAAAATAAATCTTTAACTTTTGTCAAAATAATTATCTTATGTGTAGAAGATTTTGTATTTATTATAACACACCTAGGAGCAACTGTGAACATTGTTTAAGGCATCTTGTTCGTGTAATATTGTAACACAGACACCTTGGTGTAAAGAAGTGTTTGAGAAAGGGGTGCCTCCCTTCAAACGGCTAGAATTAAAAAACCATTGACTTGGGTAAAGTGAGGAAGGAGAAATTTTATTATATAAAATTATTTAAATAGTATTAATTTTTAATTTCTATGGTTTCTTTGCTCAAGTTGCCAATTAAACTAAAGCAGAGGAGAAATTGATGCTGGATAGTTAAAAATACTTTCCTATATATATATATGTATGTATGTATGTATGTATACATACATACATGTATGTATGTATGTATGTATGTATGTATGTATACATACACACACACACACATATGTGTGTGTGTGTATGTATACATACATACATAATTACATACATACATACATACATACATACATACATATATATATATATGTATGTATATGCATATATATATATATATATATGTATATGTATATGTATATGTATATGCATGTATATGTATGTATATATATATGTATGTATACATACATACATACATACATACATACATATACATATATATATGTTTATGTATGTATATATATATATATATGTATGGATGTATGTATGTATGTATGTATGTATACATACATACATACATACATACATACATACATACATACATATATATATGTATATATGTATATATGTATATATATATATATATATGTGTATATATATATATATATATACATACATATATACATACGCACGCACGCACACACACACACACACATACATATTTTACCAAAAAAGGCAGTTTCTCTACATACATATATACATATTTCATAGAAAAAAGTGTTCTTCACTACATAATGTCCTCCATTACCTAAAACTGTTAAGCTTGAACATTAAAAAAGATAAAATGGATTGAGGATTTAAATCAAGAAAAAGATGCTCCTTAGATGTGGATTTTTGGGGCTTGTTTATTATGCCACATAATTCTCCTTTTCTTGACCACATTAGTAAAAGCTAAAATGTAATATGTCTTTCAAGAGAGACATCCATGATATTTTTAAGGCTAGTTGATTGAGATGATACTTTAATCAAGTTCTTTCACATTGTGATACGGTCCAATCGATCTTTTGTGTAAAGCATACACTTGTCTTAAAAGCTAGCACATGAGTGCTTTTACAAACACCAATTCTATAGGATCTTGGTGTGCACCTTGGGGGACACACGATACACAATTTTTTGCCCCCTAACCTTGTGCTTGACTTGTGTCCTTGGAAACCTTATTGTAACTACTACATCAACATGTACAATAATAGTTGGTGCGTCTTTGGAACTTAACTACTAGTACCTAAAAGCAATTTTGTGAGGACATATTTTTGGTTGCTTACATAAGAGTATGTAGTATTCCTCGTTGTTGTTTGCATTTGATGGTGCATTGCTCACTACAAAGTTATCTCCCATCTCCACCATATCTACTAACTTCTCATTCTCCATGGAGTATAAGATGTCATCTTTGTCAATCGGAGCAATATTCTACACTTTGGTGGGTTCTCGATTCATCAGACTCCATGAACTAGTATGATCCAATGTCGTATACTGGTCCTAGACCTCATTCATGCAAAAGGAACAAAAGCATGAGAGGCTTCTAAAAAGTACCTATGTTGGATTTTCTTACTGAAACCATGCATGATCCCTTGACTGTCTGGCATCCCACTCGTTTGTCCGATCCCACATTGCCCACCTTCACCTCGATAAACCTTTGTTGCTTCATCCCATCATCACCCAAAATCTAAATTAACCACTCAACATTTTGTTCATTTTATAGCTTTGTCTCATTGATATTAAGCTGCTCTATGGTGAGTGCACACTTAACTTCACTCTTGTCATGATCGCTTCCAAAAAAATTCCAGCACATGTAAAGAATTCCAAAGACAAAAAATGAATAGATAAGAGATGTAGAAAGTGTTACCAGTGAAGAAGTGTGTATTGTGTTCAACTGATAGAAGTAAACTATATACTATGTAGTCTATTGTCCTCTTTGCAATGTGCACTATGAATTATGTACTATTCATCCCATCATCACCTATCTTCCAATTTATCCACTCCATAACATCGTGTGCATTTTGACATTAAGCTGCTTTATGGTGGCAGCAGTGATGAGTGCATACTTAATAATAGCATATGTGCCATCATGTTCACTCTTGCCCATGATTGCTTCTTAAAAAGTTCTAACACATGCAAAGAAAAGTTATAGAGTAGTACCTTCCAAAGCTAAAAAATGAATAGATAAGAGATGTAGAAAGTGTTATCAGTTAAGAAGTGTATATTGTGTTCAACTTATAGTAAACTATGTACTGTGTACTATGTATTGTGCAGTCTACTGCCCTCTTTGTACTATGTACTATGCATTATGTACTGTGTACTATGTACTATGCATTGTGTACTATGTTCAACTTATAGCAAACTATGTACTGTGTGTACTATATATTGTGCAGTCTACTATCCTCTTTGTACTGTGTACTATGCATTGTGTATTGTGTACTATGAAATCGAACTATATCTGAATGACTCTACTCTAGGAACTATGTAGTGAATGGTACCATGTCTATGTGGCACTTGAAAGGAAAGTACTCACACTAAAAAATCTAAAGGAAAATTATAATAGCAAAAGAGATGCTTAAGAGAAGGGGAATAGTGAATAAAAAGTTTTACCTCCTAGTGAAGTAAAAAGAGTGAGCTCCCTTGAATTGAGACGCAGCACCATCTGACCAAACCTAGTACCATTTGAGCTTCAAGCCTTCAGACTCTAACCACTGGTGGTGTTGTAAAAAACAATGTTGCACAAATAGCATGTCATGATTTTGTTATCAAAGATATAAAAAATACCTTGTTTTTTGATGTCCCCCTTTTCCTTCCAATAGCATATGTGGACTAGAATGGTACACTAGTCATTGTGCCAGTGCATTGACTGGATCTCATTTTGGACCTTGAAGGTGGAGTTTTTTGCAAAATCTTGGCTGTATTTTCTCCTCAAATCATACTTTTAAGTACTATGTACTTATAAGTATCTTGGCTGTATTTTCTCCTCAAATCATACTATGGTAAAATGGTATGGCAAAGGATTCCTAAGAGTAGTGAGAGTATTGTACTTGAGAGGTTAGTATTTTACCCTAGAAATATGGCATTGAAGTACTGTGTAGATTCTCTTTTGTACTATGTACTGAAATAGTACTATTGCAAAGTGCTATGGAAAACTAGAAATATGGCATTGAAGTACTGTGTAGATTCTCTTTTGTACTATGTACTGAAATAGTACTATTGCAAAGTGCTATGGAAAACTAGTATATTTGTGAACCCTATAGCATATGAGTTTTGTGTGTACTGAAATATTATTCGGGGAAAGTACTAAGAGAAAGGAGTTATCTAACAATTTGCAAGATATACTTGCTCATCTTTATAGACACATTGGTGGAAATAGTGGAAGTTTTATTGCGTAAAACATATCATCAACAATTTGCCAGACATGCTTAATCATCTTTATACACACATTGGTGGCAATAGTGGAAGCTCTATTTTCAAATGTCTTCTTGTATCTAAGGTATAAAAAAAAATTCTAATATTCTAAAAATTTATTTGCTATTAGATCTCAATGCTTTCATAGCCATTACAGATATGTTGTACAATTTTCTCTAACACTATTTGATGGGTTTAGTGAGTGCTAATGACATGCGATTGAGAAAACATCACCACTTAAATGTCACTACACAAACATCACTACTTATCACCACATCCTATGTGGTAAATTAACAAGGACACAAGGGAACCACACAAAATGAGGGGCCCATGTGCTTCCCATTTGGAAATGCATATGAATATTACTACCAAAACACTCAGGTTAGAGTACCACCTCTATCATTTGAAGAATTTAGTGCTATGTTGCTTGAGGAGGAGATTCACTTAAAGACCCTCAAAATGGTTGCATAGCAATTAAAATTTACATGTATGGGCTGAATCATAGATGTATGGAATCATATATAAGAGATAGAGTTACGTAAGCATGCATCCATACTTAGGAAACCTAGTATGCATAGTTTATTCTATGATAGGTATGTATAGGAAATAAATTATTTTATGCACATAGATGAATAGGGTGTTCTAATGATATATATCTTTTTTATAATTTGAGATATTAAATTATTCATAGATCTTAAGTCACACATGGCTAATTGATCATGTAGAGATGATTTTCTTGTAAATCTCAAAGATTGTGAATAGCCTTGTTTGTATGTATGTAGACATAGAAGTATTGGATGGATTCATCTAAGCATAGAAGTATTATTTATTGTGTACACTGTACTATGTACTAACATAGTACTATGGCTAAGTTGTATGCAAATGAACAAATCTACAGTTGTAGGATTTGATAGTATTAAAATAGTACCACGACAGTACTTCTTATCGAGATAGCACTAACAAGGGAAAGTAACTTAGAAATGATGCATAGTAAACTATTATGTGTCCACACTGTACTATGTACTATAATAGTGTTAAGACAAAGTATATTGGAAAATAAGATGGCAAAGTACTATGACATATGGACCTAGGAGTAGTGGGGGTAGTAGTATAGCAAAATACTATAACATGCGGACCTAGGAGTAGTGGAAATACTATGAGCTTAGATAGTATCTTGGTTGTATTTTCTCCTCAAATAGTACTATGGTAAAATGATATGGCAAAGTAGTCCCAAGAGTAGTGGGAGTATTGAGTAAAGACATACTACCTAAGGGTACTATTTTTCCCTAGAAATATGGCATTAAAGTACTGTGCGTATTCTCTTTTGTACTATATTGAAATAGTATTATTGCAAAGTGCTATGGAAAAATAGTATATTTGTGAACCCTATAGCATAGGAGTTTTGTATACTAAAATAGTATTAGGGGAAAGTACTAAGAGAAAGGAATATGTTATATAAAGTATTATTTACTATGTGCACTGTACCGTATATAATGTACTAATCCAACACAGTATTGTGGCTAAGTAGTATGCACGAAAACCAATCCATAGTGGGATTTCATAGTATTAAAATAGTACCATCATGTCGTACTTCTTATTAAGATAGCACCAAGGGAAGGTAATACGGCAATGATGCATAGTAAACTATTGTGTCCACATTATACTATGTACTATAATAGTGTTAAGACAAAGTACTATGGTGCATGTTGAACATGAATATGCATTAAAAACATTGAAAATAATCTTCTTCTACATGTAGTAGTGCCTCTACACATGTATTTTTTTAGAAATGCTATGCTATCTATTATACTATGTGGTGAAAATTGTATTGTGTACTAAAATAGTATTGTACTTACAAAGGAAACTATTCAATAGTAGAAACTAAATGAACATAAAGTGCATAAGCATATATATAAGGATAGAGTAATTGATATATGTACCTCTTCCAACTTTAGAAAGTGGATTGGATGGGTTTCATATTGTTTTTTGGTAACTCGTTTCCTATAAATATCTTTCTTATTTGGAGATACCCTAGTATTATGCTTTCAGAAATCCACCACAGACTATACAATCTCAGGGCTCAAATAGTCAATCCTTTGTTTTCGACCACCTAAGGCCTACTTGAAATCTATGCTTTGAATGTCCACTTGAAATCTATGCTCTGAATGTCCACATGATGTTTTTTCAAATTCTTAGGCTAAATGCTGAGAGCCTCCCTAGCCAGATGTTCATGCAAACTTAAAGCTAGTCATACCACTTACACACCCAATATGAAATTGCTTTCTTCACAGATTCAGCTATCTTTAAAACAATCATTTAATGAAACCATAGTGTTACTGATCATAATCCTCCAGTTGAATCTTAAATTCTAATTCCTTCCTTCATCAATGTACCTATGGCATCATTGGCAACCAGAACGCTCACCACCTGTTTACTCAGGGGCCTTTTTAATTGTTCCTAGCTCATAGTACCCGATAATAATCACATAAAAATATCCAAATGCAATCTCCGTTGAAGATCAGCAAGATCAACCAACAGATCCATATAAAAGAGTCATGGACTCATCCATTGAGGACCAGCAAGGTCAATCAACTAGATCCATGCCCGAATTCAGAAAACAACACTTACTCCTTGTTCCAATATCTTCCCCGACGTACTCGTGGGTATCTTTGGTGACCTAGAGCCCGAGCACCGTATGGTCAGCATCCTCTAGGATCTTTCGCAGGTCACCTAGCGCTTCACTCATAGGCTGCTTCCTTGGTCCCTCATCCACTGTACCGGAAGCTCACCATTTAATCAAACCGAGGCTGGTCAACAAGATCTCGGCCGACCTTGCTACGCGAGACGTCCTCCAATGACTCTCCGTCATCACAACAGTTTCAACTTTAACAGATAGGTCTCCACAACCTCATTCACAAGACGGTCTCCACAACCTCATTCACAAGATGGTCAAAAATGCTTCCCCAGCATTCTTGACATAAAACAATCATTTAAAAACAGATTTCACATACAAATACAGTTCATACAATATTTCCATCTTTTCTCATTACTCCACATCCTTTCACATTAGACCCCATCTTTTTTATCTTACCACAATTTTATTTTCTTCATCGATTCCTATCACATCACGTCATTCCCACATCAAAATCACATTCAATCATATCATCCACGCATCAGTCCACATCATCCATTTATTCATCCACATCATCCACATCAATCCACATCATCCACATCAATCCACACATCAATCCACATCATCCATCCACATCATCCACATCAATCCACATCAACCATACATTCATCCATATCATCCACATCAATCCACATCATCCATACATCCATCCACATCATCCACATCAATCCACATCATCCATGCATCCATCCACATCATACACATCAATCCACACATCAATCCACATCATCCATACATCCATCCACATCATCCATATCAATCCACATCATCCACATCAATCCACACATCAATCCACATCATCCATACATCCATCTACATCATCCACATCAATCCACATCATCCATACATCCATCCACATCATCCACATCATCTATACATCCATCTACATCATCCACATCATCCATGCATCCATCCACATCATCCACAACAATCCACACATAAATCCACATCATTCATACATCCATCTACATCATCCACATCAATCCACATCATCCATGCATCCATCCACATCATCCACATCAATCCACATCATCCATACATCTATCTACATCATCCACATCAATCCACACATCAATCCACACAATTTTACAAGCGTTCTCATTCTCATCTAATCACATCTTTTTCTAGCTCATCACTTATTTCCTCATTTATCCTCATCAGATCTCATCTACTTGCATCTACCCATATATCTCATTCACTTGTTTCTACCCATATATCTCATCACTTCACCCCTTATCGTTCATTCACATCCTGATTCACATCACATCACATCCATTCACATCCCTTATCATTCATTCACATTCTCGATTCTCATACTAACACATTCATTCACATCCTATATCATTCATTCACTTCGCGATTCACATGTTTACATCCTGATTCACAAGCTATCACATTCATTCACATCCCTTATCATTCAACCCTTATCATTCATGTCTATCCAATTTACATCACATCTCATCGCCTCAATTCTCGTTCATATCCATCACATTTACATCCACATACATCCACATCCATACTTATCACATACACATCCACATCTATCCTTTCACATACATCCACATCTATCCTTTCACATACATCCACATCCATACTTATCACATACATCCACTTCTATTCTTCATATACATCCACATCCATCCTTTCACATACACACATCCACATCCATTCTATCACATACATCCACTTCTATGCTTCACATACATCCACATCCATTCTATCACATACATCCACTTCTATGCTTCACATACATCCACATCCATCTATCCATTCATTCCCATCTATCTGATTCGCATCCCATCTCATCACATCTATTTTTCTCTCATTCTCATCACATCCATCCATCCATTCATTCTCATCTATTTAATTCATATCACATATCATCACATCCATTCATTCTCATCTATTTAATTCATATCACATATCATCACATCTATTTACCTCTCATTCTTATTACTTCAATTTTCATCACATCTATTCTCTATTCATTCTCATCTATCTGATTCACATCCCATCTCATCACATTCGTTCTTAGAATGCAAAAGAATCCTTATTTTCTTATATAAAGATTCTTTACACATCTATTTATGCATAATTTTAATTTTAAGGAGAATAACACTTTCGAATTAAAAATGAATCTTTTATGCATCTTTCTATGCAAAAATTCAATTTTAATGAGAATAATTCTTTTGAAATAAAAATAAATTTCTTTATGTATCATTCTATGCATAAAATGAAAATTGATGAGAATAACTCTTTTGAAATAAAAATAAATTTCTTTATGCATCTTTCTATGCATAAAATAAAAATTGATGAGAATAACTCTTTTGAAATAAAAATAAATTTCTTTATGCATCCTTCTATGCATAAAATGAAAATTGATGAGAATAACTCTTTTGAATTAAAAATAAATTTCTTTATGCATCTTCCTATGCATAAAATAAAAATTGATGAAAATAAATTTCTTTATGCATCTTTCTATGCATAAAATGAAAATTGATGAAAACAAATTTCTTTATGCATCTTTCTATGCATAAAATGAAAATTGATGAGAATAACTCTTTTGAAATAAAAATAAATTTCTTTATGCATCTTTCTATGCATAAAATGAAAATTGATGAAAATAACACTTTTGAAAAAAAAAATCTTTATGCATCTTTCTATGCATAAAATGAAAATTGATGAGAATAACTCTTTTGAAATAAAAATAAATTTCTTTATGCATCTTTCTATGCATAAAATGAAAATTGATGAAAATAAATTTCTTTATGCATCTTTCTATGCATAAAATGAAAATTGATGAGAATAACTCGTTTGAAATAAAAATAAATTTCTTTATGCATCTTTCTATGCTTAAAATAAAAATTGATGAAAATAACACTTTTGAAATAAAAATAAATTTCTTTATGCATCTTTCTATGCATAAAATGAAATTTGTTGAGAATAACTCTTTTGAAATAAAAATAAATTTCTTTATGCATCTTTCTATGCATGAAATGAAAATTGATGAAAATAATACTTTTAAAATAAAAATAAATTTCTTTATGCATATTTCTATGCATAAAATGAAAATTGATGAGAATAACTCTTTTGAAATAAAAATAAGTTTCTTTATGCATCTTTCTATGCATAAAATTAAAATTGATGAAAATAAATTTCTTTATGCATCTTTCTATGCATAAAATCAAAATTTACACTTTTAGAATATAGAAACGATAGGGATTACTCTTTTAGGATAATAAAAGATAATACTTATTCCACCAAATTTTGGAAAATTTTGCCATAACCTCCTTTGTATGGCTGACCATTTTTCAAATTTTCTTACTTTATTTTACTTAAAAATTAACCTCAATTGATTTTTAAGCATTCTAGCTAAACAATTTTCACTTTTAAATGAGAAATAATATGAAAGTTTAATTCCAACTATTAGTTCACTTAACTAGGATAAAGAAGGGCTGATTTTAAGAATGAGAGAGGGGGAAAGCCTTTCCACAAGGCATAGCATCCATTTATCCCTTCAAACAACAAAAAAATTAGAAAAGCATAAAAAGAATAAAGAAAAATATAAGATTTCTAACTTACATAAATTGTGGGAGCTTTCCTTTGGCTTGATGGTTTGAGGGTTCTACTCTTGTTTACAACAAGAGTGGCCACCAATCTTTGGAAGAGGAAAATGGTCAAAAACTAGTGAATTATTAAGAAATTCACAGTTCTTGGCTCTTGGGAGGAGTAGAGTAACAGTGCAAAAAACACTATTATTCTTCAACAAAGGGAGAGGCTTCTATTTGTAGGAAAAAGTGAGCTCCTAACTAAGAAAATTGATTCTAGAATTTTCTAGATCAGTTTGGTCAATTTTTGACCATTTTTATGTCAGTTTAGCTTACTTTTTGGAACTAGACTTGAATTAGGAGAGAGCAGAGATGAAATATCTCAATTTTTGATGATTTAAAACTCCATTACACATGTGAAGTAGGCGCCTCATTCATGAAGGGGAGAATCCCCATTGTGAGGTGTCAAAAATTCATTTTTTTAGCAATTCCTTTGGTCCTTAGTCCACTCTTCATCTTATGTGAGTATTTACTTAGTTTGGGAGGGATTTCCTTTATTTCTTCTATTTATCTTCTCCATACATTTGGATGAATCTGATTGGCCCTTCAAAACCTTAATTTGAAATTTTTCAAAAATTTGGACTCCTAGGATAAGGCCTCTTGAACAGATTATACTTGATTTTCTAATGCACCTTCTGAAAATCTTTTTGAACTTCTGTTTCGAGGGAGCTTATTTTAATAAGAAGAGATATTTTTCCATCCAAAAATATTCAATTTCTGAATAACCTCTCTCTAGAACATTTTCTCTTTCTTGGCCAAAATAGGTAGAAACAAGATCTTTTATATGTTTGAAGAGGGAATTGATTATTACAGGGGAAGATACTGGACATCCTGAGAGACAGGGGAGGAATCTTACATTCTACCCTACTTAAAAAACGCGAGATGTCCTCATCTCGCCAAACTAGAGGAGAATTCTTTTCCTTAAGATCTAACTGATTCTGGGTTCCTTATAGTCTGGAGAACCCAACAGAATCCCGAGATAAAGATCCCTTATATAAAACTCATCATAACAATTCACTTTGATCATAACATTCAAATCCTTATCACAATAATGGTCCATTAGACCGAGATTTCTATCTGAATAGTCCGCCATGGAAATTTTTAATTTTTTTAGATTTTTAATTTGACACCCCCTTAACTTGATCCACTGGGTTAAAATGTTAACAACAGCAATCTGCCACCAGCACAATTGACTAATCTCAAGTGATTTGCTGAAGTCATTAACGTCATTACAGCTACGAACATTACCACAGGGACTCGTCCCATTCATCCTCATTGTGATTTTGCTTAGTTATTACAATTCAGCCAAAATTCAGAAATCTTCATTTTTCAATCAAAATCCAAATCAACTCATCATTTCTCAATCAGAATTTAAAATCATATCAACCACATTCGAATTCATTGTTTGGATAGTATTAATGCTTATAATTTCAAGTCTATAATTTACTCGTATATACTACCAATAAAGAGCTGCAGTTATACCCTCGGTATATATACTGCCAATAAAGAGCTGCAGTTATACCCTCGGTATATATGGGTAGTCACGGTCCTTGGAACTATAAGGTAAATACCATCATGTCTAGGCCTCAAGAAAGTCGAGGATTCCATACAATTGTGGTACTTCCATCTGAAGACTCAATTACCAATTTATGAATTTTAGTTTGAATATCAATTTGTATGAATTTTATCACACAATTACAACCCTTTATTGCTTCTTCATAAATTTTTGACATTCTTGGCTTCTCGATTGATCCTCATTAGCCAATTTTGCTCTGATACCAGCTATAAGATCCCTGACCCCACTGCGCAACAAATTCTGGGGTGCCAGCCAACAGCAGAAGTAGCACTTCTTGCGTGGGGTAGGGTCCCACACGCGGGGCCTCGCTTACGGATATCCAGACAAGAGACTAAACCATCGGTTCTTCCAAAATCGAACCTGAAAAAACTTCCCTTGCTCGAAAAGCACGGGCGATTCCACCAGGATAACTTTTCTTTAACGTAGTCAAAAGCCTTAACTAACTGAACTGATCTGACCGAACTCGTAAGTTCCATAGTCAGATCAAGGGACAGATTGCACTTGGATCATAGACACCAACGCTTTTTTCCTCATCGAGAGACACATCCATTGATTCTTTTCCATAGAATAATTTTTGTCTGGGATTTACTTCATCTATCGTACTATACAGAAATTGAGTCTCGATTTATGGATCCATCAGTCCAGCCTACAGTCCCATGGATTAGCCAACCGCCCAACCACTGTAGTGATGGGATCCAATTAAGAATTTGGTTAGGTTTTGTCCCGGTTACCAGGGAAAAGAGTTCCCAGGCCCCCTAGCCGGATGTTCATGCAAACTTAAAGCTAGTCACACCACTTACACACCCAATATGAAATTGCTTTCTTCACAGATTCAGCTATCTTGAAAACAATCATTTAATGAAACCATAGTGTTACTAATCATAATCCTCTAATTATCCAGTTGAATCCTAAATTCTAATTCCTTCCTTCATCAGTGTACCTATGGCATCATTGGCAAAAACCAAAACGCTCACCACCTGTTTACTCAGGGGCCTTTTTAATTGTTCCTAGCCCATAGTACCCGATAATAATCACATAAAAATATCCAAATGGAATCTCCGTTGAGGACCAGCAAGATCAATCAACCAGATCCATGCCCGAATTCAGAAAACAACTCTTACTCCTTGTTCCAATATCTTCCCCGACGTACTCGTGGGTATCTTTGGCAACCTAGAGCCCGAGCACCGTATAGTCAGCACCCTCTAGGATCCTTCGCAGGTCACCCAGCGCTTCACTCATAGGCCGCTTCCTTGGTCCCTCATCCACTGTACTAGAAGCTTACCATTTAATCAAACCGAGGCTGGTCAAGACCTCGGCCGTGACCTTGCTACGCGAGACGTCCTCCAATGACTCTCCGTTCACAGCAGTTGCAACTTTAACAGATAGGTCTCCACGACCTCATTCACAAGACAGTCAAAAATGCTTCCCCAGCATTCTTGACATAAAACAATCATTTAAAAACAGATTTCACATACAAATACAGTTCATACAATATTTTTATCTTTTCTCATTACTCCACATCCTTTCACATTAGACCCCATCTTTTTCATCTTACCACAATTTTATTTTCTTCATCGATCCCTATCACATCACGTCATTCCCACATCAAAATCACATTCAATCATATCATCCACGCATCATTCTACATCATCCATACATTCATCCACATCATCCACATCATCCATACATTCATCCATATCATCCACATCAATCCACATCATTCATACATCGATCCACATGATCCACATCAATCCACATCATCCATGCATCCATCCACATCAATCCACACATCCATCCACATCATCCACATCAATCCACACATCAATCCACATCATCCATACATCCATCTACATGATCCACATCAATCCACATCATCCATGCATCCATCCACATCAATCTACATCATCCATACATTCATCTACATCATTTACATCAATCCACATCATCCATACATCCATCTACATCATCCACATCAATCCACATCATCCATGCATTCATCCACATCATCCACATCAATCCACACATCAATCCACATCATCCATACATCCATCTACATCCATCTACATCATCCACATCATCCATGCATCCATCCACATCAATCCACACATCAATCCACATCATCCATACATCCATCTACATCATCCACATCATCCATGCATCCATCCACATCATCCACATCAATCCACACAATTTTATAAGCATTATCATTCTCATCTAATCACATCTTTTTCTAGCTCCACTTATTTCCTCATTTATCCTCATCAGTTCTCATCCACTTGCATCTACCCATATATCTCATCACTTCACCCCTTATCGTTCATTCACATCTTGATTCACATCACATCACATCCATTCATATCCCTTATCATTCATTCACATCTTGATTCACATCACATCACATCCATTCATATCCCTTATCATTCACATCCTGATTCTCATACTAACACATTCATTCACATCCTATATCATTCATTCACCTCCCGATTCACATGTTTACATCCTGATTCACATGCTATCACATTCATTCACATCCCTTATCATTCATATCTATCCAATTTACATCACATCTCATTGCCTCAATTCTCATTCATATCCATCACGTTTACATCCACATATATTCTCCCACATACATCCACATCCATACTTATCACATACACATCCACATCTATCCTTTCACATACATCCACATCCATACTTATCACATACATCCACTTCTATTCTTCACATACATCCACATCCATCCTTTCACATACACACATCCACATCCATTCTATCACATACATCCACTTCTATGCTTCACATACATCCACATCCATTCTATCACATACACACATCCACATCCATTCTATCACATACATCCACTTCCATGCTTCACATACATCCACTTCCATCCATCCATTCATTCCCATCTATCTAATTTGCATCCCATCTCATCACATCTATTTTCCTCTCATTCTCATCACATCTATCCATCCATTCATTCTCATCACATCTATCCATCCATTCATTCTCATCTATTTAATTCATATCACATATCATCACATCTATTTACCTCTCATTCTCATTACTTCAATTTTCATCACATCTATTCTCTATTCATTCTCATCTATCTGATTCACATCCCATCTCATCACATCCATTCTTAGAATGCAAGAGAATCCTTATTTTCTTATATAAAGATTCTTTACACATCTATTTATGCATAATTTTAATTTTAAGGAGAATAATACTTTTGAATTAAAAATAAATCTTTTATGCATCTTTCTATGCAAAAATTCAATTTTAATGAGAATAACTCTTTTGAAATAAAATAAATTTCTTTATGCATCTTTCTATGCATAAAATAAAAATTGATGAGAATAACTCTTTTGAAATAAAAATAAATTTCTTTATGCATCTTTCTATGCATAAAATGAAAATTGATGAGAATAACTCTTTTGAAATAAAAATAAATTTCTTTATGCATCTTTCTATGCATAAAATGAAAATTGATGAAAATAAATTTCTTTATGCATAAAATGAAAATTGATGAGAATAACTCTTTTGAAATAAAAATTAATTTCTTTATGCATCTTTCTATGCGTAAAATGAAAATTGATGAGAATAACTCTTTTGAAATAAAAATAAATTTCTTTATGCATCTTTCTATGCATAAAATAAAAATTGATGAAAATAAATTTCTTTATGCATCTTTCTATGCATAAAATGAAAATTGATGAGAATAACTCTTTTTAAATAAAAATAAATTTTTTATGCATTTTTCTATGCATAAAATAAAAATTGATGAGAATAACACTTTTGAAATAAAAATAAATTTCTTTATGCATCTTTCTATGCATAAAATGAAAATTGATGAGAATAACTCTTTTGAAATAAAAATAAATTTCTTTATGCATCTTTCTATGAATAAAATAATTAAAGAAAATAAATTTCTTTATGCATCTTTTTATGCATAAAATTAAAATTTACACTTTTAGAATATAGAAACGATAGGGATTACTCTTTTAGGATTATAAAAGATAATACTTATTCCACCATAACCTCCTTTGTATGGCTGACCATTTTTTTTAAATTTTTCTTACTTTATTTTACTTTAAAATTAACCTCAATTGATTTTTAAGCATTCTAGCTAAACAATTTTCACTTTTAAATGAGAAATAATATGAAAGTTTAATTTCAACTATTAGTTCACTTAACTAGGATAAAGAAGGGCTGATTTTAAGAATGAGAGAGAGGGAAAGCCTTTCCACAAGGCATAGCATCCATTTATCCCTTCAAACAACACAAAAATTAGAAAAGCATAAAGAAAAATATAAGATTTCTAACTTACATAAATTCTGGGAGCTTTCCTTTGGCTTGATGGTTTGAGGGTTCTACTCTTGTTTGCAACAAGAGTGGCCACCAATCTTTGGAAGAGGGAAATGGTAAAAAACTAGTGAATTATTAAGAAATTCACAGTTCTTGGCTCTTGGGAGGAGTAGAGTAACAGTGCAAAAAACACTATTATTCTTCAACAAAGGGAGAGGCTTCTATTTGTAGGAAAAAGTGAGCTCCTAACCAAGCAAACTGATTCTAGAATTTTCTAGATCAGTTTGGTTAATTTTTGACCATTTTTATGTCAGTTTAGCTTACTTTTTGGAACTAGACTTGAATTAGGAGAGAGCAGAGATGAAATATCTCAATTTTTGATGATTTAAAACTCCATTACACATGTGAAGTAGGCGCCTCATTCATGAAGGGGAGAATCCCCATTGTGAGGTGTCAAAAATCCATTTTTTTAGCAATTCCTTTGGTCCTTAGTCCACTCTTCATCTTATGTGAGTATTTACTCATTTTGGGGGGAATTTCTTTTATTTCTTATATTTATCTTCTCCATACATTTGGATGAATCTGATTGGCCCTTCAAAACCTTAATTTGAAATTTTTCGAAAATCTGGACCCCTAGGATAAGGCCTCTTGAACAGATTATACTTGATTTTCTAATGCACCTTCTGAAAATCTTTTTGAACTTCTGTTTCGGGGGAGCTTATTTTAATAAGAAGAGATATTTTTTCATCAAAAAATATTCAATTTTTGAATAACCTCTCTCTAGAACATTTTCTCTTTCTAGGCCAAAATAGGTAGAAACAAGATCTTTTATATTTCTGATGAGAGAATTGATTACAGGGAAAGATACTAGACATCCTGAGAGATTGGGGAGGAATCTTACATCAAATATTCTTACCATCAGATAGATACACTTAAGCTCTCTCTTACAATAAAAAAAAGAATTGGAATGTCAAGACAACGGAATTATTGGGAGCCTAGACAGCTCAACCGTCCGGGGGCAAGGCACGGGTGGGGTTTAGGGGAGCCAAAAGACTGGTTTTACGGACTCTAGGGTGACCGGGCAGCACTGATAAGATTGTCCGGGCACGTGTGAAGAGCACTTTTACTATTAAAGAGTTTGAGTCTTGAAATAGGAACTGGGGTATGCTTTTGGTATGGTTGTTGGGTGGAGAAGAAGAGAGCTTTGAGCACTCGTGTCATGAAGAAGAGAGCTTTGAGCACTCGTGTCATGAAGAAGAGAGTTGTGCAACTGAGGTTGCCCTCTACACTGGTATCAGAGCTTGGATCCTTAATCGACAACTGAGGTTGCCCTCTACACTGGTATCAGAGCTTGGATCCTTAATCGCTGAATTGCCCATAAACCAGTCGGATTCATCATTGTCACCAACGTTGCTACAAACAAACATCGGCAAGAAGGCCGACTAGCGAGCAAGTAAGCTAGCCACCAGCATATGCTATCCATAGCTGCCACCATACGAATGGTCGGCATAATAGCTAGCACACCGACATCATCAACGGCGGTCGACGAATAGCCAGCGTAGACGTCATCAGAGCGAGGGTTGATGCAACCCTTAGCCATCATCAGCGTGGATTGATGCAACCCTCAGACACTCAGTAAACAAAAAACGCCGAGCTGTAGAATTTAGAAACAAAAGAAAAACCGCCGAGTTACCAGATTTATAAAAAAGTCATGTTGAGTGTTGGAGCTTCACCAAATCTTAGAGTTTTATATTAAAAAAAGAGAATTCAAGCTTCCAAAAAGGTTTTTATTTTCAAAGGTTTTAAACCTTTGAATCTTAGAGGTTGTTACCGTGGAGAAATTGCCAAGTGAAGATTCATCGAGATTGTTTTTATGAAGATCGGGAGGTACTCTGCAATGACAACTCTCAGATTTTCATACCGCACACCGGAAATTTCATGTTGAGCTAACAATCCAGTTGCTTTCCTAGAGCTTGGACTTGAGGTTGGTGCTTGTGTTTATTCTCTTGCATCGTATTTAGAGGGTTCATATGGAGTCTAATAACCCTAATGAGTCCGTAAGTAGAGATCCTAGTCGTTTGTCGGACATGAAAAAGGCAGTGATCCTGATGTTATGATCTTCTTGATGATAATTTGGTTTGCACTAAACAGTTTAAGGATCTAGAGTCTCATACTTTGGAGATTGAGGCTAAGTATGATAAGGTTCTCCTCTTTCTTCAGGAGTTAAAGGATAACATGCAAGCTTCTACCACTGTAAGTGCTTCAATGGGAGGGATGCCAGTGGCTCCTGCCCATGGGGGAAACATGAATGTCGGTACATCTCACTCTAGAGATGCTGCAGCTATTCTAAAAGATATGAAACCTCCGACTTTTAATGGGGAGGAGAAGGAATGCAATAAGGATGCGGTCAACACTTTTTTACTAAAGTGGCAGGATTTGCACATCGATTGCATGAGAGGAGATACGTGCGCTTGAAGTGAGCTTAACTCTAGGAGAGGTAAAGCATACAAGTGGTGGATGAGCTTGGAGTCCAAAAATCAGCCTACTACATGGGCTAAATTTAAAAGTGCATTCATGAAATAATTTCTTCCAGAGAATGAGATGGATCATAATTGGGAAGCAATATGGGATAATTGTGAGATGAGAAATCTCACATTGACTCAGTATATCTCTAATTATCGAGAAATCATTCTCAAGTTGAAAGGAATGGAAAATTTGTGAATTAGACTCGGACTATAAGAAACAAGTTAAACAAAATGAGCAGAAAACTTTAGAAGAAGCAATTAAGTTTGCTCAGATTTTCGACGACACTGTCAGAAACAAAAAGCGTACACATAATGCACAATGGACATCTAGTGTGTCTGAGGGTTCCAAGCATCAAGGTCAAAATAAAAGAAAGGGACCTAACCAAAAGAATGACCAATCTAAGAAGACTAAAGGACCACAAAAAATTTTGAAGCATGAAGATTTTAAAAGAGCTAAAAAAGAAAATTTATGTTTTCACTACATGGAAAAGGGTCATAGTAAACTACAATGTCCTATGCTAAAAAGAAAATGAGAAAAATCAGTGTGATCAAAGTAAAGAAAAGCAAGTGCACACAATTCAAGTGCTCCCTCTAGAGACTTCCCGTAGGTTTAAATAGGTTCAACTTTATCATGATGATTCTAATCATGCGTGTTGTGTCACGTCATCAATGTGGGTGCCAACATTTGGACCACATGAGTTGGTTCGAATGCATGGTTACGTTAAAGGTCACAAGGTATGAATTATGATTGATGATAGTGCTACACACAATTTTTTGAACTATACTTTAGTCAAGAAATTAAAGTTTTCGCAAAGTCCAAGTGATCATAAGTATGTGGTTTCTTTAACGGGGCTATGATAAAGATGTCTGGCATACAGTAGTTCATGATGTTCCATTAGTCATTCAAGGTCATGAGATGCATTTGGATTTTCAAGTTATGCTGCATATCACTTGAGTGGATGTTATTCTAGGTCGTTAGTGGTTGTATAACATTGGTCCATCTTTGTCTAGAAGCTATTTGCATAATACTTTTGAGTTTGAAGTAGATGGTAAGAAAGTGCGCTTGCAAGGTTAACATGATGTACCCTCCTCACCTCTTATATGCTCTATGGAACTCAATCGCCTTGTACAAGCTAATGAAGTAGACAACATCTTTTTGTGCTACATGAGTCTTGATGATGTCATTTCCTTTTCCACATGTGAAAACATAAGTGGTTTGAGTGAGCATAGTGTTTACATGACTTCTTTTCGATCCAAGCATGTTAACAATAAAAAAGTTAATGAATCCTTAAAGTAATTGTTACAACAATTTAAAGATGTGTTTCTAAATGAATTACTAGAAGGATTACCTCCTGTTTGTGATGTTGAGCATCCAATTGAAATAATACTTGGATCGAAGCTAAAAAGTACGTCTCATTATGGGCTTAGTTTTAAGGAAGCACAAGAAGTAGAACGACAACTAAGGGAATACCTTAAAAGTGGATTCATTCGACCAAGTGCTTCGCCTTGGGCTTCACCAGTTCTATTGGTGAAGAAAAAAGATGGGTCTATGCGCGACTAAGTGTAGACTACCGTGGTTTGAATCAAATCACAATTCCTTTGGTTTGAGTAATGCTCCGGCCACATTCATGACACTCATGAATAGCTTATTGAAACCCTATTTAGAAAAATTTGTCATGGTTTTCCTAGACGATATCTTGATCTATAGTCGTACCAGGAAAGAACATCTCGAGCACTTACGGCAAGTATTTGAGTTACTTAGGAAGCATTTAATTTATGCCAAAGAAAGTAAATGTGAATTCTTTGTAAAATAAATTCAATACTTAGGTCACATAATCTCAGAAGCTTGCATTCATATGGATCCAACAAAAATTGATGCCATATTGAAATGGCCACATACCACAAACTTAGAAGAATTACAAATTTTTCTTGGTTTGTTTGGATTCTATAGAAAGTATGTTCAAGATTATGCTAAGATAACTATTCCCATGATTGATAAGCTTAAAGGAAAGGGAAAGACCTTCGTTTGGAAAGATTCCCAGCAAAGAAAAACTTAAGGTAGCTATAGCTACAACTCCCATTCTCCAAGTTGATCCGAATCAACCCTTTGTGGTAGAGACGGATGCTAGTAATAATGCAGTAAGAGCAGTCCTCTTACAAGGGGGGAAACCTATTGCATTTGAAAGTAAAAAGCTGGACAGAGCTCAACAAAATTATTTAGCTTATGAAAGGGAGTTATATGCGATAATTCATGTCTTAAAGAAGTGGAGGCATTATTTATATGGTGCCAGATTTGAGATAGTCTTTGATCATGAGAGTATCAAATGGCTATTTAGTCAAAAAGAGTTGAAAGGGCGAAAAGCTCAATGGGCAGAGTTACTCCAAGAGTTTGACTTTCAACTGAGATATAGAAAAGGTCGTTACAATGTGGTAGCCAATTCATTGAGTCACATGCCCATGGTTAACGAGTTGAGTTTTACTCAAATTAAGAGTATTTTTTGGAATCACTTAAGGGCAAGTGCGTTGATGATCCACATTATGCCAACATGTGGAGTGTCATAGAGAAGAGGGATCCCTTGAATATAAAAAAAGATAGCCCCGTTAATGAGACAGACACTTCCACTAGCAGTAAGTCTCAAGAGATGTCTCAAGGAGACATGTCACTTACAAGTGATGAACGAAATCGTTGTGGAAGAATTTTTCCATCGATAATGGTTATCTACTTTACAAAGGTAGAGTATGTATACCTTTGGACTTAGATATTAGGCGATGTATTTTATATGAATGCCATGATAGTCCGAGTGCTGGTCATCCTAGAATATGGAAGACATATGTACTAGTTAAGAGGCAATTTTATTGGCATGGCTTAAGTAAGGACGTCTAGGACTATGTCTTAAAATGACAAAAGTGCCAGGTCAATAAAGTAGAACGCCTAAAGGTAGGTGGTTTACTAAGTCCACTAGAGATCCCAAATGGCAAGTGGGAGAGTATCTCAATGGACTTTATTGCTGAATTACCTAAAATGAATAGAGGCCATGATTTGGTTTGGGTGGTCATGAGTAAAATGTGTCGGTTTATTTCGACAAAAACGACAATGACTACGCCTCAATTAGCCAGGCTATTCATTGAAAATATCTATCGATTATATAGAGAAAAGAACTCGGCACTTTGTACAACAGGAGTATTTAGTCAAGTGGAAGGATAGACCAGAAGAAGGTTCTACATGGGAAAAAGTAAGCACACTCAGAAAGAGGTTCCCGAATTTCATTTTCAAGGATGAAAACTCCTCTTAAGGGGGAAGTAATGTCATGACAACAGAATTATTGGGAGCCTAGAGATCTCGATTGTCCGGGCAAGGCACGGGCGGGGTTTAGGGAAGCCAAAAGATCGGTGTGACCGGGCACTAATAAGAGTGTCTCGGCATGTGTGAATAGCACTTTTGCTATTAAAAAAAGTTTGAGTCTTCATATAGGAACCGGGGTATGCTTTTGGTATGGTTGGGTGGAGAAGAAGAGAGCTCTCATTCAGCACTCGTGTCATGAAGAAGAGAGTCATGCAGCTGAGGCTGCCTCTACATGGAAACACCTCAATTCTCTTATACAAACCTTCTTCTTATTGCCAATTTTCCATTCATAAGGATATTAAGCATGTAAGGCTCTCACGTAAAACAAAAAGAATTAAGTGTGAGGATTACACATTGGTTTGCCAATGGAGGAGTTCTTGCTGAGCATGAGAACATTGGTTGCCAATGGAGGAGTTCTTACTAAGCACATGAAAGGGAATTTGGAGTGTGAGGACTACACATTGGTTGATAATGAAGTGTAAGGACTACACATTGGTTACTAATGGAGTAGTCCTTGTTGCTGAGAACATGGAAGAGAATTGGGGTTCTTGCTAATAAAGGAGTTCTTTTACTGTGAGCACATGCAAGAGAATTACAGATCACCATACCTCACAACTAAGTGGTAGGTGAGACCTCTCACATCTCTATCACCACCTCTTATGTATGGTTACTAGAGCTACCAATGTCTGTCATTCTTATCATTGTTCTTTTCATCATATGCATGATGGTAAAGACCAAACCCATACATTAGTGGTCATCACTAAAAACCAAGAGATGTCCAGTTGGATCAAAGAATGTCAAAGTGGAGAATAATATGGTATGAAATATGTATGCACCTCTATAGCCGTGCTCTAATGATGCACCTCTATAGCTATACCCATGGATACAAACAACCACCTCCTTATATAATGCAAGTATCATGTCTCATAGCTTTTGGAGCCTCTTATATCATTATAGAGCGTCTATAGCTATAATCTAATGATGTACCTTCTTGATATACCCATGGAGACAAACAACCACCTCCTTATAATAATTATAGAGCCTCTATAGCTATACTCTAATGATGTGCCTTCTTGATATACCCATGGACACAAACAACCACCTCCTTATATAATGCAAGTCTCATGTCTCACAGCTTTTGGAGCCTCTTATAATTATAGAGAACTTGTCTAATATTCACAATGACATAAGGTTACATTTTACTGCAAACATGTACCTTTGTAGGTGATTTTGTTCTTGTCCCAATTTTTGACTTATGTCCCAACCATGGAATGAAATAGTTTGTCACTTACTTTAGTGATGCACTTACTCTAGTGACATCAAAATTAAAAGTTTTTTCATCTCATTAAATAGATATCATTGAGGTTTGGGGAGTCATTGCCTTTATTATATGATGATTACAAAATTTTATCTTCCTAACTAAACATCTAAATTATTTTTTTCAAGAAGCTTTTATTTTGTAGACATACCCTATATAGACATGGTAAAGCTAACTAATAGACATGATAATAAAAAGCTTAAAAGAAGAGAAATTCCAAATGGACACATTGTACTATTCTTTTAAGGATTTATTTTAAAGCTTGTGATATTTGGTATGGCAATAAACTTGGAAGTATGTTGGTGAATTGCCAAAATCCAATGCAAAAGAATATGAGGGATAAAAAATAAAGATATTGACCATATAGCTTAGTGAATTGCCAATTCTAATGTAAAAGAATATAAGGCATAAAAATAAACTCATTGAACATATAGAAATCAAATATTTATCTTTGAAGAACAAAAAGAACTTATCCATATTTTAGATATAATTAAAAGTTGTTAACATAAAACCTCATTTTCAGCAAACTTAATGATAGAGTTACTTTAGTTTAAAAGCAAACCTCATTTTTAGCAAACTGCAAGTTATGGAGTGTGCAAGATGTATGGAGTTGCGAGTGCTCTTGGCAGTGCCATTGGGATGCTTAGATGCTTAGAGATGGCTTCACTAACTTTTGTAGCATATGAGACCAAGCAAATAATGCAAGCTTTCCTAACCCTCAGCAAATAATGCCAATTTTATTAACCCTTAGCAAGAATGACAAATTTTTTTGTTAGCAATTAATGATAGCTTGATTCACCATACACGTAGTTGTTCCCATCAAATATCACCACATGTATTGAACAAGAAAGTATTTGTATGTGATATTTTTAGTGTTACATAAGAAAAAGTGCTTAGGCCTCAACATGACAGATTACAACAAATGCAAGCTTTCCACTTTTATGGGGAAGAAGTTAACATTCTTTTACATGAAGATGATATTCTACCTATGAAGATCCACTACTACAATTTCATGAAGACCAATTTTTGATACACCCTAGCATGTGAAAAGCCTACCTACAACTCACTCCTTATGAGTGAGTGTGTAAAGGCGAATCACTAACCAAGCCTAAGAAATAAGTGATAAGTTTGGTTAGATAATAGACTTTGAAACAAAGGGTTTATTTTGGCAATGCATACATGAGCAATCATAACGATGGCCAATTGAGTTTGCATTTGGCTATCCCTTGAAAAGATGTTTGGTGAGGTGTGGTTTGTTATTCTATATATATATATATATGATAATTCATGAGACCTGTATGTGAACAAAGAAATAGAAGAGAACACTCTTATGAGACATGTATGTGAAGCAAGAAACAAAAGAGAACACTCTTATGAGACATGTATGTGAAGCAAGAAACAAAAGTGAACACTCTCATGAAACAAAAGAGAACACTCTCATGAGACATATATGCGAACAAAGAAACAATAGAGAACACTCTCATGGAACAAAAGAAAAACTCTCATGAAAGAGCAAGACAAAAAAAAAAAAACAAGAGAACACTCTCATGAGACATGTATGTGAACAAGAGAGAGAGAACACTACAAACAAAAGAGAACACACTCTCATGAGAGAGCATGACAGAGACAATGAAGCTAATGACATGACAAAGACAACGAAGCTAATGACAAAAGTGTTTCTATGTTCGAGTCTTAGAACGAGCGTGCTCGTTTCTGACCCTGGCTCGAAAAACAAAAAAAAAACTTTCATGAGACAGCAAAACACAAGAGCATTTACTATGGGTGGGTTTGCAAGTTGAGGAAGCTTGGAGTGAGAATCATGAGAGGGAGAGCTGCTGCTGATTCTTCCACCACCTCTTCGGCTATGGGGCATAGTATGTGCACCTTGGGCGGACAAGTGGCAGCAGCAGATTGGGGGCCTCCTCTTGTATTATGAGAAGCGCTCCTTTCCTTGACTGGCCGGACAGAAGTGATAGCGCTCTCGTAAGCTTGCATGCACGCACCATCACGTAGCATCTGCCCCACCAACAGGAACTCGGGGATGCCAAAAGCCATAGCTGAACCCATTTCGATTAATTAGCAGGATTATGGCCCTTCTTGCAGCGCAAATCTTTGAGATTAAGGAGATCGCTTAGGCCTTATAAGGGGAGTAAACTACTCAAATCAGGGCGGCTATCTGCTGTTCAAGTGAGGGGATTACACTAAGCTCTTCCACAGGTGGTTGGATTACACTAAAAGCTTTGAAGCAACGAGTATATAATTGAACCTTTTGTAGATCATGAAGCTCTTGTGAAATAATAATTAATAAAGAGCTCTTTAAAGCTCTAATAATAATATAAGTAATAGAGATTAAGGATATCGATTGTTGACGAACAAAGCCTTACGTTGCAACGCATTATTTTAATATTGACACGCGTTACACGCACGACCACCTGGCACAATAACTGACCTTTCCATGTGTGGCGAGACTATCTGCCCATTATTTATTGGATTTGAGCTATTTCACTAGGACCCACAATTAAGAGGTTTATGAATCCTTTTTGATCTCTCACTTCTCTAGAAAAGAAGACGAAGGTCCACATAACCTCTCGAGATTCCTCTAGACTATATCATATGCCTTACTTAGTTGCCTTCTCCTTCCATCTTGACTTGACATTCGATTGCATAAGCTCATCTTGCTAAGGACTTTCTAAGAAACTTTTTTTTGGGTCCTATATATATATATATATATATATATATATATATGTATGTATGTATGTATGTATGTATGTATGTATGTATGTATGTATGTATTATTCAAAAAGCATTACATCCTTTCAGACTTATAAGAGCTAATTTATCCTTCAAGCTCTATTTAGCAAGTTACAAATCAAATCCCATCTATCATTCTCAAACACAAAAAGATGATTTCTCCCAAGATATCTGATAACCAAGCAGAATACACGCTTCTACCATAGCCTCAGTGGTACATTGTTCATCGTGTTGAGTGTAGAGCCAATTCACGATTTACTACACACTCTTCTCCAACTTGACTACATTCACACTATCCTAAAAATTGGCATCCTGAAGATGAGTTGCTCTCAACTCTCACATGAGTTGAGAAACTAAAGTCATGCCCTGCAGATTCTTCTGTGTAAACATATTGACTATATTGAGATGTACTAGCTACCTTATAACCCTGCTTATCGGTTCAACTTTGTAACTCCTCTTTTTTAAAAAAAATAAAAAAATTGGTCTAGTTTAAGACTCCCTCCCATAAGCTCATTAATTGAAGAAAATATATTGAGGTTCTCATCACTTGTCATGTTAAGGTTTCTCACACAAGAAACCATTCGTTTCTCTCTTTGTCTACTATACAATCTTTTATATTAAAAGAGATCCCTCCAGTAATTAGTGGCCTGTCAAATATAAATTGCACAAGTTTAGTTGTCCCCTTCATAACCAATTAAGGTACTCATCCAATAATGTTTACATAAGTGTATTTGTCCCCTTCATAACCAGTTAAGGTACCCATCCAATGACATTTACTTTTTATTCTACCTTTAAGAATATCGAGTTTTTAAAGATGAAATATCACATCAAATTTAGGTGAACTAGTCAAGGTACCCACTAAACTAGATTTTTATAGGTTTGTTTATCCTATCCCTTGAGTATTTCAAGTTAAATTGTCCTACCTTTCAAGAGTTTCACATTTTTAAAAGATGGGATATCACATTACGATCATTTTAAAACCTCATTTTATTAAAGTAAGAGTTTTTATCATTGTGGGTTCTCTTGTCTACTATCATAGATTCTTACATGCCATGCTTCTCCTTTTTTTTAAAAACAAAAATGCACTTATATGTAATATGTAGTGATGGGCATGGGTGTCCATCGTCATTTCACTCTTGTTATTATCTAAAGCCACAAAGTAGTGTGTGCATCATATATTGACTAATTCTTGAGACATAATGAAAAAGATATATCCTATGTTTGTTGCAAATCATATTCTTTTTGTAGATTTTTCAAGTTTAGTGTTTTAATATGATGAACTATTCCTTTGTCCATAAATCACACATACTAAATGTATATAGCATTAAAATACTTAGTAGAGTCATCAATAAAGACACAAAAATTGTTGGATATGCTCCATCACATGCACACATAAACATCCTTTTGGTAGAGTTCAAACTCAAAGGTTCTTAGCCCTCTTTGAAAATTGTAATAGGCTCATAATCAACCATAAAAGGCACGCCTACATCCACTTGATGTGAGATATTCTTGGAGGCAAGAGGTGGAGATATTCTTGGAGTTAATGAAGGAGATTATTATGGAGGAGATTAGTACCTAATCACTATTAGCTCTAATCCATGTATCTCAACCTATTAAGAGGCACAAAATTAATGAAACGTGTGTGCATTCTCTATCATCTGCTGTGTAATCATGATTATTGTTAATTATCATCTTCAACCTCCTTAAGCAAACATGGTATCAGAGCTGTTTCGATTGGGCACATCTTCTTTTCTGAAGCTTTGACTAGGCGCATTTTCCTGATGCTGGTTCATGAAGCTTTGACTTGAAGCTTTGACTAGGCGCATTTTCCTGATGCTGGTTCATGAAGCAGCCTTCGCACTCTCTCAGTGTGGTGCTACCCGGCCATCTTCTCTGGCACTTCTTCAATCTTGCCACTCAGCCACGCATCTTCTATGGTGCCTCGAGCTAAGCCACGCGATCGCTTCAATCCAGCCACTCAGCCACGCGGTCGCCTCAATCCAACCACACGCAGCCACATTTTTTTTTGGGTCTTTAACTAAGGCTTTGTGTAAAGCCTTTAAAAAAAGGGGGGTTCACAAGCCTTAGAAATAAGGCCCCTTTTAAAAAAAAAAATCTCGTTTTTCATCAACTCAGCATGGCTGCGCCTTGGTGAACTCACCTCCTTCAGCTCTGCTCAACTTAGCAAGATCTATGAGACAACAAAATACAAGGTGGTTTTCTTTGAAGGGCAAGTCTTTGAACACTCTTTTGCAATGCTCTTTGAATTATTGATGATATGACTAGCTCATGTGAAGAAATCATACAAATTTCATCTGACTCTGAAGCTTCGGTAAATCAGCTAGCTAAACGAATTCTTAAGTCCAGGAAAAGAGTGATTAAAAAATCAAAATGAAGGCTCGATAGAAAACCATGGTATTTTAATTATGCCAAATATATTGGTTTAGGTGGTTTTCTTGCCACAAACATGCATTTGTATGGAACTGGGATGGATAACTAATATCTTTCTACCTCAGTATCCTTGTACAAGCCATTAGACACTGCTTGAAGAGAGTCTCTCAAGTAAGACCTTGCCATCATGTCTAAAACTTCACGGGGTTAGAAAGATTTACTAGGAGAAATTTTCATACTTGGCAGACTAGGCACAAGTTTATCCTTCAAAAGAAAGATTTGTGGAAAGTAATTGCTACATCTGAAAATGATAGACCCACAACAAGGGAAGGAAAAGCACAATGGGAACTTTGTGACACTAAGGCAATAGCTATTTTAGCACTTGGGCTTGGCGATAATATTTACATCATATTTCAAACATAGAGTCAGCTAAAATAGCATGGGAAACTCTTGATAGACTTTTTGGTGCTAGTGGAAAGAATTCAAAGATAAATCTGAAGTTACAAATCTTTAGGCTCACTATGAAGACTGGAGACTCCTTTCCCAATCATCTTAATAAGATGAAAAGTCTCCTTGCACAACTAGCAGATATCAAGGCACCTCTCAATGATGAAGATATAGTAGCTTTATTGCTAAATAGTATGCCTGAAGAATATGATAATATTGTAACTACACTTCTGAATGTTTCGGATCTCAAAATTCAGGATGTGGAGTCCTCTCTAAAACAACTACGACAGGAAGCCTCTGAAGATAAGTTGATGGATCAAGCATATGTCACTCAAAAGAAGAATATCAAACCTCCTCAATGCACTGATTGTGGTAGGATTGTGGTAGGATTGACCATCTTGCAAAGAATTGTTATCACAAGGATAAACCAAAGCTTCAATGCACAACATGTGGAAAGCTAGGACATCTTGCAGAAAAATGCTACAACAACAAAGGTGTAGCAAACATTGCTAGCACTTCTACACTTGAAGAAAACGTTGCACTATGCAACCATGTAAATGCCTCTTATGATGATGTTGAGGAATCATGGGCTTTTTAAAAGCCATGTAATGATCTCCATTGCCCATATGTAAAATCACCTCTAACCAACGATGATGTAGGTTATGTGATATGTCTATGCCCACATTGTCTCTCACTTGGCCATGTAGCCCTCAAAGGGGAGATTGATGGGAGTGTTGGGTCTCCATGCCCAACTCATGATAGTGCACATGAGGCACTATGTTTCATGGAGTGATGATGGGGCTTTGGAGGGATGCACTATGATTAGAAACTACCTAGGACTCATGCATTTTTATTCCATGTAGAGCTATGCTATTGCATTATGTTTTCATGTTCCATGTATGGATCAAGGAGGGAATGTTGGATATGCTCCATCACATGCACACATAAACATCCTTTTGATAGAGTTTAAACTCAAAGGTTATTGGCCCTCTTTTACAATTGTAATAGGCTCATAAATCAACCATAAAAGGCACGCCTACATCCACTTGATGTGAGATATTCTTGGAGGCAAGAGGTGGAGATATTCTTGGAGTTAATGAAGGAGATTATTATGGAGGAGATTAGTACCTAATCACTATTAGCTCTAAGCTAATCCATGTATCTCAGCCTATTTAAGAGGCACAAAATTAATGAAACGTGTGTCTGCATTCTCTATCATCTACTGTGTAATCATGATTATTGTTAATTATCATCTTCAACCACCTTAAGCAAACAAAAAATGTATCTTTGAAAGTATTGTCATCAATAAGGACACAACATAACATTGAAAAATATATTCAACAATAACTAATAATGAATAAGGCATGTACATATGGATCGACTGCCATGAGTAATGTGTGTGTATGAATACTAATAGTTTATTCACAAAATATTGATGTGTTCACATAAGAAAGGTGGTGATCAACTAAAAGGAATAAAGGTTGATACACAAATAAATACCATGCATACATATACATTTTATTCTATTATGTCTAGATTCAAATCATGGAGAATACTTGTCATACACCACATAATGTAAGCTCAAGCTTTGAGTTAAAACTAGTGAGTTTGTCATATTTTAATATGGTTCAAAAGTGCACCAAATGCTTGCTTTAACTTCATACACATGATATAAAGTAATGAAAGTGTAAATATTACACCTCCTTATATGCCCATTTGTAGAAGTTTTCTAAGTTTTCCAAGTCTTAACATAACTAAAGTAGTATCCAAATTTTGCATGTTTTCTCTTCGGACTTCTTTATACAATTTTAAGAGGGGAGGGTAAGAAACAGAGTATAAAATGGTATTTTCTTGAATGGTATTGATTCTTTAATTGAAGTCTCATAATTCAAATTGTTTTGGAGTGAGAGTGGTGGTCATTTTTGGCCTACTTTGGCAAAAGTATGCCTTAGTGGTGGATTTAATGTTATTGTGCACATATGTGTTATTTTAATCGAGGAAAATACTTGAATATATATATAATTTGATTAGTGGGATTCAAAGTATATAATAAAAATATGTACAAAGAAATATCTCAAAGAAAAAACATGCTTCAATGACATATACGAAACTTGCTTGCATGGATTTTACTTGAAAAGACAACTAGTTTCTCTTATGAAATTCTAATGGCTCTAGAAATAAAAGTATAATTGGATGATGTCCACTCATTATCAAAAATTTAATGGATAAGATGGGGATTCAACTCACAGATTTAAAGAAATACTTGCTATAATCACAAAAGGCATTTAGATCAAGAGGTGATTGCCAAGGTTCAAAAATCAAGAGATGTATGGTTGGATGGTAGACTCTATACCCTTTACTTTCTGAGATGCATCCCTTTACCCTTTACTCTAGAGATGTATGGTCGGATGATGGTAGAGTCTATACCCTTTACTCAAGAGATGTATGGTCAGATGATGGTAGAGTCTATACCCTTTACTTTCATTCTATAACCTTTAGTAAAGAGATGTATGGTTGGATGGTAGAGTCTATACTCTTTACTTTTTGAGATGCATACCACAAAAATACATTTTACCGCCTTATCATCTAGCTTATTACATTGTTGCTCAGGCATAAGAGCATAAGAAAGACAACCAAAAACACACGAATGAGTCACAGAGGGTATCCTATATCATTCCAAGCTTCATAAGGGGTTATTGTCTATACAACAAGTGGGACATCTATTTAGCACATGTGGCACACATAACTGGCTCCAACCAAAAAAACATGAGGTGAATCCTATCCTTCAACCATGCAATGTGCCATCTCCATGAAAGATTTATTCTTCCTCTTAGCACACCATTTTGTTGCAAAGTACTATGCATTGATGTTTTATGCCTCTTTTAGCCATATATACACATGAAAATCCTTTGATATATACTTCCCCCCTCGATCTATATGAAGGGTGCCAACTTTACATATAAACACATTTTTAGCCATAAAAACAAAATGTGTAAAGCATGAAAAGACCTTTGACTTTTCTCTTAATGGATACATCCAAGTGTGCCTAGATTAGTCATCAATTAAAGTCACAAAGTAGAGATATCCCTAGATTGATGGTGTCCTCATAGGACCATATATATCACTATCTATAAGCTGTAATTTTTGGATAGCCCTTATTAATCCATCTTTTAGGAATGATGCCCATAACATCTTGCCCAAAATATACCCCTCACATACATGTTTGGACAAGGGCCTCAGTATTTTGTAACTTTGACACCACCTCTTTCCTTTTTAAGGTGTAACAAATTGCCAAAATATAAGTGACCAAAGTGGGCATTCCATAGCTCTGCTCACTCATAGCATGTGTGGTGGCATTAACTAAATAAGAACTATGTGCCAACTTATCATACCTGTCCAAGCTGTAAATCCCATGGCTTAGAGTATTGGCAAATACCAGACTAATCTCTCCATCACTCCAATCATAAACTATACACATGTCATCAACAAATTTGACCACTAGGCCTACCACCCTAACAATGGCAAAGACTTACAATAAGTTCTTTTTAATGCCTATCACAAATAAGACTTGTGGAAGAGTGAATTTTACACCATTTATAGCATTGAGAATAAATAAGACTTGTGGAAGAGTGATTTTTCCACCATTTCACATGCTAACACATTCATTCACATCCTATATCATTCATTTACATCCTCATTTACATGACATCACATCTCATCTATTCATTCAGATTTATCTAATTCACGTCACATCTATTTACCTCTCATTCTCATCACATCCATCCATCCATTCATTCCCATCTATCTGATTCGCATTACATCTCATCACATCTATTTACCTCACATTCTCGTCACTCCTATTCTCATCGCATCCATCCATCCATCCATTCCCATCTATCTGATTCGCATCACATATCATCACATCTATTTACCTCTCATTCTCATCACTTCGATTCTCATCATATCCATTGTCTATTCAGTCTTATCTATCTGATTCATATCACATCTTATCACATCTATTTAAAGAATGTAAGAGAATTCTTATTTTTGATATAAAGATTCTTTACGCATCTATTTATGCATAAAAACAACTTCAGTAGGAAATAACACTTTTATAAAAATCCGTTTATGCATCTATTTATGCATGAATTCAATTTTAAGGAGAATAACACTTTTGAAATAAAAAAATAAATCTTTTATGCATCTTTCTATGCATAAATTCAATTTTAATGAGAATAACTCTTTTGAAATAGAAATAAATTTCTTTATGCATCTTTCTATGCATAAAATCAAAATTAATGAGAGTAACTCTTTTGAAATAAAAAAAGATTTCTTTATGCATCTTTCTATGCAAAAGAAATCAAAATTAATGAGAATAACTCTTTTGAAATAAAAATAAATTTCTTTATGCATCTTTCTATGCATAAAATCAAAATTAATGAGAATAACTCTTTTGAAATAAAAATAAATTCTTTATGCATCTTTCTATGCATAAAATCAAAATTTGATGAGAATAACACTTTTGGAATAAAAATAAATTCTTTATGCATCTTTCTATGCATAAATTCAAAATTAATGAGAGTAACTCTTTTGAAATAAAAATAAATTTCTTTATGCATCTTTCTATGCATAAAATCAAAATTGATGAGAATAACTCTTTTGAAATAAAAATAAATATCTTTATGCATCTTTCTATGCATAAAATAAAAATTGATGAGAATAACTCTTTTGAAATAATAAAAAATTCTTTATGCATCTTTCTATGTATAAAATCAAAATTTGATGAGAATAACACTTTTGGAATAAAAATAAATTCTTTATGCATATTTCTATGCATAAAATCAAAATTAATGAGAATAACTCTTTTGAAATAAAAATAAATTCTATATGCATCTATTTATGCATAAAAATCAATTTTGATGAAAGTAACACTTTTATAATCAAAATATTCCCAATATGCATCTTTTTATGCATAGAAATTAATTATAATGAAAATAACACTTTTATAATAAAAATATTTCTAATATGCATTTTTCTATGCATAGAATAAAAATAACACTTTTAGAATACACAAGCGGTGGGGATTACTCTTTTTGAATAATAAAAAGATAAAACTTACTTCACCAAATTTAAGAAAATTTTGCCATAACCTCCTTTGTATGGCTGGCCATTTTTTAAAATTTTTCACTCTAAAATTTACTAGAAATTATCCAAGATGATTTAAATCATTCTAATCTAATCAATTTTCACTTTATTAAGAGTAAACAATATGAAAAGTTTAATTCCATCAAATTGATTACACATCCAGGATAAAGAAAGGCTGAATTCAATAATGAAGAGAAGGGGGAAAGCCTTTCCAGCAAGGCATAACATCCATTTTTATTTGAAAGAAAGCAAAAATCAGAAAACCATAAAATAGAATAAGAAAAAGTAGAATTTCTAACTTACTAGGAGTTTTGTGAGCTTTCCTTTGGCTTGATGGTTTGAGGGATCTACTCTTGTTTGCAACAAGAGTGGCCACCAATTCTTTTGAAGAGAAAATGGTCAAAAACAAATGAATTCACTGTTTTTGGCTCTGGGGAGGAGTAGAGTAATAGTGCATAAAACACTATTAACCATTTAAAAAGGGGGAGGCTTCATTTATAGGAAAAAGTGAGCCTCTAACCAAGCAAACTAATTCTAGAATTTTCCAGATCAATTTGGTCAATTTTTGACCATTTTTAGGTCAGTTTAGCTTACTTTTTGGATCTAGTTGAAGCAGGAGAGATGAAAATATCTCATTATTTGTGAGTTTAAAACTCAACCACACATGTGAAATAGGTGAGGGGAATTCCCCACACCGAGGGTGTCAAAAATGCATCATTTCTTCTAAATATCTCTTCTTTTTTAACTAATAACCTTGTCCTTTAGTCAACTCTTCATCTTATGTGAGCATTTACTCATTTTTGGGGGATTTTCTTTTATTCTTCCATTTATCTCCTCCCTACATTTGGATTAGTCTAATTGGTTCCATAGGAACCTTATTTCAAAAATTTCAAAAAATCTGGACCCTTAGGCTAAGGTCCTTTTTACCTGATTTTAATTTATTCCAATTGCACATTGGAAATTTCTTTTTGAATATCTGTTTCAAGGGAAACCATTTTAGACACTAGGAGGATTTTTATATCCAAAAATATCTCAATTTTGAATTACCTCTCTCCTTTAGATATTTTCTCTCTCTAGGCCAAAACAGGGTAAAACAAGATCTTTCTTTTATCAGAGAGGGGAATAATTATAAGATCAAAAGGGGAGGTTCTTACACCTGCACACCTCAAAGGCCGGAGGGAGGAATCTTACATTAAAGGTTAGGGATGGGAGAGAAGTTAAAGGTCAGGGATGGGAGAGAAGTTAAAGGTTAGGGATGGGAGAGAAGTTAAAGGTCAGGGATGGGAGAGAAGCATCACGGAACGCTCGTCTTTGCCCCCGAAGAGAGTTGATTTGGTGCTCTTTATGTAGAAAAAATCACATGAGCACTGAATGGCCTCACCTAATACCAAGGCAGTTACTCTATTGTGCTCCACTGTTAGAGACTAGGGAACCATGACACTGCCATGTGCAGATATCCAACCTCTAGCACAATTTCTAGCACACCCAGAGTGCCGTTAGCCTTACGAGCACCTCCAATGCAAACCAATGTGGCTACAAGGTAGCCGAATACGTCCTATTTACCAAGGGGAATGTTTAGAATGCAAGACATGTCACCATTTCCCACTGCCTATTTTACCCCACCACCACAACCACCATAGGCAAAGATCAACCAGGTGTTGATCGAGGAGCTCTTTGAAGAGGGAAAGTCACCATTGCCCACTGCCTATTTTACCACCACCACCACAGGCCAAGATCAACCAGGTGTTGATCGAGGAGCTCTTGGAAGAGGGAAAGTCATGCATAAAGTAGAAGTTAATAATGACTACTATGAGGAATCAACGGAGATCGCATCGGAGTACTATGTCTTACAAAATAGCACGCCAGTATCAGTGTTTCAAACCACGATAAAATGGAAAGAAAAAGACATAAACTCAACTATAAGAAGGGGACCCATACAATTTTTTCATTATAATGGACCTCATCGCGAGTAGCAAAATGTCCTCTAAAAAATGTGGCTAAACACTAGCCAAACTTAATGGATCACAGCGCATACCAATGCCATGCCAACACTTTCATGTGTTAAGTGTGGGGTTGATCATTTGATCAAGGACTGCCCCTATCACGCCAGTGATTCTGCTTCTACCCCTAATCATTCCACCATTAGGACTATAAGTGTGCAGCCTGGAAACGTCATGCCACCACTGAATATCTTGACATGCGCACAAGAGAAACAAGTGGACAAAGGGAAGAACCCAGGAGGTGTTACAACCTCTAAGAGTGAAAGAAGGAGAATATTGAAAAAGGTGGGTGCAAGGGTGATACCATGGTCATAATTCAAGATGGATTGGAGGAACATACCATTGACATCGGCGGATCCACCCAATCAAGGGAAGGAGATGACCAAGTGCCAGAACTAGATGAGTAGCCGAAAGAGAGACCACCAACCTCCAAGGGTGTTGGAGAATATCCAAATGCTGAAGAAGAAATAAGGAAGCTTGAGGAAGCTAAGGCCCTTATTGAGGAATGTCACCGCATCCATGAAGCCAAATTGAGGGTTAATAGGGTCAGGGATACATTGTATCCACGAAATGAGTTGTTAAGAGAAAGGAAGTTCGATATGCCTACTCCAATTCCAGAGGGATCCGAAGAAGGAACTCATAGTGACCCGATTTCAAGAATGTTTGAGGAGGCAAATCAAGATTTGTCGATCCATTCATTCCCTAGGATTGAATATGAGACAAACATGTGGAAGGAGCCCTCACTTGCCAGAGAACCTAGAGACATAGGCGATCTCTCAACAATACTGTCTGAAACTGTCAAAATGGAGCTTGGACCATTGCTACGCAACACACCGGCATTGTGGGCAGATGTCAAGGACTGGGTAGAAGGAAGAATGAATCCAATGTCCAATATAGAGGAGGGCCAATCACCTCTAGTAGAAAAGAACCTAGTGCTAGAGGAAGGGGGAGCACCCATATTCATCAAAATATCTATCAACCAATTGGGCCGGTATTATGAGAGTGATGACACGAATGCCACAATTCCAATCCACCATAACAGGTAGTACTTGAAAAAAGAAAGAGGGAGGGGTTATAGGTAGAGAGATATAGATAAAGAGATTAAGATAGAGAGAGTGATAGAAATAAAGTGTGTGTATGGAGAAATATGCAAAGAGAGATAGAGGGAGAGAGACTACTATAGCTTTGCTATTGAAATATTAAAACTCATAAATTTATCCCATTTCTTCCAAAGTAAACTCTTCAATTCCCATAGTCTTCATCACCTGAAAATATAAGCCAATTAATTATTAAATTAATCTCACAAATATTAAACAGGCACAAATCATAACCAACTCATGACTACCAAGCGTAAGTATCCTACCATACAAACCTAACTGAAATAATCATAGGTGGCCTCAAACATACGTCATATACCGCACGTATTAATATTTATAGAAGGGGACAAATAATATTTTTCTAGAGGACTTAAAATATATTCTCATGATAGTTTTAGGATTATAGATTTTGTCTGTTATTTTTATATGATGTTAACAGAATGAAAAGACCTTAAGCCAAACATTTTTCAATAGCCCCATAGGTCTTGAGGATGTTCATCCACCATCTTGACGATTAGATCCGCCCTTTCTAATTTCCATTTTCCCTAATTTTCCCAACATCTCTTGGTGATGATGCTCACACCCACACCTCCATCCAAGATAGTAAGTACTACATCCTTACAAGTCTTCCAACCAGTTAGGGAGAATTCACGAGAAGAGGAAGAGGCTGAAATGTATGCATTGCTTCCACCTCTGGACTTTAGTGAAAACTAAATGCATGTGCTTCCCACCATAAATGTGTTGCCCCCTCCCCCTAGAGTAACCAAGTACGTTGAATCGGGAATCATTCCCACCACCTCAATGTGTATGGTAGATGTGCAACCAGGACAACAAGAAACAAAGGATGAAGCCTCCAACATAGAAGGGTCTGGACCGCAAGGTTGCGACAGCACCCAATGCCTCAGGGAGTGGCAAAAAAAAGAGGTATATTGCTCGACAAAATGCCCTATTACATAGTAAACCCACAGGCGCCTAGTGGCTAAGATATCTCGAAGTCACTAAGGTGCATGAGGAGTTCTCTAAAAATTAGAGTAAGGAATTGAGTAAGATAACCTTGGCAGGAAAACAAAAGGAGAAAACCACGCCTCAAGAGCTTGATACACCTAAACTCACCAAGGAAGGACGAAGAAAACAAAATAAGGCTGAAGTCAAGTGAGAGAAAAAGGAGACAATGGCTAGGATAGAAGATGATGAGGATGACAAGCCAGGTCTGCTCTCAATGCTAGACCATTTCAAAACCTACACCATTGATGAACAAAAAGTGGTCCAATTGACGGCCAAAAGAGTGAAGGAAAATGGCCAATCCATGTCCTACAATGCTCCAGCAGAAGTTAAGGAGGTAGACATTGCACAGCCAAGGGAGGATACCAAACCTGTCTACATTGCTAAAGGCTTAACTATGGCTAGAGAAGAAGAACTCATTGCTCTCCTCAAAGAGTTCAAGGATTGTTTTGCTTAGAAATACACAAAAATGAAGGGTGTACCACCCGAGGTGATTCAACACACTGTCCTGATCATGGAAGGATTGAGACCATCCAGGCAAAAACCATATCAGATGAATCTAAAATATGCAGCGATTGTAAAGGAGGAAATTGATAAACCCATCACTGTGCAGATTTCATCTATGAGATTGAGCACACAAATTGGCTTTCACCAATCGTGATTGTGCTAAAGAAGAATGGAAAACTAAGAGTTTGTGTTGATCTCAAAAAGGTTAATACAGCCATGAGGAAAGACCACTACCCCCATTGCCATATATGGAACATGTATTAGAATGGGTAGCAGGCGAGGAAGCCTACAACGAGTCTTAGATGGGTTTTTAGGCTACAATCAGGTGTCCATAGCACCAGAAAACCAACACAAGACGACCTTCAACACGATGGGGGACCTATGCTTATAAGGTTATTCCTTTTGGCCTCACAAATGCCCCACAACTTTCCAACAACCGATGTGCATGGCCTTCAAGACTAATTGCAAAAGTGGTTAGAGGTATTCATTGATGATCTATGTGTACACTCATGCTGGACTGACCACTTGTCTTGCTTAAGGAAGGTGTTTGAGAGATGTCGATTATATCGTATATCCTTAAACCCTTTAAAGTGTCAATTTTGGGTCAAGCACGATATAATATTAGGGCACATTGTGTCTAAGAATGGTATTTCCACTAACGAGATCAATGTGAAGTTAATCTTGGAGTTACCCCCACAAACAAACTATAAGGGTGTACATGTTTATGGGATGCGTTGGGTTTTATCGATAATTCATCATATTCTATGCTGAAATTGCCAGGCCATTGTATAGACTACTTATCGTCTTTGAATGGATTTAAAAATGCCAGAATGCATATGATAAGTTGAAGAAGGCACTGGCTAGTGCACCAGTTCTGAGACCACCCAATTGGGATCTTGTATTCCATGTGCACATTGATGCATCAAATTTTGCTATAGGATGAGTATTGGCACAACTTGGGGAATTCAAATCGCCTTACCCATTTTGCTTTGCCAGTCGATAACTAAATGATGTAGAGATAAATTACATCACAAATGAGCATGAAGGGTTGGCCATGGTTTATGCTGTAAAGAAATACTGACATTACTTGTTGGCCAACAAGTTGTATTCTTTGTTAATCACCAAGCCTTATTATATCTAGTGAATAAGCCATGCACCATGGGGAGAATCACACGATAGTTTCTTCTACTCATGGAATTCGACTTTACGGTCACTGTAAGAAAAGGATCACAACATGTTTTGGCAAAACATATGTCTAGAATTCTGAACAGAGAATCTCCAAATGGGAATTGATGATGACCTCCTAGATGCATGTCTTTTCAAAATTGATATGGTGCCTGAGTGGAGTGAGGAAATATCAGAATACCTAGCTCATGGTTTCCCACAAGATCGACCTTTGAGCAAGGATATGATGCGTCGGCTTATTAAGTTGGCCACACCATATCAATTGATTGTAGGAGAAATATATAAGTTGGGAAAAGATGATATCCTCAGGATATGTGTGTGAGAAGATGAGTTTGTCACAGTATTAGAAGAAGCACACTCGGGAATAGTCGGAGGACATTTTGTGGGAGAAGTTACAGATTGTAAAGTGCTTCAAGAAGGACTATGGTGGCCTAAGTTATTCGGAGATGCCATAGAATTTGTGAAGAGATATGTTATTTCACAACAAAAGGACATGATGCCACTTACCCTTATAATTGTGAAGAGATGTGTTATTCCACAACAAAAGGACATGATGCCACTTACCCTTATAATTGTGAGACAACCCTTTGAAAAATGGGGTATTGATTTTGTTGGACCTATTACTCCAGCAGCGCATCCGTACAAGCCCGTTTTTTGTTGGACCTATTACTCGAGCAACGCATCCGTACAAGCCCGTTATGTGATTGTGGTGGCCATGTATTATTTCACTAAGTGGACGAAGGCGAGTGCCTCTAAAAGAGCCGATGCTCGAACTATGGCCAAGTTCTTATATGAACAAATCATTTCCAGATTTGGCTGCCCACTGGAATTAGTTAGCGTGACCAAGGTTCACATTTCATCAATGAGGTGACTAAACAGTTACTCATAGGATTCCTTGTAGTCCATAAAAAATCATCACCTTATTATCCACAGGCAAATGGCCAAGCAGAGAGCACAAAAAAGATTTTATGTGCTATCTTGACTAAGACTTTAGAAGCCAGTCACACGGATTGGGAACACAAGCTGACTGCAGCACTATGGGCCTATCATACATCGTATAAGGTAGCAATGGGATACACTCCCTTTTATGTAGCTTATGGGTAATGCCTATGGAATTTTTAGTTCCAAGCCTACGTATTGCAATACACGAAAAGCTTATAGAAAATGCATTAGCCGAGAGGCTGATTGATTTAGAAAAACTCGATGAAACCCGACTAATTTCTTTTGCATGGGATTATGGTCGAAAAACTACAGAGAAAACACTATTTTGACCATAACCTAAAACACAAAGAGTTGGAAATAGGGGACCTCATCCTCATGTATGGTGTTAGAAGCACCAAGAAAAAGAAACTAAAATACAAAGGGTTAGGGCCTTTTAGAGTGTCCAAAATCACCCCTCAAGGGTCAGCTTGAATTGAAACCATCGATGGGGTGGAAATGGAGGGATATATCAACAGAAGAAAACTCAAAAAATAGTTTGGACCCCTGACCCAGGAAATGCTCGCACAAGAGCATCTTCTAAAACAAAAGAAAGAGCTAGTCAAGGAAAAAATGAGACAAGCTCAAGAGGAAGCCAAGGCAAGGGAAGCCAAAGTAAAATAGAGACTCCAAGGGAGAACTCTACATGTGAACATGTCTTCACTCACCTTGCTTGACAAGGATGATCTAGATATTGAGCCTGCATGACTCAGTGCAAATGTTTCTACAAAGGGTAGTCACACGATAAGCATCACATTGATTGATATGGGGTCAAGTCATAACTTGACTCAGTGCAAATGTTTCTACAAAGCGTAGTCACACGATAAGCATCACATTGATTGATATGGGGTCAAGTCATAACTTGATTTCCTATGAGACATGGGTAGCTCTAAACAAACCCCCCCTAGAGGCGACTAATGCACAGGTTCGCAACCTACACAACTCAGTGTAAATGTTTCTACAAAGGGTAGTCACACGACGAGCATTGCATTGATTGATACGGGGTCAAGTCATAACTTGATTTCCTATGAAACATGGGTAGCTCTAAACAAACCTCCCCTAGAGGCAACTAATGCACAGGTTCGTAGTGTGCATCTATCTGTTACGCAAACAATTGGATTTTTGAATGTTAACATCTCCATCAAAAATAATCCCTTGGTCGGGAAGGTATTTGTTATGCCTACAGAGGAACCACGGAAGAGGAGACGAGTCTTGGACAACCTTGGATTTGTGCCAGCAACAACTGTCACATCCAAGCAATAACTCCAAATGGGTATAAGGTAAAGAGGTATACATTTCATGCCATGAAACATGTTCATACATTTCACGTGTTCAATTCTACTCCATTAATGAATATCATGTGGCCTTGGAATGTTTGAGCATATAGGACTCCATTGGGTATCAATAATTGCATTAATAAGGGAACGTGACTATTTCATGTCGTGAACTGTAATGGACTGTTTCACGTTGTGAACCACTTCAAGCTAGCTCACGTCGTGAACTGACTCAGTCACGTCGTGAAACAGTCAAAAAGCCTCCGTGTATCGTATTTTGACACGTGTTATACCCAATCAAGATGGCCATTCGGTGCCGACGACTAGATCATAAATACTTAGTTTTTCCTCTTTTGTGCATCTTTCGTCGTTTTTCTTCGAGCGTTTCTCTTCCGCCATCGCTTGTGTGATTGCAAACATCGTTGACGCCCCATCCGTCTAGCACATCACCATCATCATCTGCTTGCTTGCGATCATCGTACTCAAGTAGGAGCTCTAAGCTTGATATTATTTGTTTCAATCATGGTTAGCATATGACTAGGCTAAAATTGTTTGCACATGCTTACTATCCATCAAGCTTGCATCTGCGGATTTTCTTTTCCCTTTGTATTCTTTTCTCGATCCATTTGCATCATTTCAACTAACACTTCTCACAAAAACAAACTTGGGGGATTTATAACATGAAATAGCAATCAATCATTTCATGATATCAAACCCACTCCTGCTACTTTACGGAAAACAAACTAATTTCCTTCCTCCATCCCCTAATGATAAATCACTCAAGGAATACTACAGACCACTAACATACATCACAAACATTTAGCCATGATCAATACACTGCTAGTTCACGGACTGCCAGTCCATGTGTTAACATTTCACTCTTTGCTACATCACGTCTTCACACTTCACAAACTAACAGTTCACGCACAACCATCTCACAACTTAGCCAGTTCACGGGGTAGGCCAGTTCACGACCTAGCCATTTCACGAGTTAACGATTCATGAACTTCTACTTCATGAATTAACAACTCACGGCTTAGCCAATAGCCATTTCATGGCAGTTCACGGGTTAAGCCAATTCACAACCTAGCCATTTCATGGGTTAGCCGTTCACGGGTTAAGCCAGTTAACGGCTTAGCCATTTCATGAATTAACAGTTCACGCACTACCAACTCACGGACTTCCCCTGCTGCTTCATGGAAAACACCAATTCACGAAGTACAAGGTTTTTTTCTAACATCAGTCCTTAATTATGGATTTCTCACCACACTAACTTTCCATCATCCTCCATCACTTAGAAAATCACTCACACACAAAAAAGGGGGCCAACACACGTGCTGCGAGCTCCTACCAGTCAATAATGACTAATGATATTTTGAAAATGTTACAAATGGCATACTTAGAAGACTCCAACCCAGAGTGTGAAGGGAACCCGTCAGTCACCCAAGCTAGCACAATAGGCTCACCGACCGCCAAAAGGAAGCGGGTGCATAGAGGCACAAAGTTGACATATCTAGGGCCATAATCATAGGGTTTACAAGGGACAATTCTCCAAACATATATCCAAACCAATCAAGGAAAAATCATCTTCCAATACCACAACCCAAAGTGCCTAAAGATTTTTGAAGACACTGATGTGTGTTATAAGTTGGAGAAGGTGAGGCTAGGAAAGATGGCAAAGGTACTTCCCTGGACAATCAACCCATCACAATGTTCCCAATTTATCAAATCCTATGACAAGAATACAAAAAGGGGGACCATCACAAGGCCAGATGGATCTACAAAGCAGGTTCACTGAAGCCATAATTAGAGATGCACTACAGCTGCACCCTCCCATTCAGTCACATGTGCACTCACTAGATCAGATGCCCATGGATGACATGCTCAAGAGTGTCTCCTTTAATTCCAATGGAGCTGAGTATGAGAACATATGGGAGGAAGCTGATGAAAGAGCCAATCAAGCGATGTCGATGCTCATGCAAGTGAAATGAATGGACAAGTACAACATGATTCCTCTCCACAGAATTGCCAAAGTACATGAGGAGAAATCTGACAATTGGGCATGGTACATCCACAGGGAAACAAAGAACTATCTCTGGTCTCATGAGTCCAACCTCCTCACGAAGGTTCTAAGCCATGTAGGTAACATCCCCATGCCGCCCGAAGGCACTCAGGAAGTGGAAATATCACATGCCCAAGGAGACATGGAGCCACCAACAAACATTTAAGAGGAGCTACAAGGACAAGCTATCCTTAAAGGGACGAAGGAGCTTATACACGGCATTGCCAAGGGATTCAAAGAAGGTAAGATGCCAAGAAAGCATAAAAAGATGAGGGGTACCCTATAACATGAGGAAGAGGAGACCAAGTACCTGTAGAGGAAGAGGTCACAAAAGACATTACCTCGTATTAAACAAGCTCTCAAGGAAAAACAAGCATCATTAGAGGTAACAACCACACTTGACCCAGCATTGGGAATGGAGAGCATGAGCTTAATATGGAAGTTACTTTCCGAGACCATAGCTCCAGAGTCGACTCTACAAACACCAGCTACTAGCCCTGCCACCCTTGTGTTCAAAAACCTCTCACCACTATAGGATCTTCCCACTTCAGATGCGATAGGTGCCACACAAGCTCAGAAGGAACATCCATTTTGCCACAAGCTCAGAAGGAACATCCATTTTGCCACAAATAGATGTAAGCAACAAGAATAAAGAAACCACATCTGCACATCCAAAGTCTGCTCAAGAGGAACAAGAAGCAGATAAACGCAAGAGGACAGAGGAAAGCTCCAGCCTTAGTAAGCAAAGGAGACTGGACTTTGAAGGAGTTGAATTTGCAGTAATGTGAAGGGCTATGATGGATCAAATGCAAGAATCAACATGATTAGCAAGCAATTAAAGAGTGATTAAGGTAAGATTAGTACACAATTAATCTAATAGTATAATGTAGGCATGGATACTAAAAAACTAGCAAATTCTCATTACACCAATGCCTCGATTTATAGCTTTTACATTCACAAGGTGCCAAGCACCCACTCCATTGATTTCTCCTTGATTTGTGCCACCTCCCCTACATCTGGGGAGGGCACCTTTTCCTAGAATCTTTCCACACCCCTATATTCACTCATGCTACCGTTGATTCTCTCATTCAGTAGATTCTTCTCATCTTTTCACTACTACCCACTCAATTACACACTCCCTTTTACAATCTCTAGCTAAGGGCTTGTTCCTGCACACACCCATTCACTTGCATATTTCAACACCTCCCCTCAAGTGAATAATCTTAGCACACATCAACCCTATATCGAGTTTCCCTCTTACTTGGTAGCCCGCGACCAGTGCCTCAAGTCCCTAACTCATAGTCCTTGACACTCTCTCTCTATTTGTCCAAGGGTACTACAAGTGCCTATAACTTTGACTAAAGTGTTCACACATACATCTACCACATGGCCTACATCATCGGTGGCTCAGAGGTGGTTTTACTCTATTGGGGCAAGTTACATTAGGTGTGGGGTTTCTCTCTTTCTCTCTCAGAGAAGATATTCTGACTCCTCTACCTTAGGAGTCTCCATGAAGTTTGTCGAATGCCGATCCTTCTTTATTTGGTTTGTTGTAGAGTAGTCTCTAGCCATGTGTCCTGGCTTCCCACAGTTATTGGCAAGTGAAGGTCCTTCCTCCTCCCCTACCTCTTCCTCGTCCTTGTCCTCGTGTGAGGCCTCCTCGGGTGTAGAGTGCTTTCTCCTCTCCAGTTGTTGAGTCCAATCCTTTCTTCTCTTTGATCTTGTTCTCTTGCTCTAGTAGAGCTCCTTCTATCTCATGCAACTTTAAATCTGGTACATTCTTTAAGGTTGCCACAATGTTCTCATACTCTCCCTTGTCCACACTCTTTAGAAGCATTGCTAGTGCCTCATCATCTTTCTACTTTCTTCCCAATGGCTGCAAGTTGTTGTTTGATGCTTTTGTATTTGTTCAAGTGTGTGGTTAGAGGTTCACTTTCCTTCATGTCAAGTTTGTAGAAATGCATTAGCAGATTTATCTTTGAATTCTTTGCTTGAGTGCCAAATAATTTGTTAAGTTCATCCTATGCATCTTTAGCTTGTTGTGTATCCCTGCAATGTGGTGAATGATTTCACCATTTAAGCTACGTGCAATAGTCTTAATGCTTTCTCATTTCTGCTCTTCCACTCATTCTCCCCATTCTCCTCTCGACATTCATCTCTTCCCTCAACTAGCCCCCATAGATTCTTCCTCATGAGCAAATACATGGTTTTTGTTTGCCATGTATGGAATTGCTCCCTGTTGAATTTAGCTACTTCTTGTGCAATGCTCATGATGATGATGTGAAGGGGGTCTTACCTCTTGATCCAATTCAAGATTCAAGGGCAGTGTCTACCCTTTTACAACTCCAATTTGGTGTTTAATGATGATTACAACAAGTTTACAAGCATGAATACACCAAAAATTGCATAAAGCCAAGGATAGGTGGTCTTGTACTGGATGGTTGGGACATCAAACCAACTTCAAATTGCAATCTAAAGTGATAGAGATCTATATCAGATATCCAATGGTAGGTTTGAACCATCAATTCCACCAAAAAGTAGTGATTAGTACTAATTAATCACTAATTAGTGAGATTAATCTCCTATTTTGTGTGCAAAAAATAGTGTATGGGGAGGCCAAATCTGGTGCCTTAGAGTTCAAATGAGCTCAAATCCTTTTAAGGGCATCAATAGCAGTTAGTCTAGTAGAGGATCAAGCCCAAAAACATAATATTTGACCAAATAATCAATGCTTAATCTCTGCTTTACCAAAGTCACTTGCAGATTTGATCCAGAGCTTGATGTAGCTTCTCCTTGACGAATTTCAAGATTCTGAGGCCACCACTGTATTCAACACACCCAAAAACCCCTTGGGCTAGCTCCAATGGCTTCAATTCCAAGGTGTGATGACGATTTTGCAGTTTTTCTTAGAAAAAAAGGTATGTTTTTGGATAAATAAATTCTACAAATATCAAAAAAATGTTTGCCTGAAACAAAAAATCAAAATAGATTTTCCAAGGTGCAATTGGAATTAATTAAAATTGATTCAAAAGACCTTAGCCTAAGGGTCCAGATTTTCGGAAAAAAAATTATTATGGTCCAATTAAGGTTCATATGGACCAATAAGATTAATCCAAGTGTTGGGACAAGATAAATCCAAAGAATAAAAGAAAATACCCAAAAAATGAGTAAATTCCCACATAAGATGAAGAGTTGACCAAGTACTAGGTTTATTAGTTAAAAATTATGAAGTATTAATAAAAAAAATGAGATATTTTGGAGTAATCATTCATTTTTGACACATGTGTAAGGAAAAGGGAGACCTTCAAGGAGGCGCCTATTTCACATGCTTGAATGAGTTTAAAACTCAAAAATAATAGGATATTTTTATCTCTCCTCTCTCCTAAATCAAAAAGGGAGCCAAACTGGTCCTAAATCAAACCAAATAAAAAAGGGAGCCAAACTGGTCCAAATTCAGCCAAATTGAAACTGGAAAATTCTAGAACTCAGTTGGACTCAGTTAGTGGCCTCCCTCTCCTATAAATAGACTCTCATTCCTTTGTATTATTATCTGTGAACTAAACTATGCCAGTAATACTCTAAACTAAGCTTAATTTCTATTATCCTCTAAAAACCTCTACAAAATTGAAGAGATTGGAGGAAAAAAAAATACTGTGATCAAAGAATCAAGTAAATTAGAAGGTAAAGTGTGGATTATTGTCTTTTTCTTATTAAAACTCCAAATGCTTCTCTTCTCAACCCCTCTCAAGCTTGAGAAGCTTTAATTTGAATGGCTTTTTATTACTATTGAAGTTCTTTTTATGAATTGTAATAAAGAAACACATAAATTTTTATTTATGCTTAATTTTAATAGTTTTTAAGCATTTCTCTCTCCCTCCCAAAGAAAGGTCATTCCTATGACCTATTCTCAATCCAAATGAAGCTTCTCATGAAGCATTTCTCTAATCCAAAAGTAATTTCTATGCTTGTCTAATTGGAGGCCAAAATAATGGCTTTTTAATGCTTTTATGATATTTATTTCATAGAGAAATTATGAATCAATCCATAATTGGATAATGATACAATTAGTGGTCATTCTAATCATATCAATAATATTAAACTTCATTCTTTCAATTAAATTGAGAATTATCAGTAATAGCAGCAGAGCTATGGTAAAATTTTCGTAAAATAAACACATAAAATATTTTCATTCATAATATGAAAAGAGGACTTCCTACCATATTCTAGGAATTATCATCCTGGATTAATTGAATGATTCTCATTGTAATCATGGAGAAATTGATTTTTATGTTTATGCATAATTAGTAAATTAGAAAAAAGAGAAATTTTTGGTAATTTATTTTTATGTTAAAAGAGTAATCACCAGGACATTGGAAATCCATGTATTCCAATGATTTAGAGAAAAAAAATTGGAATGCTAAAATAATGTATATTTTATGAAAGATTTTAGTTAAATTTATCTTTTTGTATAGATAAATTTTTATGATGAAAGAGGAATTCCCACCATATTGGAATCCAATTAATTAAATGAAGAAAGTGTAATTCCTAGTGCAAAGGAATTAATGGAGATTTTATTTAAATTTTAAGAGAAAAATTTAGTTAAATTTATCTTTTTGCATAGATAAGTTTAAATGATAAAAGAGTGATTTCCACTATATTGGAATTCAAATGTTTAGATGAGAAAAGTGAAATTTTTAGCTTAAAGGAATTAATGGTTATTTTTATGTAATTTTAAGAAAAATTTTAATAGATTTAATTTATGGAAAAGAGGAATTCCCATGATAATTGGATTGCACTCATTGAAATGAGAAAAAGAAGGATTTCAAGTTTATTAAAAAAATAGGTATTGATATTTTAGTTAAAAGATGAATTTCCATGATATTTGAGAAAAGATGGATTTGAATTAAATTCTAATGTCAAAAGATGAATTTCCATCATAATTCTACCTATTTAAGGTTGAGAATTTATGTGGAAAAAAGAATATCTTGGATATTTGAATTGGTGAAATCACTAAATGGATATTTACCCAAAAACTAGATGTTTAGTTGAAAGGAATCCTGGTAGAACTAAACTAAATGAATTTAGTTAGACTACGTGAGGTCGGACAATAAACCTAATTGTCCTCTCGAACTGAATCAGACAAAAACTTCATGACCAATTCCAGTTACTAAATCCAAAGAATAGACTACAAGAATTAATCTAGTTTTTCCTTGACCAATCTCACCAAAAATCTAGTTGGATAAATGGATAAAATGACAGGTAGATTATCCTCATGAGAGATCAAGGATCCTCATTATGAAACTAGGAATTATTGGAAAAAGGGTCTTTGGAACCAATCTCAAACTGGAATCTCACTTGCATTGGAAACTCTATTTTTCATTCAAAGGACTGTTTTATGCTAGAATGTTGAAGGAAGCATTTGGCTTACGTTTTTCTAAAAGGAGGTTTGTTGGAACAGCTGGCAGGGAGTCGTCAAGGGACGTTGCCCGTGGCAAAGCCTATCGGGGTCTTGACCAGCCTCGGTATGGTTAAAATGGTGTGCTTCCGATACGATGGGCGAGGACCGACGAAGCGGTCCTTGAGTGAAGTGCTAGGACACCTAAGGAGGATCCTAGAGGGTTCTGACCAGGTGATGCATGGGCTCGCGGTTGCTAGGACACCCAGGCGTACGTCAAGGAAGATATCTGATTAGACAAAAAGCAAAGGTTTTGGAAACAAAAATTTGATACTGGATCTCATTGGTTGGCCAGCTGGTCTTCAACGGAGAGTTCAGAGGATGCATTTTTGTAATACAATGGACTTGGAATTTTGGAAAATGATGATCGAAAATATTATGAATTTATTCAAGGATTGTCTTAAAGCCAATCAAATCTGTTATAAATGGCAATTTCATATTGGGTGTGGTATGCCTATTTGATTTTTGCGTGAATCGCCGGCGCTTGGGGGCCTGGTAACTCTTTTCCTTGGTACCCGGGCAAAAACCCAATCAAATATTTATAAAGGAATCCCACCAATTCAGTGGTCGGGTGGTTGGCTGGGGTGGTTGCTAACCCATGGGTTGGATGGGGTTAGTAGGCTGGATTGGAGGATTCCTGAAAAACAACTAGATACGATTAGTTACGTTACTCAGTTTAAATCCTGAGAAAACCTTGTTCTGTGGGAGGGGATCATCGGCTGTGCCTCTCAAAAATGAGGAAAAAAACGGTGATTCCATGAACCAAGTGCAAGTCTCTTCTTAATTTGACCATGTAACTTCAGGTTCGGTCAGATCAGTTTAATTTAGTTTAATTTAGTCAAGACTTGACTCGTTAGAGTAATCTCCTAGTTAAAAGATTTTTCCCCTTCCTGGCGGAATTGCCCGTGCGTTCCGGGCGAGGGGAGTCTTCCGGGCGGCCCGCCGGTCTCAGAGGAACCGCCCCCCGAGCTAGCCTCTCGTCTCCCGGACATCCGCGGGCGAGGCCCCAAGTGTGCAGGACCCCCGCCCCACGCGGTAGGCCGACACTGCTTCTGCCTGCCGACAAGAGCCCCGGAGCGGTGAGCGGGGACCTCACACGTCTTCTAGAGGGAAGAACTTCCACTTTACAAAAAATTCTCTAAGGACTGTGCTCCTGAGAATTATCTCCCAAACGTCAAGGATTTCTTCAGGTTGGAGTACCATCTGGCCTTGAGTCAGAGAGATCAATTGTTCATCATCAAGCAAGTGACTCGGGCTGGGTACATATTTCTTAAGCAGACTGACATGGAATACATTATGTACCTTGAGATGGGGAGGCAGAAGAAGTTTATAGGCTAGATCGCCCACTTTCTTTATAACAGCATATGGCCCACACTATCTGGGAGAGAGCTTCTTGTACTTCCCTAAGGATAAGGAACTTCTTTTTGGTCATACTCGAATGAAGACCATATTTGATTCTTCAAACTCTCTCTCTGATCTCTTTTTACTACTTTTGCCTATCTTGGGATGCCTTTATATCTTTACAGATTGATTGCATCTGCTGGTCCATATCATCAAGCATTTGTCTGGACATCTCATCTCTGATCAATGGGTCGGACGACCAAGTCAATGGTGTAAGGCAATATTGTCCATACAAAGCTTTGAAAGGACTCATCCCAATGCTTCGATGATAAGAAGCATTGTAAGCAAATTCGACCAGATGCAAATGGCTTGACCACTTCTTGGGTTCCCTGTTGCACAGCATGACCAAAGGATATCTTCTATTACCTGATTCACTCTTTCAGTCTGGCCATCTATTTTGGGGTGATGGGCTGTGCTGAGATCCAAGAAAATTCCTACTGCTTCGAAGAATGCAGTCCAGAATTTCGATGTGAATTTGGGATCTCTGTCACTTACTATCCACCTAGGTAAGCCATGCAATCTGAAGATCTCTTTAAGGAAAACTCTGGCAACATCCACTGCAGTGTATGTTTCTTTCACTGGAATCAGATGGGCAACTTTGGTTAGCCTGTCAACTACCACAAAAATGGAGTTATAACCTAATTGCACTAAAGGTAATCTAGTGACAAAGTCCATACTGATACACTCCCACTTCATCTGTGGAATGTCTAGAGGCTGCAGTTTCCCTGGCATCTTGACTCTCTCTGCCTTGACTCTCTGACACATTAAGCATTTCCACACATGATCAAGTACATCCTTTTTGAGTCCTAGCCAGAAGAAGCTTTTCTTCACAGACATATAGGTTTTTATAAACCCTGGATGTCGAGCTATCAGGCTATCATGGGATTCTCTCAGAATTCTTTCCTTTATTCCCTCATCATTGGGAATACATAGCCGATTATTATAATACATGCATCCTTCATCCAATTTGTACCCAAGAACTTGACTCATTTCTTGAGGAGTCTTACTTTCCTGCATCAGAAGGGTAGCAATAGGGGTAAAGAATTTATCCTGCATGATTCTCTCCCTTGCTTCACTGATTAATGGATTTGACACCACTGTAATTGCAAGCAAGGAGGCTTTTCTACTGAGTGCATCTGCCACTGCATTTTCTTTCCCCGGTCGATACTTAATTTCAAAATCGAATTCCTATAGGGTCTGCGCATCCATCTCCTTTGACGCATGTTGAGATCCCTTTGGGTGAAGATCCACTTTAGACTTTGATGATCTGTCAGCAAGGTGAACCTATGTCCCAAAAGATAATGTCTCCACAACTTTAGAGCATAAACTACTACTGAGAGTAACTCCAAGTCATGGATGGCATAATTTCCCTCATGTGTTCTGAGTTTTCTGGATTCATAGGCCACTGCATGACCTTCCTGCAACCTTCCTGCATAAGAGCACCGCCTAAGGCAAACCCACTGGCATCAGTAACTACCTCAAAGGGTTTGGTAAAATTTGGTAACTGAAGGACAGGGTTGGTTATTAAGGTTGTCTTCAGTTTATCAAAGGCACTCTGACACATTGCAATCCACTAAAAAAGTGTACTCTTCTTGAGAAGGTTAGTTAAAGGGGATGCTATCTGAGCATACCTAGGTATAAAGATCCTATACAATCCGGTTAATCCTAGGAATCCTCTGACTTCCTTTACCATCTTGGATTCTGGCCATTCTACGACTGCTTGGATCTTTGCGGGGTCAAGAGAAATCCCATCCTTTGATATTATGAATCCCAAGTATTCAACCTGGTCAAAGAACACTTGCTCTTCTTTGCAAAGAGTTGGTGTTTCCTTAGGATTTCCAGGACCTTGCGCACATGATCTTATGATTTACAGCATTCTTTGAGTATACCAAGATATCATCAAAGAAGACAAGAACAAAATCATACAAGTATTCTCTCAGAATATCCTGCATAAGATGATTAAATGTTGCTGGGACATTAGTCAATCCAAACGGCATGACTGTGAACTCATAATGCCCATAGTGAGTATTGAATGCTGTCTTTGGGATGTCCTGCTCCTTGATTCTGATTTGGTAGTACCTGGATTTGAGATCTATCTTTGTGAACATTTGGGTCCCACTTAACTCATCCAGAAGTTCATCAATCCTAGGGATATGATACTTATTTTTAATTGTTAATTGATTCAATCCTCTGTAGTCAATACAGAGTCTTAACGTTCCATCTTTCTTCTTTTGAAAGAGAATGGGCGCACCCTAAGGTGAGACACTGGGTCTGATGAATCCCTGCTCTAATAGTTGTCTTAACTGCTCCTTAAGTTCTATGGCTTCAAGGACTGGCATTTTGTATGCATACTGGGCTACTAGCTAAGCTCCGGGGGTTAACTTGATCTCATGATCTACTTCGCGAGATGCAGGCATCTCAGTCAACTCTTCAGGGAACACATCTGCATACTCACTTAACCACTCTGGCTCTTTAGCCTTGCATTTTATGTCTATTGGATTCATCTTAATGACATAAATAGCTTGCCTCTTTCTGAGCCCTTTTAACAATTTAGAAGCCTTGACTAATTGCAGCACTGGGGATCCGAAAATTCCAGCTCGTTGAACTTTATTCCCTTGAAGGTCAAGAAAAGAGATGGTTCCTTTGTGACAATGAATATCAGCTTGATTCTTATGGAGCCAATCCATTCCAAGGATTCCATCATAGACTTCCAAGGGTAGGACTCTGAACTGGCACTCTGTTACGTTCCCATCTAGGCTAAACTGAATAAGGTCTGTCTCAAGGTGTGTGAAAAGAATCTTTCCACTGGTGGCCAATTCCACTTGCATAGGTTTCCCTAATTTTTGATTTAGGACTAATTTACGCAGACCACCAGGGGAAATAAAAGAATGAGTACTGCCTGAATCAATCAAAAGCTTGAATTGATTACTCTGGTACTCTGCTAGAGTCTAGAGGATTGAAAATTGACGGTTATTCCCCTGATGCTCTATTGCTGCATAGATCTATCCTTTTTCTTCCTCCACTTCCTCAGCTATAGTGTGACAGCTCTAGCTGCTGCCAGTCTGAGGTAGAACTCTCTCTCTTTGGTTGTTCCAATTCTAGGAGGGAGTTCGGAGACTGCTTTTTATGGAGGTTGCAGGCTGAGCTGGCACTCTTCTGATTTTGGCACGAGGGGGGACACTGATTGGACTGATACGAAGGAGTCTGTCTCTGAATTCTGGGACCTTGGCTTCCTTGGCCCACAGAAGGAGATGGGCAATCCTTGAGTTGGTGCCCAAATCCCTGACATCCCCAAAGCACCTGTTCTCACTTCGAAGCTCTTCCCTTTGCATTCTTGAGAGAGCCGGAGTTCCTGAGTACCTCGAGGGAAAGGTCTTCCTTCATTCCTGAAGCTTCCCATCTCCAGATTCTGGTTGGGACCTTGGTGTCTCTTTGGAGGCGAAAGGTTGGAAGAACTTCCCGGTGTCTGGAATCTCTTGAAGGATGAGGGAGTTGGCTTTGGCGGGACTTTCATGAGATGAAGGCTTTGGCGAAGTCCTTCGCCATTCTGACAGCTTCTGCCATGGACACTCGCTTGGCATTCTTGACCAGTGTGTCTAAGGGTTTGTTCATTCCACGAATGAACCTGGCCCCACCATGAGTTGCTCTTCGTCGTCTAGAGGTGGTGAATACTCAAGGAGAAGAGCAAATGCTTGGTGATATTCTTCGATGGTTTTCTCCCCTGATTTAGCTCCAAGAATTCATTCATTTTGGTTTCTAAAAACCCGAGGGGACAAAATCTCTTCCTTAAATAGGCTTTAAGATCATTCCAGGATTAGGTATTCCTGTTCAGATGGTTGGTGTCACAATGGTTTCTCCATGCCACCATGGTTGTTTCCACAATTTTTAGCCTGGCAAGAGCCATTTTGCTCCTCTCATTGTAGCCGTGACATCAAAATACTCCTCCATTGCTTCAACCCATTTCTCTACAGCTTCACCCAAGTTCTCCCCTTCACCTTTGAAGGGTCCTAGCTGAGTTCTGTGAAGAGCCTTGCGAACGTCGGGGTCAAGCTCTTCTTCATCAGTGAGAGGGTCTAGCTAACGGCCACGGTTTTCTCGCCTCATGATTCTGCCAAAAATGATATATTATTAAATTTTTATTTTGATATCGTCCACGAGATCCTAAGACTTAAGAGGTTCGAAAAATAATTTCTTAAACAAGATAAATGATCTTATTGGAGATCTATGACATATGTTCGGTAACAGATTTTACTTCATTAATTCATCTCAATAAGCAATCACTTATACAACAGGGAATTTTTCCACAAAACATTTCTTTATTTATAGAAAGGTTGCAATATGTACATAGAGCAGCTCAGTTCCAGAAGTCAAAATCTCCTCGGGAGACGTATAAGACGGCGATACTGGGCTATAGACATGCCCTGATATAAATGTTCCCTAACTGCCAAGGGAGCTACTATCTTCTCCTTAGGAATAAAGCAACTAAGGAGTTTGTAGATTTGGCAGGAAAGTCTGAAATTTCGAGGCGTTGAGTGATATAAAATAACACCATGTATCACTTTTAGCCTCATCATAATCATGGTTAATGAGAGATTCTGCCTCAGCATCGCACGTTGGTCAAGAGCGTGGACATACTGCCCTGCAAACCACTTGTGCTGCCATCTCTCTACTGGGTCAGGGAAATATAGATCCTTTTAGCCTCATCAAAATAACACCATGTATCACTTTTAGCCTCATCAAAATAACACCATGTATCACTTTTAGCCTCATCAAAATCATGGTTAATGAGAGATTCTGCCTCAGCATCGCACGCTGGTCAAGAGCGTGGACATACTGCCCTCTGCAAACCACTTGTGCTACCATCTCTCTACTGGGTTAGGGAAATATAGATCCTCGAAATGGCCTGTGAGTCTGGCTCAGCTCGTTCGAGTTGTAGCAGAAGAGATGAGATGCTCCAAGGCAAACACAGTCATGTCTTGTGACTGGGTGAGGTCAGGAACACCAGATAAGTGTGGAACTTCCATCTATAAAATCAAATTCTTTGATTAAAAATCTTCATTAATGAAGCTTAAGGAATGAAAATACAATATGTGAATGCTCTTTCTGAGTTTTTATTACAAATTTTTGATAAGAATTCATTTGTCCTTATTAGCTTTCAACAAAGCTCTGATACCAGTTGTGAGATCCCCCGCCCCCTCCACGGTGCCTCCTCTAAGAGCGCTAGTGGCGGAAGCAACGTCAGCCTCTCGCGTGGGACAGGGATCCACACTCGGGTTCTCACCCACGGATGTCCGGACAAGAGACTAGTTCAGCGGTTCCTCCGAAATCGAACCCGAAAAAACTTCCCTCGCCCGGAAGGCACGAGCGATTCTTCCAGGGAAAATCTTCTAAGGGGAGAATTAATCTAACAAGTCAAAGTCTTAACTATTCAAACTGGTCCCGACCGAACCTGAAGTTACATGGTCAGATCAAAGAAGAGACTTGCACTTGGTCCATAGAATCACCGCTTTTTTCCTCCTTTAACGAGGCATAGCCACTGATTCCCTCCCACACAAAACAAGGATCTTCTCAGGACTTAAGCTAACTAACGCAACTAATCTTATCTTAATAGTATCGCAGGAATCCTCTGATCCAGCCAACCGGCCCATAGAATCACCGCTTTTTTCCTCCTTTAACGAGGCATAGCCACTGATTCCCTCCCACACAAAACAAGGATCTTCTCAGGACTTAAGCCAACTAACGCAACTAATCTTATCTTAATAGTATCGCAGGAATCCTCTGATCCAGCCAACCGGCCCATGGGTTAGCCAACCACCTGACCACTGTATTGGTGGGATTCCTTTATTATAAATATTTGGTTATGTTTTGCCCGGGTACCGACGAGGAAAAGAGTTCCCAGGCCCCCTAGTCGGCGTTTCAAGCAAAATTTAAAGTAGGCATACCACGTACACACCTAATATGAAATTGCCATCAGATTCGATTGTCGATTCGATTGTCTTTAAGACAATCCTTCAATGAAAATCATAATATTACTGATCATCATCCTCCAAAATTCTGAGTCCATTGTATTACAAAATATGTCCTCTGGACTCTCTGTTGAAGGCCAATGAGATCCAATATCAAATTTTGATTCACAAAAGTCATTCTTTTTAGTCTATCCGAATCTTCCTCGACGCACGCACGGGTGTCCTAGCAACTCTGCGAGCTCGTGCATCACTTGGTCAGAACCCTTTAGGATTCTACTGAGGTGTCCTAGCACTTCACTTAGGAACCGCTTCGTCGGTCCTCGCCCATCGTACCGGAAGCGCACCAATTTAATCGTACCGAGGCTGGTCAAGACCTCGACAGGCTCTACCACGAGCGACGTCCCTTGACGACTCCCCGCCCAGCTGTTGCAACAAACCTCCTCTAAGTAAAACACATGCCAAATGCTTCCTCTAGCATTCTGGTGGCATAAAACAATCCTTTAAATGAAAACAGAGGTTCTATGCAAGTAAAATTCCCAGTTTGAGATTGGTTCCACAAAACCCTTTTTCCTTAATCCATAATTTCATTATGAGAATCCTTGATCTCTCATCGGGGTAATCTACCCACCATCATTTGACTGACTGTCCAACTAGATTCTTGGTGATTTCGGTTAAGGAAAAACTAGGTTAATTCAACGGCAGTCTATTCCTTGTATTAAGAACTGGAATTGGTCACACGAAGTTTTTTGCTTGATTCAGATCGAGAGATGGACAAGTAGGTTTACTGTCCGTCCCTCGCGTAGTCTAACCAAAATCATTCGGTTCAGTTCTAACAAGGATTTTCTTCAGATAAACATCTATTTTTGGGTAAATACCAATTTGGTGATTTAACCACATAAAACATCTAAAGATTTTCTTTCTACCACTTTTTTCTCAACCTTAATTCCCTAGGTAGAATTATGGAGAAAATTCATCTTTTGACACCAAAAATTAATTCAAATCTTTCTTTACTTAAATATCATAATTTTTTTTAAAAACTAAATACCAATATCTATTTTTTTGAATAAGCTTAAAATTCCTCTTTTTCTCATTTAATGAGTGCAATCCAAATGTCATGGGAATTCCTCTTTTATCATAAAATAAATCTATCTAAAATTTCTCTTTAAATTAAATAAAAATATTCAATATTCTAAATATACCAAGAATTCCACTTTTACCATTTAAATGATTGCATTCCAAATATGATGGGAATTCCTCTTTTTATCATTTAAATTTTTCTTATACATAAAATTAAATTTAACTAAAATTTCTCTTAAAATTGAATAAAAATATCCATTAATCAAATATGACAAGAATTTCAATTTTACCATTTAAATGATTGAATTCCAAATATGATGAAAATTCATCTTTTATCATTTAAGATTTTCTTATGCATAAAAATAAATTTAACTAAAATTTCTCTTTAATTTTAAATAAAAATATTAATTATTTTCATATACCTATTTTTCTCTTTCTCTATTGAAATACATGGATCTCCATTATCATGGGAATTCCTCTTTTTGCATAAGAATGAATATACTAAAAATTTCTCTTTTTCTCTAATTAATTATTTATGCATAAAAATTAAAAATTAATTTTCCATGGAGGTGATGAGAATTATCCTTTTAGCATAGGATGACCAATCCTAGAATATGGTAGGAAGTCCTCCTTTCACATTATGCATAAAAATGATCTATGTATTAATTTCTAAAAATTTTACCATAGCTCGGCTGCTATTACTGATAATTTTTAATTATTCTAAAAATAATAAGACTTAGTAATACGAATATGATAGGATAACTATCATTTGGACCTAAATCTAATTTATGAAGTTAATTCCTAAGTTTACCATAATTTATGTAACATTAAAGCATAAAAGTCATTTTCTTAGCCTCTAGCTTAACTAGCATAGAGTTTGATTTTAGAATTGAGAATTTCTCCATGAGAAGCATCATTTGAATAGAGAATTGGTCATAGGAATGACCATTCTTTTGGGGAGAGAGAGATATACTTAAAAAAAACATCCTAATTAAGCATAAATGTAAACTTTTTATGATTATTCATTAAAATTCCTTAGAAAGCTTAATTTAGATTGAAAACCCATTCATTTGAAACTTCTCAAGCTTGAGAGGGGTTGAGAAGTGAAAACATTGAGAGTACTAGAGAAAAAACCATGAAATTGCATCTTACCTCTTGTTTTTGCTTGCTTCTCTATCTTAGAAGAAGCCCCCAACCAATCAATTGGTTAGTGTGTTGAGAGGGAAGCTCCAAGGATGGTTGAAGAGAGAGAAGCTCCAATCTCTCCAAAATGTAGAGGATTTATAAAGCATAATAGAAAATATACTTATTTTAATATAATACTGGCATAGTCTAGCTCACACATGAAAATAAAAAATAATGAGGGTCTATTTATAGGTGAGGGAGGCCACTAACTGAGTCCAGCTAAGTTCTAGAATTTTCCAAGCTCAGTTTGGCTGAATTGGATCAGTTTAGCTCCCATTTTGATTCAGTTTGATTCAGAGAGGAGAGATAAAAATATCTTAATATTTTTTATTTAAAAACTCATTCACATGTGTGAAATAGGCGCCTCGTTAAAGTCTCCCCCCTCCTTACCAAGGTGTCAAAAATGTATCATTATACCAAAATATCTTATTTTTTTTAGTAATATCTCATAGTTTTTAACTAATAAACCTTGTACTCAGTTAACTCTTCATCTTATGTAAGCATTTACTCATTTTTGGGTATTTTCTTTTATTCATTAGATTTATCTCATCTCAACACTTGGATTAATCTTATTGGCTCTCATAGGAACCTTAATTGGATCATAATCCAAAAATTTTAAAATTTCTTGACCCTTAGGCTAAGGTCTTTTAAATCATTTTTAATTGATTCCTAATGCACCTTGGAAAATTTATTTTGATTTTTTGTTTCAGGAAAATATATTTTTGATATTTGTAGAATTTTTATATCCAAAAATATCTCAATATTGAATTACCACTCTCTAGAATTTTTCTTCTCTCTAGACATAAACAAGGAAAAATAATATTTTCTTGTATTCAGAAACAGGGAATGATATCAGGGGATTGAAGTAAAACTTATTCATTATTCAGGCTAAGGAGGAATCTTACAGTCACAATCGAGGATATGGTGGACATCAGGTTCTTGACATCACACTCTGCATTCATAAGAACCCTTAAAAAACTTCAATCCCGCCAGAACTTCTATATACATGAGTATGGTGACCAGGTCTTCCAACCTAGGTAAGAGGTTCTGAGGATAAAACCTACATCAGGTAGGGTGGGATGTTAATCCCACTTTGTGGATTAGCAAAGATGCTCCTCCATTTGAGGACATTAATAAGTGTTATGTAATGGCACTATAAACATTGTACATTATGAGATACTAGCTAGCCAAGGCTTTAGATTAGTAATTTTTGGGCGCTCAAGTGTGAATAAGGGCCAGATGTATAAAAGGTAATTTCTCATAGAGTGAAAGAACACAATCCCCCTTTGTGCTATGAGAGCTCTTGCTCTGTCTTGTGTGTGGGGGGGAGAGTGTACTCTAGTGCATGTTCCTCTTCTATGCATGTGTATTGAAGAATAAGAGGAAGATTGCCTTGCATTGTGGTGTGAGCAACTTTGTGGTGACAGCGTGGAGGTGGAGATTGGAGGAGTGGAGCTTCAAAAAGCAAGCTTGGAGAGCCTCAAGGGATGTGAGCTCAAAGCATTAATAAGTACCCAAGGATAGTTGTTGTCTATTGCTTCTTTCGATTGTGAATGGGTAGAGTTCTCTCTTGGGAGGTGCGGTAGCCCATAACAACCTAGCATAAGGGGAGTCGGCTTGCTGTCATGCAAGGTAGCACAAAGCCAGCAGGGGGAACTCTCTGTGAATCACGATTAGCTACATCCTCTTCAATGATCCTCTTCAATGATGAATGCATCACCCAAGGTATTCAGATCAAAGTATGACTGATATGGAGCGGTATGGGGGATGTCAGATTGCTGAATTTACTTACTGTCAACAAGAGAAGAAGGCTAATTCGGAGCCAAAGTGGGCTCAGTTGATTCCACACCTATACCAAATAATGGCAGCAATGTATCAAAAGCATTGGGGGCATCAATTGATGGCTATAATTGATATGAAAGCATAGGTTGAGAGGCATATTCATCAAAGATGACATCCCTAGATACAATATGCTTTCGGGTGGACGGTACATATAAACAGTATCCTTTCCTTTCACTACTATACCCCACAAAAATACATTTCAATGCCCATCAAGTTTATGTCTGTGTGGTGCTGGTACATGCACGTAAGCTAGATAACCAAAAATATGCATATGAGTGACTACAAGAATTATGCATGTCCAAGCCCCATAAGCGATCATAGATTTCAATGCTTTAATCAGATAGCAGTTTAGCAAACATAATTGGTGCATACGACTGCTTCAAACCAAAATCTAGATGGCAAATCCTTGCTTTTAAGCATACATCTTGCCATTTCCATGAGTGTATGATTATGGCGTTCAACCACACCATTCTAGTGTTGGGTATATAGAGTAGTACACTGATGTGTAATACCAGCTGACTGCAAAAAAGGAGTAAATGCATGTGACATATATTCCCCCCTTGATCAGAACGCAATGTCAGGAGCTTATGGTTGTTTGCAAGCTTTTTCAGCCATCTAAAAAGGCATCCAATTTGGCTTTCAGACCATCCACCCACCAATAGAAATGGATGTAATCATCAACGAAAGTCATAAAGTATAGATGTTGTGCAAAAGATGATGCCCTCATAGGGCCACATAAATCACTATGTATAAGCTGCCGTGGCCGAGAAGCGTGGACAGTATCATCTTTCAAAAAGGACTGACGATGCATCTTTCCCAATATATATCCCTCGCATACATGCTTATGTGGGAGCGACATAGGTGGCAACTCCTGAACCATAGATTGACGTTATATACCATAGAAGAGAAGGAAAGTTAAGGTGACCAAAACGAGTGTGCCAAAGCTCAGTATCATGCCATGACCTATGATGTGGAAGCAATCATAGCATCAACATGAGAATCACGACTCTTATCATACACATATCAAGCTTGTAAAGGCCACTGTGTAATGTGTATGAGAAAGCAGAAGAGCATCGAAATCAATTTTATCATAAATGGAGTAGCAATGAATCGAAAACTAGATTTTGGGGCCAGCTTTTGCAAGTGCTGTGACAAAAATCAGATTTTTTTGGATGCTAGGTACAAACAAAGTGTTAGCAAGAGTGTATGTGTCCCTACTACATGATGTTAACTCCACATTACCAATGCCTTTAATGGCATAGGATGCATTATCATCACACAAAACTGTACCACCTCACAAAAGCATCTCTCAGGGTGGCAACAAATAACTTCTTGCATGAAGTAATGTTCTTTGTAGCACCCAAATCAAATAACTAATCAGCATCTGACAATGACAAACAAGAAGAAAATAAATCACTACATCTGATTGTTAAGGCATCACTAATGTTTTCAGACACTTTATACAGCAAAGAAATGAACAAATATCCGACACAGTAGTAGCTTCAAGTGACTCAGAGTATCTGAAAATTTTGCTCAATGCATGTGCAAACTTACCGAATCAGCAATTTGCAGATTGGAAGTTGTAGGCAGAATCAGTGGATGCAGAGTCTGTAGGTCAAAATCTACTAATGTGGAATGAACAGGTCGGAAGCTGATGTGGTGTCATAAGGTCGGAAGCCTGACATGAAATCAACAGGTCAGCAAGTCAGAAGCTAACATGGCAACACCAGGACGGAGGCTGACGTGGAATCAATAGTCAAAAGACAAGCTACGTGCCTCCTCCTCTTACTTGTCCAGGACTGTCTCCTCTGCCTCCTCCTCTTACTTGTCCAGGACTGTCTCCTCTGGCTCCTTCTCTTCATAGGTGAGAAGAGTCACCACCACTGGCTCCTTCTCTTCATAGGTGAGAAGAGTCACCACCACTGGCTCCTCATCATTCTTCTCTTAGAAGATATGGCAAAATTGAATTCCGCTAAAAAAAAGGGGAGAAATGAAAAGGTAGTGAAATGCAAAAGGAGGGAAAGTAAAAAGTTAAACATAAAAAAAGGAAAAAAATGAAATTCGGTTTTCAAACTTCCATGTGCTGACCACAAGGTACATCTGACATGAAAGATATGAAATCTGACATTTTTCTATTTTTTAAAGATATGGGCTCTATTATTTTATTGTCTTAAGAGATTTGGGCAAAGATATGACAAAAAGATCCATGTTACATGCATCTAGAATCCTAGCTCTCTCATTGGTTAGGCCAATCTTTTTTTATTCACTCCGTAATAAGGGGCAAAATGGAGAGTCCATATTCTCCTAATGTGATACAAGGGATTCCACAATGCCCTTGATCTTCAAGGCATAATCATTCACAGACATATTTTTCTTCTCTATAGTACGAAGCTCATTCTTCAACTGAATCTTTCGTGCCTTGGTGTTGGTTTTATACAGCTTCACCAAGGTATCCTATGCCTCCTTAGGTGACTTGGCATCCTGTATATGCCCAATCATGGTGTCCTGTATACTAATAGAAAGCCAATACATGACTTTCCTTGCTCCTTGATTCCAATCCTTGAATTATTTTACAGCTGCAACAATTGGATTAATATCTGGTATCCCTGATACTACCGGATCACTCATGTTCACCTTCAATGTAGTTCTAGTAAACTTTTCCCACCATCAGGAACTTTGTCAATCTAAACCTCCAAGCATGGAAGTTGTTCTTGTCAAGCTTCTCTACAACAATCTGGTTTATTCCATCATTCGATATCTTGTTTGCAACACAAATTTACCAAAAACAACACCAAAGCATGGAAGTTGTTCTTGTTAAGCTTCTCTACAACAATCTGGTTTATTCCATCATTCGACATCTTGTCTGTAACACAAATTTACCAAAAACAACACTCTTGTTTGACCTGCACAAACTTCTGTATTCTCTGCAACAAGTAGTACTATGCTTCACCCAAACTATCACAACTAGTGACCTCAATTTGCATACATACACCCAATGGTAGCTTTGAGACCTCTTTGCAGTACACACAGTGTCTGCACAACCAATTTCCTGCCCTATAGTTTAAAAAACAGAGTTCTGCAGAGAATCAAAACTTACTTGCAATGCCCGTGAACACGTGCGAACTAAAAACGGAGGTCCAGACGTGCCCAAAACGCGTTTTCAGCCAGAAAAATTTTAGTCCAACAGACAATATATTTTCCCTATAGCTTTGCTCCCCACCAGCGAACGAAGAAAGCTCCTAAATTGGAGTTTGTTTGTCGGTGTTTCCCGAAGAGCTCCCGAGACAAGGGTGTAGTAGCCAACATAGAGGGGGAAGAGTAGATGAAGCTCTTACCCTTGTACCACTTCCTATGCTTCTCTTGCTTGCCGCTCAGCCCTTAGCATGAACCAGGCTCTGATACCATGAAAAGATGCAGTGGCGAAGAGAGCTTGAGCTCTTGCAAGCACACACACTCACACAAACCCTATAAGAGAACACACAAGGTGAGAGGCTGAAAATTCTTCTTCTTCTTCACACAACAAAAAGAAGTCTACAAAGAAGATAAAGTGACTAACACACATAATAGAGTATATACAAGCGGTCCATAATGTGAACACACTAAGCGGAGTGGGTAAGTGTGGACTAGTTGGTGTAGTCCAGCTGTAGAATCTCTGGCAAAGATATGTTGGTGGTGCCAGCTACCAAATCTCCCAATGATGTAAATGTCGAATGGTCATGCAGGTGCCTCATGAGTGTCAGCTCATGTTGAGCTTGACATCTTGATAAGGGAAAAGTGTAAGAGCTTACCTAGGCTTAAGGCAACGAGACGATGAAAGGATGTATGATGGTGGAGAAACTGAAGAAGGCCACCAATGTACCGATTCATTTCTTCAGAGACTGATGGTAAGGAGCTATTGGTTTTGCACCCACACTCTGAAATCACCTTTGAAAAGTGCAATAGGAGCCAATACCAACAACAGGAAAGGCATCAAGGCTAATCGAGCAAGAAGTCAGGGGCAAGAATAGATGCGAACGTCGGTCTCACGGGAGCCGTTAATAACCAAATGCAAACATAGGCACTAAAACCAAGACAATGAATGTTGCTCTGAGCTATTGGCATTGTAATCAAGGCCGTTGTAAACATAGGCTCTAATACCAATGTTGGATGAGGGAGAAGATGCTCTGCACACTCACACACACACACACATACACACAGTCGAATCAAGCTCGAAGAACAAGAGAGAGAGAGAGAGAGAGAGAGAGAGAGAGAGAGAGAGAGAGAGAGAGAGAGAGAGACCAGAAGCAAAGCTGAAAAGTCTTCAATAATTATAATCACAAATGGGTGGAGTACAATATAGCCCTAGCACTAGGGCTGATGTGGATAACACACAAGAGTGTGTTCATACGAGGAAAAAACCCTACCCTGCAGAAAAAGTGCCCGTGTGTAGTGTTGTTCACACCAAGGACTTCCATGCTAACAATGATGATGCTATTGAAGATGTTAATGATGATGCTATTGAATCTATTAACGATGAGCTTGAAGATGTCATGTTGAAGACGATGATGACCCTATCTCCACACCAAATGTTATTGTGGTGCATAAAACTAAAATTGAACAAAGATAGTTCAAACTGACACTCCCCTCAAATGTTTATGGGAACCTTACAACATACAGCATGTGAACAAGCCATGCATATGAGCCTTACAACATACAACACCATGCATATGAACCTCAAAACGTACCCAAGACGTAGTTCACAACACACTATAGGGTCAGCTCAATCTAAGACAATCAAAAGAGTAGCTCAAGAAGAAGCTGACAAAGGGGCGAGAGCAAAGAGAACTTGCTCTGATATCAATTGTTAGAGTGGAGATCAAGGTAGTAACACATACATAGACGTAGTAACCAAGGAGCAACACTCAAAGTGATTGACAAGAATGAGTGAAGTAAAAGTGAAGTGACATGATGAGGTCACTTACACATACTCATAAGAGTGTGTACATATGCTCAACTCTTACACTCTATGCAAATCAGATATCACATGCACTCTATCAAAATGAGCATATGTACACCCTCGTAAGAGTGTGTACATACACTCAGCTCTTGCACTCTATGCAAATGAGATATCTCATGCATAAAAATATTCTCTTGTCTTGAGAAAAAAAGGACTTCCATATCACCTGAGGGTGCATCATATAAAAAAAAGAGAGCCTTGGGTTTAGAGTTACCATTTACCATAAGAGAATGGACAGCCAATACAAAATGGTAAGGACCTATAAAAAGCTCAAAGTGATTAAAAAAACCAATAAAGTGATAAAGAATCCACAAAGAGCATGTATAAGGGGACATGTCCCAAGCTAGTGTTCAACTATAGAACCTATCATCATTTCCCTAGTTACACTTGGCTAGCGATGGGGACTTTCCACAATCTTGCTCAGTAGTACTGAAGCCAAAGGTAAACCCCTCAAGCTAATGAAGCAAGGAACATACTAAGATGATTTTGAGGTAGGGGGAAATGTAGGTTTTGCAATTCCTCTTTGCCCATCATGCAAAGTGTATTATGAGAGCTCTTATGCATAGAGAGTTCTCATGCATATAGATCTTTCTTACATTGCAAGAGCTCGTATGCTCTTTAAAAAAAATTCCCATAGCACGCGAGGGTGCGGCATTTAAAAAAAAAGAGTGTTGGGTTTAGAGCTTACCACCATAAGATAATGAAGAATCGGTTTCGGAAGGAGGGTGAGGACCTAACCAAAGCATGGTGAGAACCTACAAGAAGCAAAGAGACCAAAACAAGATAATATTATTTGTATACTATTATGCATGAGAGAGATCTTATTCGTAGAGATCTCTCTCATGCATTTTAAGAGCTCTTATTCATAGAGATCTCTCTCATGCATTTTAAGAGCTCTTATTCATAGAGAGCTCTCTCATGATATAAATCTTATACATGAGAGAGATATTATGCATGAGCTCTCTCCCACAAAAGAGATCTCAATATAAATGAGAGCTCTCTCCCACAAAAGAGATCTCAATATAAATGAGAGCTCTCCTGCATAGATAGATCTCTCAAGAAATGAGAGCCGTCATACATAGATGTAGGTCTACTATACATTGAAATCTCATACATAGAGAGAGATATCATGCATAAGAGCTCTCATGCACATAGATCTCATGCATTGTGAGAACTCTTATGCATATAAATCTCTCATGCATATGGATGTCATGCATAGATATCTCTCATGCATATATATCTCATACATAAGAGCCAAGCCTCGAGCCTCAAGCCTAAATATTTGAGAAAACCTCAAGCATGGAGCTTTGGGCCTTGAGCCTTGAGCCTCTCAAGCCATGGGATTTCATACTTGAACCTTGAGACTTGAGCCTTGGGCCTTGGGCCTTCAGCTTAACCTTGAGCCTTGGGCCTTGAGCTTGGCGCCTTGGGCATTAAGCTTAGCCTTGAGCTTGGCGCCTTGGGCCTTGAGCTTGGCGCCTTGGGCATTAAGCTTAGCCTTCAACCTTGAACCTTGGGCCTTGAGCTTGGGTCCTTGAGCCTTGACTTGAGAGTTGAGCCTTGAGCCTTGAGCCTTGACTATAACCTAGAAAGTCAATAAGCCTGACTTCAAACCTAGTATCCTTTAGTGGAAAGTGAGTGCTATAAAAAGATTTCCAAGGGTGGACACACCACTTAGGTCTACAAAAGGAAAGAAGATAATATAAACAAGAGTAAGTTTATATGTGGTGTTGATACACCACACCGTAACCTGGCACCAATTCTTTTAGGTGACAACAGAAGAGGGAGGAATGGGTTGTCCCAACACCCAATGGAACCCCTTAGACCTTGTCTAGATACAGCACAATAGTGTAGCCACCTTGCAGCTAGTGACTATAATCCTGTAGAAAGATATTTGTGCTCTCGTGCAGCTACGTTAACATCGTTGTCCTTTTAATTACATATTTTTTATAATTCCTATTTTTTATTATAATTATGATATGTTTACAAGTTAATTATGGGATGCTTACATGTTAATTATGGATTAAGTATATCATTATTCATTGGTTTAAAAAGATTTAGAAGTTGTTAATGCATTTAGTATGTCATTATTCACTGCTTTAAAAATCTTTGAAAGTTGTTAATTGTATGTTGTATAATATCTCTAATTTTTGACTTGTGTGGTGACACATGCAAACGTACAAGCACACGCACATACATATGCATGTACACACACACACACACACACACACACACACACACACACATGCACATGTGCACATATGTATGCATGTATGCGTGCACGTGCGCGTACACACACACACACACAGTAGTTTGTAACCCAAACTAAAAATTTTAAAATTAAAGAAAATGGTCAACTTTTCAAGTGGAATCCATTCAATCAAATCTCACATGTTTCATTGAAGAAATATTAAATTTTTATAGATTTTTAAAATGTTTTTTTGTTATATACTTATCAACAACGAATTTATTACTCAAAAGTTGTATTTTTTCAAATGTTATCCTTGATTCTAAAAAAAAGACCATGTCCAAGATAAGATCAAATCTACCATAAGGCCTACTTTTATAAAATTGGTCCAAAAATGATCACTCTCACTCAAAAACGCTTTGAATTATGAAATATTGCTGAAAGAAGCAATACCATTCGAGGGAAAGGACATTTTGCATTTGTTGCTTGACCTCCCCTCTCACATTCTATAAAGAAGTCTTGAATAGAAAACATGCAAAATTTAAATTCTACTTTGGTGAATATTGAGATTTGAAAACTAGAGTACTCATAAAAGCTCTACAAGTGGGCACATAAGGAGCTACAACGTTTAACATTTTATTACTTTGTTTTATGTAAGGAACTCAATTGTGAAGCTCACGGAAGCATTTTCTACACTTTTAATGTACATCATTATTTGATAAAGTTAGTAGTTTTAACTTAAAGTTTGGTCTTACTATACACGTATTCTCAATGATTTAAATAGACATACAAGAATATTATATCTATTACGTGCATGCTATTTCAAAATTTTCATGATTTACTACAAGTATTCTCCATGATTTATATTGAGACATAATAGCATATTATATCTATTACATGCATGGTATTTCAACTTTTCTTCCCTTTAGTTCATCACCAAATTTTATATGAATACACCATAATAGCATATTACATATATTGCATGCATGGTATGTCAAAGTTTCTTCCCTTTAAGTTCATCACCAAATTGTATGTGAACATACCATTATTATTTGTGTCATTATTTTTGTTGCATGAACTATTGTTGTTCATGGATATATACACAACTCATGACATTCAATTTAAGTGTACATGCCTAATTTATTGTTCATTATTAGTGAAGATATTTCACAATGTCATCCATCTGGTGTTTTTATTGTTCATTATTAGAGTGAAGATTTGCACAATGGCATCTAGTGTCTTTATTGTTGATTCTCTATCGTTAAATGCTATGTGTCTTTAGCATGAGTGATTCAGGAAAAATAGGCTAATTCCTAATAAGCCACCAAACTTGAAAAATCCATAAAAATAATATGATTTATAAAGTATTATGATATTTATCTTTCTTTCTATCATATTAGGTAACCTTAATAGGCAATAACTTTTATACACATGATGCACAATGCTTTCTGGCTTTAGTTAAAAACAAGCAATACTTAAATTCACAATGCTTTGTGTCTTCAATTAAAAATAAGAGTGAATGTTACTATGCATCGATGTCCAGTTGCTACATATTACCTACAAGAGCGTTTATTTTCAAATGAAAGGAGAACTATGGCATGAAAAATTAAATAATAACTTGGCAAGAGAAACCACAATTATTGAATGTGCCAAAGCTCTTACTTCAACAAAATAAAGTAAAAAAAGGTAATGTCATGTGATAGCTCATGTTTGAAAAACTTGAAATTAACTTGATATTCTAGAAGGGTAGGACAAATAAACTTGTATAGATCTCATTGATTGGATACCTTGATTGATTGATGTGATATTTCAACTTTGAAAAACTTGATATTCTTGAAGGGTATGGCAAAGAAACTTGTGTAGATGTCATTGGATGAGTAGCTTAATTGGTTGAGAAGAGGACAACTAAACTTATGCATTTTTTATTGAATGGTCCATTAGTTAAGGAATGTGAAATATAACGTAGTACAAACAAAGAGAGAAACCAAAAAATCTTTGTGCAAGAAACCCTAACATGACTATTGTGACAAGAGATGGTTTTTAGCTTGAAAACTCGATATATATGCTTCAATTGTTGTTTTTTTAAATTGGAAGTAGATCATGAGCTTATGGGGCTCAAGTCAAGAGGAAATGAGTTGAAGGTTAGCAATCGAGGAATAAGATATAGCCTAGACAAAAGCTGAGAGGTGGAGGGCAGGTGCACTTTCGACCATTGGTGGCGTGAAGCCATCATGTATGGCCTTATTGTGAGGGCAAGGAGGCCACGGGCTAGTGGTGGTCTAAGTGTGAACAATGTGAGGACTTTCTAGAGGGTTTTTGAACCCTAGAAACTAGTTAGAGAAGTGAGAGATACGTAAGGATTCATAACCTCTTGACGGGGTATGTAAGGATTCATAACCTCTTGACGGGGTACTAGCTGGAGAAGTGAGAGCTACGTAAGGATTCATAACCTCTTGACGGGGTTCCAGGTTCGATGCCATCACGGCTACATGACGTGGGTATGTGTGTGTTTTCGAATATATATATCGATCCCCCTCAAAAAAAAAAATCCACCAAATTCTAATGTTGATCTTGGGTGAGAAAAGACTTCATCCTTGTGTGATGCGTGTCAATATTAAAATGCATGGCCACGTAAGGCTTGGCTAGTCAACGATCCATATCCTCGAGCTCTATTATTACGAGAGCTTTCAAGCGAGCTCTTGCGTTATCTTCACGATAAAAGAGCTCCAATCAGACTCGTTGTCGCCCCTTGCTTCAGACTTTAGTAGTGAAACCCAGCAATCATCCTCACCCTTAGTGCAATCCCCTCACAGCTCCTCTTTGCCTCAGCTACCAGCCCTAATCTTGTCCTTAATCTCACCTAATTGGCCATCTGTTTGCCATCGGAAGGCCCTAATTTTGTTCTTGTTCTGTAGAATCAAAATGGGTTCTATGGTATTTGCCATTCCCGAGTTCCTGATGGTCGGCCAGATGCTACGCGATGATGCGTGCATGGGCGGAGCTTCTGAGTGCGCTAACAACACTGGCCGGCCGGCCAAGGGAAGGAGAGCAGTTCCTCCTCCTCCTCCTCCTCCTTCTTCTCGTAATAGAAGAGGAGCCTCCCCATCTGCTGCTCCCAAGGCGCACATACTATGCCCCATAGCCGAAGATGTGGCGGAAGAATTAGCAGCAGCAGCAGCAGGAGTTCCTCTTCCTCATGATTCTCACTCCAACAATCCTCAACTTGACATGGGCCAAACCCACCCATAGACTCTTCTTCATCATTTGTAAATATTTTGTGCTCTCATGAGAATGTTCTCTTTGTTTCCTTGTTCACATCTAACAAGTCTCATGAACTATCTCTTACATGTATAGGCTCTTTTTCATCATTTGTAAATATTTTTGTGCTCTCTGCCCTTTCATGAGAGTGTTCTCTTTGTTTCTTTGTTCACATGAGTTATCTCATGCATGTATAGAATAACAAACCATACAAGGGGATGCCCAATTTGCATCGTTATGACTTTTCATGTTTACACTCACAAAGTAGACCTTTTGTTTCAAACTCCACTTCTTTTTCTAAGGCTTGGTTAGTGGACGCCCTTACAGAAGCACAAACATGAGGACTCTAAGGCTTGGTTAGTGGATGCCCTTACACAAGCACAAACATGATGGGTCTAAGGCTTGGTTAGTGGATGCCCTTACACAAACACAAACATGAGGGGTGAGTTGTAAGTAGGCTTAATGCATGCTAGAGCATATCTAAATTTTGTCTTCATTAAATCGGGTTTGTTGATCTACATTAGTAGAATTTCATCTTCATATAAAACATTGTCGGTTTGCTCCAAAAAAATAGAGCAAAGCTTGCATTTATTAAAATCTACCATGGTCATGTCAAGGCATAAGTGCTTTGGCCTAAGTGTTTTTTGTTACACGTAGAGGTCTAAGTAGTTTGGCCTAAGTGTTCTTGGTTACGTGACATTGAAGCATCACATACAAATACTTTTTTTGTTCAAGGCATGCGGTGACATTTGATGGATGGCTACCAACTAGGCACATACACAAATCAAAGGGTTAATCAAACTACCACCATTTGCTAAGGCCATATAAAACTGTCATTACTTGCATTGAAAGCATCACATACAAATAATTTTTTATGGAAGGCTACTAACTAGGCACATACACAAATCAAAGGGTTAGTTAGACTACCACCATTTGCTAAGGTCATATAAACTGACGAGCGATGAAAATTTGCTACTTGTTATATGAAGTTCAAAGGATCAATTATGTGATTTATATGGTAGCCCATATGCATGTATATGTACTTGTTATATGAAGTTTAAAGGATCAATTATGTGATATATATGGTGGCCAAGCATTAGACCATATTTAACTTTTTTCTCACATTATCCTTGTTAAGCCAGGTAGCATAGGGAGCCATGGAGCAAATTCACAAGTTGGAGGCATCCACACACGTCAAACTTATATTAATTAAAGAACTTCAAATTTTAATAAAATAAAAAAATATTCCTTATCATTATCTACAAGACATTATGAACCAATTAGACTCTCTCTCTCTCTCTCTCTCTCTCTCTCTCTCTCTCTCTCTCAATTGTCAGTCCTCCATTGTGCATAGCTTCTTACCTATAATGTAGCAAGCACCCCTCAAAGAAGCAATGCGAACACCCCCTCAAAGAAGTAATACCAATGCAAGAGCATCCATTGTTCCAATTGTCGTGAGGATCTTTCCAATGGCTGAGCTCGTAACCCTTGAAGTATCCAAGCTCTACAACTCCTTGAGAAGCAATTCCATCGCACCTTCGCGAGCATTGTCACACTGTCGCATTGCACTATGGGTACTTGTCCCTCCTCTCAACTCACATCACTCACACACACTCACTAGCATGCATTAGAGAAAGAGAGATTAGCAAGAGCAAGACTCAATTGCATAGTGGGAGAGTATATTGTATTATGAGAGAAATTCACTTATATACATGGCCATAAAAGTGTTCACAAACTGGCCAGGCACTTTAGGCTCATAAGAGGCTTAATGCTATTATAATGACTACTTTCATAATATATCCATCAAGTACATCACTTGGGACTTGATCCTACATGCCACCACATGCTCTTGAAGTGGGAATCGTCATAAATACTCAGTCACACCATTACGAGCGCCTGTCCAAGTTGTAGATTTGGACACCATTGCTTCATATCTTCAATGTATGACTCTTTGGTGGATCTACCTTGACTCCTTGATGTAAGATAATGGTGGTAGTTCTTGTTAACCCTAGGAATGGGTTAATGTGAGACCCCCGCCCCCTCCGAGGGCGCTGGCGATGGAAGTAACGTCAGCCTCTCGCACGGGGCAGGGATCCACACTCGAGGCCATACCCACGGATGTTTGGACAAGAGACTAGCCCGGCAGTTCCTTCGAACACCAACGCACACACATGCAGGCCCTTTTAGTGAGCGAGCATGTGAAGAAGACACCCCACAATGCAGCCACCCCAGAGATCAAGACAGAGAGGCCGATGATGAGCAGTTCGACTAGGTTGGTGAAAACATTCCTACATTGCGCAGCACCATAGGTGGCAAGACCCTACTACTAGGAGGAGACAGGGTCCCCTACCTACCCGGGAGGAACTTGATGCACAGGTACCACAGCAATAGGAGGAGGAGGATTCAGACTATGAGAGAGACCAAGAGGAGGTTTGTGCAAGTGCGCGCAAGCGTAGAAAGGTCAAGCTCTTCAAGCCAAGGAAGTCCCAACCTCGCCAACACACTAACACAACACAGAGATCTCCAAGGAGAAGGATGCGCCAAAGGGCATAGGGCTTTACGAGAAATCAAGTTTTATCAGAGGAACACTGAGAGCTGCTGATAAGAAGAGCCCCTTTCGCTTGCACAGTGAGAAGGAGATTCTCCAACGATATAGAACAGAGTTTCGTGTGCAGGGGATTGCCCTTGAAGCATTGCAAGAAGCCTTCGAGGCTTACCTTGTTGGGCTTTTCGAGAAGACACCAACCTCCTTGAAATACATGCAAAGAGGATTACCATATCTGCCAAGGACATGCAACTAGCTCGGCGTATTCGAGGCGAGCGAGACACGATCTAGAGATCTTAGATGTTAATCTTTTTTTTGAAGCAACTCTTTTGTTTCAAACCCCCCTTTGTGACAAGCCTATCTGGCTTTTATTTGTAACCTTCTGATAATTAAAATTTTAAGTTTCTCTTACAATGTCTCGATGTCATCATGTTTGTTTAACATGGAGTGTCTATCATGTGCCAGTTTGTCACCCAAGGCATCAGAAATGCTCCTAGAGGACTGAGGAAGCTGTGCGCCAGAACAGTGAGAACTTGGCCTCTGCATGGCTCAAAATTTGCACTAATCTAACACTTCTCCCCTAGCCACTCAGGATCATTTCTGATGCATTTAATGAAGTTGAGCACACTAATTGTGAGAAACAGTAGTGTATAAGATAAAAACACCTTTAATCATGTGTAAAAATATATTGTTTATCATCCAATGCATCAGAATTGCTCCTGGAGGACTGGGGAAGCTATGCCGGAACAATGCAAATTTAAGCTCTGTAGCAGCGGTGATGCAGGCTCAAAATTTGCACTGTTCTGGCACTGCTCTCCTAGCCACTCAGGATCATTTTTGATGCATTTATAATGAAGTTGAGTACACTAATTGTGAGAAACAATAGTTTATAAATAAAAACAACTTTAATCATGTGTAAAATTACATTGTTTGTCATCCAATGCATCAGAATTGCTCCTGGAGGACTGGGGAAGCTATGCCAGAACAGTGCGAATTCAGGCTCTGCAGCAGTGGTGCAAGCTTAAAATTTGCACTGTACTGGCACTGCTCCCCCAGCCACTCAGGATCATTTTTGATGCATTTATAATAAAGTTGCACTGTACTGGCACTCCTCCCCCAGCCACTCAGGATCATTTTTGATGTATTTATAATAAAGTTGAGTATATTAATTATAAAAACAGTAATTTACAAAATAAAAATACCTTTAATCATGTGTAAAAATACATTATTTGTCATATCCAATGCATCAGAATTGATCCTGGAGGGCTGGGGAAGCTATGCCAGAACAGTGCGAATTTGGGCAATACAGCACATAATCAAGTTGAGTACATTGATTATGAGAAACAGTAATTTATAAGATAAAAATACCTTTAATCATGTGTAAAAATACATTATTCCAATGCATCAGAATTGCTCCTGATGAAGGATTGGGGAAGCTGTGCCAAAACAGTGCGAATTTGGGCTCTACAGCAGAGCGATGCAGGCTCAAAATTCGCACTGTTCTAGCACTACTCCCCTAGGCTCCCACGGTCATTTCTGATGCATTCACAAAAACATTGATGGTACAAACTAGAAAAAATAATGATATACTTGATGAAAATAAGTTTGCATATTGTATTCATAATAAGAAGTGATACATCATCTTTACAAAAGCTTTCTTACAATATTGAGCTTCCTTCTCTTGTTATTGGGCAGAGTGTGCTCAAGGAGTGATTGGGCTATTTCTTACAATATTGAGCTTCCTTCTCTTGTTATTGGCACTACTCCCCTAGGCTCCCAGGGTCATTTCTGATGCATTCACAAAAACATTGATGGTACAAACTAGAAAAAATAATGATATACTTGATGAAAATAAGTTTGCATATTGTATTCATAATAAGAAGCGATACATCATCTTTACAAAAGCTTTCTTACAATATTGAGCTTCCTTCTCTTGTTATTGGGCAGAGTGTGCTCAAGGAGTGATTGGGCTATTTCTTGAGGATCCTCTATGCTTATACTTTTGGCTATACCTATACGAGCAACAAGCTTACCCCTAAATCCAGAACCAAAAACATCGAAGGCAAGGGATTTTTAAATCAGAACTATACATTTGGTGTGTTCAGAAGGCGTTGAATATAGGGGCGGGCATATTGTTAAATGTACTTAAGCAGCTCAACAGGCACCCATCGATCATTGGGGCAATGGGAAAAGGAGATGGAGTGGGGAGCCAAGTATTGCTCCATGTATGCAATCTGCATCTCATAATGTTGGGACGCAAGGGCGAGTGACTTTAAAGTCGACTTCACGAGAGAACATGACAACAAAGAGCTCGCTCTTGCCCGCGCCCACGGGGTGGTGGAGAGGAACTCACAGAAGTTGTCAAAGTGGGTAGCCATGTGAATGCAAAGAGATAGTGTGAGCTCGTGCTTGGTTTCTATCGCGTGAAAATGAGAAAGAAGGCACCTTTGGCTATTTATAGTTAAAATTTAAAGTTTAGCCTTTTCACATGACTGCTAGACAAAAAAATTACAGTTTGTAAAAATATTAAGATTTCAATTAAATAAAGATTGGTTAAAAAACAGCCTGCTACAAAATTACAAGCATGTCATCTAATCTAAAATTGTTATAATGTCTTCATTTTTTGCCCCTCTTGTGACATTTACTTCATGTTGATCTCCATCTCCTTGTTGACTTGAAAGCTTGTCATTGCCTTCACCTCGATCCTGAAACTCTTGCCCCTCACACGTGCATCAAAACAGAGGCTATTTTCCCATATACTCAGTTCATCTTCAAGCTCTTCCACATGCCTACTATATGTTGGTAGGGCTATGCACCTTGCTGCTAGCTGAAAATTCAAGGTCCCCCATTTGCCATGATTCTGAGACCATGGTTGTCCCCTCCTTACGCTTCCCAATTTGTAAAAATATAGAAAGTGGCACAATAACCAGAAAGTGTAAGGGTTAATTCTAGACATGTAGTGGAATCAGATATACCTTTCTTCTCATCAACTTGAAACTTGACTCTTCCACATTGTCAAAGCCCATGATGCTAAAGTGTTGATGCAGGTCTGCTAGGCTCCAATGCTTTCTTGCTGCCACTTGCTCAATCCATCCATTTTTGCATCATCACAGCTACCTCAATAGGCATAATTTCTTCTTCTAAGGCTTGAAGTGGGATCCATGTCCCGTGCTTTTGCATCCATCTTTGGTAGTGCAGACGCATGTACAAAATAGAGCGTGCCTTCAAAAACCTGAAAGACACTGTAGAATCTACTACATTGCACTTGTACACATCACCTTGATGTGACCCCTCATTAACCTCCCAACCCTCTCCTAGTAATCCTTGAATGAGGTCAGACCATACCTCCTTACAAATATACATTGTTTTTGTTTGGTGCATTGGCATTGGCATGGAATTGAACATGTGCACAAAAACATGTAAAGGACAAAACCAATTTAGCCCTACTGACCTAGATGCCTTTGAAAACTTGAGTGATGTCTTGATATCACTTACCATCTTAAACTTTAAGCATAAGATGGTCCAAGCATCAGGTTTGGGCCATTCGGGATTGTAAAGAGGGGGGTTGGGGATCTCTTCTAGCTTGCCAAATAAACCTGGTTTTTTATCTACAAAATATGAGTGTGAAAAGAAAAAGATATTGTTCTGTACAAGATCACTTGGGCTTTGAGATACAAACATTGCCTCTCCAATAATGGATGCATGCATAGCATAGAAAACTCCAGCGAGGCTTTGGAGTGGTTGTTCAACATAATTAGAGGGAAAAATATCTACAGAGAGACATAAGAAAATGGAGAATCATAAGAAAATTTGAAAGAAAAAATCCAATATTAGCATGTTGTTAAAGCTGTGTTTATGTTACACTGACAATTTGAAGGAAACCTTGGTCATTGGCCTTGAATGTACAGGTCTCCAAGGGTATACACATGTTGCACTGTGGCAACCAGTCCTTCCTTCTTAGTATGCTTGAAGCCTTGTAGTGCTGCCCCTTCCAATGATGTAGCATATTCCCCAGTTGGACGCACTCGATGTGGTCCCTTAAGCTTGGCTGCATGTAGACCCAAGCCCCAACCCTGAATCTTGTTGGAGCCCAAACTCCATTCTCATCTCTTGTGTTATGCATCAACACAAGATCTTCCACCTTCTCCCTAGGTCTTCTCACATTATTGGAAGAGGCCATGGTGGTAAGAAAAGAGAAGAAGAGAAAAGAAAAGCTTGTTTTACAACAGAGGAGTGGAGAGGAGAGAAATTTCAGGGTTTTCAGTGCAGCAATGGAAAGCTTAAAAGAGGGTTAGAGTTTGAGAATAGGCTTCCTGAACCTAGAGTAGACTAAAGAGGGATAGAGTTTCTGCAGCAATGGAGAGGGAGGGAGCTTGAGAGAGAGAGAGCGGGATATTGAGAGGGAGGGAGCTTGAGAAGGAGGGACAGCTTGAGAGGGATGGGGTTCTTGCAGCAATGGAGAGCTTAGAAAAAAGGAAGAAAGAGGGAGAGGGAGCTTGAGACTGAGGGAGCTTTGAAAAGGAGGGAGAGCTTGAGAGGTATGGATTTTTTGCAGCAATGGAGAGCTTAGAAGAGGAAGAAAGAGGTTCAAAATGAGCTTTCCAAACCTAGAGTATGTTGGGGGGAAGTTTGAGAGGGAAAACACACTTTTGGGAAAAAAATTAAAAATTTTCAAATTTTAGGGTTTTTAATCTGTGCGATTCTAGGTAGGGGACCTCTAAGTTTGGGCCCAAGAGGTAGGGGGACAAGAGTAGTAATTAGGCCCCATTAGCAAACCAAAGCCTAGGTCCCCTAGGGTCAAAGAAGTCAAAAATGTGCACCCAACCCTCTTCCTATTGGTCCATTCCTAATCAAAAGTTAATCCAAGAGGTCCTCTTTGGGTCCAAAAAATTCCGAATGTTAGATCAAGGAAGAGACTTGCACTTGGTCCATAGAATCACCACTTTTTTCCTCCTTTAGTGAGGCACAGCCCACTGATTCCCTTCCACAGAACAAGGGCCTTCCTAGGACTTATTCTAACTAACGTAACTTAATCGTCGCGTAACTATTTGTATCGCAAGAATCCGCCGATGCAGCCTGCCCAACCACAATATTGGTGGGATTCCTTGATAAAAATTTGGTTATGTTTTGCCTGGGTACTGAGGAAAAGAGTTCCCAGGCCCCTAGCCGGAGTTTCAAGCAAAATTCAACATAGTCATACCACTTACACCCCCAATATGAAATTGCCATTTTAAGAGATTCGGCTGTCTTTAAAATAATCTTTCAATGAAATCATAGTATTACTGATCATAATCCTCCAAAATATTGAGTCCGTTGTTTTAAAAAATATATCATCCGGACTCTCCATTGAAGACCAGCTGGTCAACCACCAATGAGATCCAATATCAAAATTCCATTCATAAAAGTCATTCTTTCGGTTCCTCCGTATCTTCCTCGATGTATGCATGGGTGTCCTAGCAACCATGAGCCCGTGCATTGAGAAGAGAGACAAACATCATCTCATTGCATTGAATTAAAAAAAGAGCATTGCTCATACAATTGTGTAGATGGGGGGAGAGAAGAGCTTGCACCTCTATAAACAAGAGGGAGAGCTAGTCTCAAGAGAGCTCAAGCATAAGTTTAGCCCAATGTGTCCCTAAGCTCTCAAATGAGCCACTTTTTATACTAAAACTCCTAAAACTCCCAAAACTTCCCATGTGGGATTATTCTTAAGCCCACTCCCACACTCATCTACAACTTGGAACTCTTTACGAAAGCCCTAAATAAGAAAGCCAAATCTCTTGTTTTCTTGCTTGCATCTTTGTGTTGCATCCTTGCATTGATCACCACTCGTCATGCAACACTCCCCCCTTCCTATTTTGCGCACGTCCTCGAGCGCGCAGTAGAAGCAAAAGCTGCAAAAAACAATGGATACAAGTAAAGCCTTTTATTGAAAAAAAAAACCAGCAATGACAATCTCATACGTGGGCATACAAGTGAAAGGCTGATTAGAGTTTTAAAGAGTGCTAAAAGAGGTGAGTAGTAAAGACTAGTCAAAGTGAGACTAAGTGGTAGATAGTGCTATGTAAAGGTAAGTGTGCTTGTACACCGCCGCAGGTTATGACCGCAGTCTCAATGTCCTACAAGTGTTTAAGTTATTCCTAAGTGGCAACCCGACTCCTAAATATGAGCAATGGTAATTGGACCTTTTTTTTCTTTTTTCTAATTTTTCTCTTTTTTTTGGATGTGTGTGTAAAAGATGAATAAAGAGGAAGGTTCCATCCCAATGAGACCCAAGTAATGGCCAAGAGACCTCCACCAAGAGAATCTAAAGGCCGCTAAGTATCTCAAGGGGGCGACAGACCCTTTTCTTTCTTTTTGACATAAGGAGTACCCCATGAAGATGAGGGCATCGGTCTCGAGGGCCCATAATGTACCCCAGAGTCCTACCAACATCTATCAAGGCGATAGAGTCCTTGAAGGTCTTTTTTTGAATCTTTTAGACGTCAGTGTTCACCCCATGGAAACCAAGGCATCGGCCCCAAGGTGCTAAGACAACCCCAGGTCCTACCAAGCATTCCACATGGCTGTAGACACGTCATGTCTCGATTCACTTGTATATATTTTTTTAGGGCATGATTTTCGTAAATTTTTTATTAATCCTAGCACCTAGCCCATACCTAAGAGGTAGCTACCACTAGGGATAACTAATATACTTCGAGAGCATACGAACTTGGCATACTCCGTTGGTATATATCCTACACTGTCTTCAAATAGAAATAACTTCTACTAAGTCCTCTAAGAATCTAGAAATCACTCACCACATTTTATCAACTAATTTAAAACTTAAACCAGCCAACTGTGTGTGAACATGCAAACAATATATCCAAAAGTTAAAAGCACATAAAGAACAAAAGATTATGATTTGAATACACCTGTTGTAGTGCTCGTTGATGTTGTGCGTTTGCATTGATGCATTGCTGATGTTGTGCAGATTGCTTCTCTTTGCTCTTTGTAGGCATTGCATGTCTTCCCCCTTCCTAATTTGTGTGCACGGTAGGTGGACTATTGGGGCGTGTTTGTATGCTCTTGTTTAGCTGAGATCTTTGCAAAATGTTTATCAACAAACAAGAAAAGAAAAGAAAGGAATAAATTTTTTTATTGGTGCCAATCACCGAATATAGCCGAGGGAAAAAACCCAGTGGGAGAAAAGTGCCTTGGCTTGTTGATCTTATTGTGGAGTTGATAAGTTTACCCTTGTACTGGTGGTGGATCCGTGTCCACTTCTGTTGGAAAGATGGTATCAATCACTTCAGGATGCAAGGACAACATGCAAGGACAACCCTGTACAAAAACCAGCCTCTGGAGAAGGTGGTAGAGGAAGGAGTGCTTCCTCGCTAAAATATAGCATTGGTTCTATGGGAAGGTTAAGCAGACAATTTCGATTTTGGAACTGCTCAATATAGGTACTCATAGTGATCCAAAATTGACATGTTGAGGCTTGGGGAAGGAGGGCTTGCAAGATAGGTGGTTGCAAGTCATTTATGCATGTATCCCTCCATTGTTGTGCTTGAACCTCCTCAGGTAATCTACGTTGATTTGGTCCTCGGTCTGGTACTCTCACATCAAGAAGGTTATGGCGTTGGGGTGTGATTCCCACAATTTGTTTCATTAAGCCCGTGCCATATCGTCGAAAGTAAGAGCGGCATAGCCAACAAATGTGTGAAGCTTCTCCTAATACGAGTCGTGCACACTCTTAACAATGTGGAAATGGGTGACGCTGTTGATAGAATAAAGTGACAAAGTGATGCCCACAGCAATTTTCACCTAAGGGAGCATAAAAGTACCTAGAATGAGTTTGAAAAGGAGGAGCACTATAACCCTCGCGATGTTCAGGTTGAGTACTATCAGGGTCAATGCATGGTGGACATGTATCTCGCCAAGCATCAGGAGGTATCTGGTCATAGAACAATGAAATTTAGAAACTTCAAACTTTATACACTCATATCCATCATTATAATCCCAATCAAAAACATTGTAGATAAGATCATCTCAAAAAGAACACAATCCTCTAAAGGCATAAGGAACCACATTAGTAAATGTGAGACTATTCAAACACTGATCTACCAAAGAGCTTCAATTGTAGTGTTAATGCCTTACCTTTGGTTTTTGGTATGTCCTTCTTAAGAGGTGGGAAGGTTAGTAATTGTCGATGAATTTGAGCAAGATAAGATGATTTAGGCATTGAAGTGCTAGAATCTATGCTCAAAGGAGACTCATGTAAAGTTGGATTTGTCTTAGGTACACAAGTTGATGGTGGAATTGTGTAACAAGGAGAAATGGGGACAACTGGTGATTCAATACATGTTTTGGGAAGGTTAACACACAAGGAGATTTGTAGGTGCTATCACAACCACCTATCCTATCTTGAAGAGGTTGTGTTGATTTCCTTTTCACCCACTGATATGGAAAACCAAGGGTGGCTTTTGGAATCTTATTGATACACTCTTTTACCTCTAGCAAACCATGGCATTTGGGAAGCCAAAGTGCTGTTGCATCCTCATAATAGCCTTGTGCTTTAAGAACATGCTTTGGGACCCAATGAGTAACAATCTGAGATTTAGGCTTGGAAAAGATGTGCTTTTTAGGAGGCTTAGCAACTAGGCTAGATGGTACAAGTTTGTATGCATCTTTGGGTAGCCAAATTGATAATTCCTTCTTGCCTGGCCTTCTTTAAGCAGTGACTAGAGTAGTTGGAACATGCTAGCCATGGCCCTCACTTGAGGACTCATCGATTATCCACATCATTTTGTTGGAGCTTCAAGAGCAGATTTTGAAAGTGGGTTGTGTAAGGTAGAAACACCACCCTTTTGACATGATAAAGCTCGTGGAGTAGCAGATCCCAAGATGCAATCAGAATCAATTTGCAATTTGTATTGTCTATTCTTCCAATCTAATGAACAATTGGTAGCACTTAACCATGATCGACCGAGAACAGCCTCTACCACTGCCTTGGACTTACTTGCCACATAAAAGGGAACTGACATCTGGTGATCCTAAATGGACATCATAATGACACATTTTCCCTCTATAGGGTTATCTTCACCTGAGGAGCTTCGTAAGTCAATAGGAATGTGCACAAGTGTTGGTTGTCCCAAGGCTATCCATGTGTCAAATGAGAGAACATTATAATCTGCACCAGAGTCAATTAAGGCAGAGACAAAGTAGGTAGTCTCATGAAGATGAAGACACACTTGAATATTGAAAGGATCGACATATTGTTCATCAGTAGCCAACTGTAAGGCCAACATAGAAGCCTTGCGACGCTCCTGGGCTTTTGCAACTCTAGCTTTAGCCTCTTCTTGAGCCTGACGTTTAAGTAGGTCATGTGCTTCTTTCCGTGTATGTGCAGCATGCATTTGTTGAAGCATGGCTTCAGTTAATGGTTCATTGTATTTCTTGAGACGACTTCCATTAATGAAGTTAGGCATTTGCTCACCTTCTAGTGTCTCTAAACGCACTGCACCACTTGGAGTAAGCTCATTAATCACAAACGGTCCTAGGCCACGTTTCTTGAGCTTTCTCTTATGCTTCTTAAGTGTGTACAAGAGTACAAGGTCCCCTTTTTTGAATCAGCCAGTTGTTACATTTCTATCATACCATTGCTTTTGTCTCCTCTTCTCCGCATACATCCCTATTACCACCAATAAGCGGGTCTCATCAAGCTTTTCCAATTCATCAATGTGTTGTGAAAGCTCATGACCAGTCCAGTCCAATTGTTTAGCAACTCGTAGAGTAGGTACAAGAAATTCAATGGGAAGAATTGCATCTAGCCCAAACAAAAGCAAGCTCAAATGGGGTTGTGCCCACAGATGTTTTATAGGCTATCCTATATGCCCAAAGAACTGAGTGCAACTTTTGCTCCCAATCAGTCCTATGTTCCTCAACAATCTTTGTGAGTGCTGTGTAGAGAATCTTGTTAGTACTCTCAGTTTGTCCATTGGTCTTCTGGGGATGATAGGGTGCAGAACGCTTGTGAATTACCATAAATTCTTGAAGCAAAAACTATATGACCTCATTCACAAAGTGCACACCTTGATCACTAACGATTTCAATAGGCAAGCCATAGCCTGTAAACACGTACTCATACAAGAACTTGGCTGTGGTTCTGGCATCATTTTTATCTGTAGCCTTTGCCTCTCCATTTGGTCAAATAGTCAGTTTGCGACTATAATATATTCGGCATGCGTGTGACGAGCTTGAGTTTTAATGGGACCGACAAAATCAATACCCCATTTTGCAAAAGCACGTGTGCTTAACATAGGCCGCAATGGCATATTGTCCTTTGTGATGGGAGGTTTGGTCCTTTGACAATTGTCACAACGTTTTACATATTCTTCGGCATCCATTTGTAAGGTTGGCCACCAAAGCCCAGACCACCTAATCAACTTAGCTGTGGTATTGCCCGAAAAGTGTCCACCCCCAACACCTGCATGTGCATGAGTCAAGATTTTCAAGTAGTCAGCTTCACATACACACATGCGTAAGTTGCCATCCTTGCCCCTCTTGTAGAGTTGGCCCTCTATCAACATATAGTTTGCCGCTTCAACTTCAATAGCATGCTTTCGATATTTAGGAATTTTTTGATCAGTATGACCATGCTGAAGATAGTCCACAATATACTTACTCCAACTTGGTGTAGTTGAAATTTGGAATAATGTGACATTATGAATTGGCTATTGAATTTGACATGAAGCATAGTTACGAACAAATTTTTCAGCATCCGCATGCATGGTAGGCCACCATTGCCCATCCTGAGATATACATCACACACAAGTAGTAGTAGCTGATGCATGGATTCCACCGATACCCGCATGTGCCCATTCCAAGATCTCCTCATATTGGTCAGGGTTAGGTATAAGTCGCAACACTCCATCATTACCCTGATGATATAATCTCCCTGAGATTAACTTGAATAGTCACCATAGGTCCACATTAGGACCCGCTAGTTGTATCTGCCCACTTGTCAAAATTTCTAAGATGGATTCAGACCATTTAGGAGCTGTCTCTACAAGGAAAAGTGTTGAATCTAACATATCATCATCCACACCCAGAGGAGCTTCTCGCCAGAGGTGATTCGAGACAAATGATCTGCCCTAAGATGAGTTGTTCCTTTTCGGACTGCCACTTTAAAATCAAACTCAAGAAGGATGACAAACCACCTCACAATCCTTCCAGTTGCACAAGGCTTATTCACCAAATATAGCAATGCTTGATGGTCCACAAAAAATATGAATTTGTTTGCCAAAAGGTAATGGCGAAACTTTTTCACTGCATATATCATGGACAAACCTTCTCTTTTTGTTGTGGTATAATTCTTCTCAGCATTGTTCAACTGTGGACTGGCATATGAGATTGGGAAATCCTTATTATGTTTTCTCGATTGAGCCAAAATACATCCAATTACAAAGTTTGAAGCATCAATATGGACATGAAAGATTTGGTTCCAATCTGGTGCCCGTAAGATGGGTGCACTCACTAATGCTTGCTTCAACTTTTCAAAGGATTCCTCACACTCATCAGTCCAATTAAACTTTACAAGAAGAGCATATAATGGTCTGGCTAGGACAGCGTACATGTAGATGAATCGACGATAATAGCCACAATGTCCCATGAATATTTGTACCCCTTTAGGGTTGATAGGCTGAGGTAAGGAGACAATGACATCAATTTTATCCATATCTGTTGAAATCCCATTGCGAGAAACAATATGGCCCAAAATTTTCCCTGGTCTTACCATGAATTTGCACTTGTCAGGATTCAAGCATATACGATAAACTTGACACTTTTGAAACACAAGTTTGAGGTGTTCTATATGATCATCACGCTCTTGTGAGTGAACACATAAATCATCCATGAAGATCTCAAGAAATTGCCTAAGGTACTCCTTGAATACATGACTCATTAACCGCTGAAAGGTTGTTGGTGCATTTGTTAGACCAAATGGCATAACACGATAGGCAAAGATGCCATCTTCAGTAGCAAAGGCTGTCTTGTGTTGATCCTTTAGATCAATTGACACTTGATTGTAACCAGAGAATCCATCCAAGAAACTATATGCCTTTTTCCCTGCAACTCGTTCCATAACATGATCCGTGATTGGAAGTGGGTAACGATCACGTATAGTAGCTGCATTTACCTTCTTGAGGTTTACACATACTCGAAGTTTTCCATTTTTCTTAGGCACCACTACAATAGGGGAGACCCATTCAGTGTGTTCAATCTCATAGATAAATTCTGCCTCTAAGAGCTTGTCTATTTCTTCTTTTATCTTTCGTGCAAAATTCTCATTGTAAGTATAAGGACGTTGCTTGGAAGGCTTTGCATCCTCTCGCAATGGAATTGCATGCTGACATATGCTTGGATCAACTCCTTTGAGGTCTTTATAACTCCAAGAAAAAACATCGCGATACTTCTTTATTGTTTGAATTAATAACGTCTCCTTATCTAAGGACAAGTCTATGGCAATCCACACATAGCGAGGCTCTTCTCCTGGCTTAGCGATATCAATTTTTTTTTGCATCTTCTGGACCATCATATGAAACCCCTGGCATGCTTGGCTTTTGTCGCATGGGCTGTTGAAGAACAATCTTCCGATCTTGAAGAGTGTACTATGTGAAGTTGGGGGGAACATTGAGACCTTATTCTTGTCCACTTGAGTCATCACTCATTGAAGACAATGCGGTTTTGATCTCTCCTTTGCAATCTTGCATCAGATTTTTTTGTTCAACCGTTATCTTTGCACTTCCGACATTCTCTTTTGAATTGGTTTTAGACTTGAGTTTTGGTTTTTGTTTCTTCGTTTTTTGCGATTTTTGCTAACAGTTTTTAGCTTTTCTCTTGGTTGGAATCCATCTGATCGTTTTACTTGGTCTTTGATACTATCTTGTGCTTGGACATAGTATAGATATCCATTCTTTCCTGAGAAGTGAGGTGGTGGTTGAGAGTGTTCATTCTTAAACTCCTCCTTTTCTTTTTGTAGTCTCTCACGTCGTTCCCTCTCATCTTGTTTACGGATTCTCTTATGGCTCTTACGGCATTTCCGTTTAGGTCGGCTTCGAGGGATCTCTACTTGAACCTCCCTTCCTCTCAAGAGCAAGCGTGCCTTTCCTAACTCTTCCTCAGGGATTATCACATCATTATCAAAATCAGAGTCCCATCCATCTTCCTTATCAGCATCATTAGCAGATTCGAGTGTTAAATCCTCCACTGAGACTTCCTCTACATGCAGTGCTGTTGTGGATGCATCCCCATAGTATAAAACATCCAGAAGGTCACGTGGTTGTACCATTCGTATAGGAATAATGTCATATCCATCTGAGTCACAAAATTGAATTGGCTTAGGTAAAGCACATGTCGATAATGTTGCAGGGACATGACTCCATTCTAGTGGATCAATTAAGTGCTCAGGGAAGGGTTGTGGAATGTATGCCTCATCTGATACACTTTGATTACCCTTAAGTCTCTCAGTGTTGAAATCCCTACATGAGGCTCCACACATCCACAGATCTTCTCGCCCATCTGACAATGTAACTCTTGAGCCCTCAGATGAAGCGGAATCAAACTCATCTATTGGAGACCTTGTTACATCACGATATGAGTGATTCTTTAGGTTGACCCTTGTGATGACAGAATCATGTCAGAGGTACAAATAATTGTATCCCCAATCTTGAATCATTTGAAATTGTCGCATGAATGGTCTACCCAATATCACTTCATAGTTTGGATGTTTTTCGAAATCCACTACTGCAAAGGTGTGCTCATATTCAATCCCACATGTGGTGACCAATATGTTCTCAAGCAGCCCAAGGGGATGTTCTAAGCTTCCATCTGCTAGCTGCAAGCGCATCCTGGTACTCCTAATAGCTGGTTTGCCCCACTTTTCCCAAATGGACCTTGTCACACAATGCCCACTCCTGCACCACTATCAAGTATTGCAGTCGAAGCTACTTTTTGCCCTTCTAATGGGAGGGTAGCATTTCCCTGATCGTCCTCACAAAATTTTCCTACTTTGTTGATAGGAACTGGCATAACATGCTTTGTCTCAGGGTGTATAGTACAATGATGGTGGTGACCCTTTTGTAGCAATACCTGCTCTGACAAACATGTGGCAATATCATTCCACAACTCAGGTCGAAGCTTTTATCAAATCAAGCAAAGGTAAGGTACAAGCCACTGGTGCTGACAAAATAGCTTGCACGATACCCATGTCCATCTCCTTTGTCAACCTTCTATGCATGGAGGGTATCCTCAAGGTTTGAGAACAGTTCTCATATTCTCCCAAATATGATGGTAAGGTTTTCATTGTATGCTTACTTCTAGGAGAAACAATTGTTTGAACTTCCTCCTGGATGCTTGGGCGTCTAAAGTTGTTTTTTGTGCCCCTGGTAAACTCCACCTCAGAGAATGGAGGTGAAATAATAGAGGACATATTCTCATTAACTTTCTCATGAACTGCTACCCACATCTCATTTGCCATGTCCTAGTTAGCATCAATAACTTCATCATTGCATGGGAAGGCAAGGCTAGGTGGTGGCAGAATACCTTCTTTCAATGGGGTCGCAATTGGTGCAAACTTTTCGCTATGAGCTTGTGAGATGAGCTCACTTTTCATTTCCCAACTTGATGACACTTGTGGTATGGTTTCTAATGTTGGCTTAAGAGAGGTTGGGCCCCGAGGGATAGGTGGAGGTGGGCCCTCAAGTATTGATTGAGCTTCCCTAATGAGTTGCTGATGTACAGCTAGATTGATCTTCTCCTCACACGAGGGTTTGGGTATTCTTGAAGCTTCTTGGGTAGCCCAGATAAAGCTGTAATGCAACTTCTATGAGCATCAATGATGGCATCTAGAGTCTCGTTCACCTTATCCACAAAAACGGAACCCCCAGAACTATCCTCGGTCGTACTAGCCTCATCTTTTTTAGCACTAGGCCCAGGTTGAGGTTGATGCTCCTCATGCACTTCTTGGGATGTAAAAGCTTGATCCCTCATGTTTTGTTTAGAGACTTCTTGAGAACTAGTGGATGCACTCTTAGTTCGCTTATTGCAGTTCTTTTTCCTCCTAGTGGTCCTTTTTCTATTGGAATGTAGGGTCTTGTCCACTAGATTTGCCTTTGCATCCCTAGTTCGAGGTGTCTCATCAGTTTGCATTTTGGCATTTCGTGTCTGTGATCTAGTCATGACTCTAAGTGGCACGACATCCTCATTCTCTGATGAAGGTGGCGATGGAATTGCCCCTACAAAGTTGAGTGAGACCTTTGGTTGAGCTTCCTCATGTGGTTTCAGCAAACAATCCTTTGGAAAGTGTTCTACACAACACCCTAGACAATATCTTTCAATTGGTGGAAACTGTGGTACTGTTGTATTGGATTGAGCTGCTTGCCTTGGGCAATGTGGACAATCACGAGCCCAATGGGGTTCTCTGCACTCATAACAGGGGCCCATTAGTTTGGCTTCTACTTTCCTTTGCTGCCATTGACCTGAGGGGCCTGGAGTCCTAGGTTGGTAGCCGTCTAGCAACATCAAAGAATTTTGTTCCCCTGGGAGCCTCCAGTGCTTGGCTTGGATATGCGGGACTTTCAAAGAGATTTTCCTTGGATGAATATGATGCATATTCCTCCTCCACATAGCCTGGGTTTACCAAGTCTCTACACATATTTGAGTTGTCGTAGTCAACAACCCTCACACAGGAGCAGTCCCAGGAGCAGGAGGTTGAGCTCCAAGTACAGGTCGTGCTTGCTCTTGTGCCATCCGTGCCATTAGTATACTGTTGATGCATTTGTGGAGTCACTCCACCCCTTTGCTGCTCACGCTCCTGTCTCATTCTTGCAATGCGAGTACATTCCTGTGTGGTGTGGGTAAAGTTCCAAGCACAGGCCTGGCACCACTTCTTTGTGGGTTGGTTTGTGACTAGAGGAGAAAAGGTATTACATTCTTTGGTTTTATGGTTACCGCCACATGCTCCACAAAGATGAGGACCTGTAGGTAGTACACTCCTCATTCGCTGCTGCTGTTGTTGTGGCTGCATGGGTGGGCGATAGGTTTGTCCCAATCTCCTTAGTACTAGGTTAGCTATGTGGTCTGGATTTACTAGCGCCCTAGACCCTGAACTTTGGTCATCACCCCACTGATCCCTAGGTTGCACCTCAGGGCCAGAACCATCTTGGAATTTGAAGTTATCTGTGAAATCCATAGCATCATGGTTGGCAACACTCATTGAAATTTGTATGCTTCTTTGCATAGAGATGTGTATGCAGTGTTGAATTTTTGAGTCCTTTTAAGAAAGAAATTAATCGACTCTGGGTGGGCTTCTCATCTTCTGGGCAGCAACGATTAATGTACTGCTTCATCCTATTTACACAGTCTCTAACACTCTCAGTCTCGCCTTGCTTGAAAGAGTAGATGTTTGCTACCGTGTCATGTTGAATCCCCATCAAGGAAAAAGCAGCAATGAATCTCTCTTCCAGAACTCGTAAAGAAGATTTGTCTGAAGCCTCTAGTGCCTGAAACCAAGCAAGGGCCTTTCCCTCAAGAGTGAGCCCAAATCCTTCAATTTGCGTATGCTTGTCAGTCACTTGCTCAGCTCAAACTGCTTGCCTAAATGCTGCTACATGGTCATATGGATCTCCCGACCCTTCGTACTTCTTTACCAGTTTCTGAAGAGTTGATGGCCTTACTTGTCTTGAATACTCATCATAGGGCCTACGGCCTCTCACTCTCAGTGGGAATTGTTCCTCTCTTTGGTGGTAAGATGGTCCACATGCATCCCAAATTGGTGTGGGTCCCCTATTACCTACCTCACCAACCCCCTCCAAAGATCTTGTTACCCGCATTTCAGGAGGTGCATTTATGGGAGGCCGACTTGGCTCCCCTACCCTCCGATTGTCATAGTGAGAAAAACATTGTTGTGGTGCGACTTGTGGTCGCACTTTTGGTGTAGGATAATATCTTGGTGCTAGAGTTGGGCTACTTGCAGTGGTCCACTTTGATGTTGAGGGTCCCTCTCTAATGAACTGTCGTAGGGGAGGAGCAGCAGTTTCTCCAAGAAAGGCTGTCTCTCCTGGTTTAGCTGTATTTGTTGAGAACACTTCCATGAATAATGGTTGTCCTTTCCACGTGAGCTCCCGAATCTCCTTCCAATCTAAGGTTCGGTATTCATTGGCCCATTTATCAACGATTCGGTTCTTGTATTCTGCAAGCTTCTCGACTACCACCATAAGTGCTAGAGGAAGATCTAGCTCTAGCAATCTAGTTGTGGCATAATATCCTTCTAAAGAGTCCTTATAGACCTCTTGAAGTTGGTCATCCTGTAAGACCTTTGTCACTGGAATTTGTCGTACAAACTCCCATTGGTTCTCAGCCTCTTGATCCATTTTTCTCTTGCCTTTCCTATCCCTTTCCAAATTTAGATCTACAAGAAGTAAATCATCTATGGATGGCTTTGAGGACTGGGCATTGGATGGTCCAAGCATGTCCGGCTCAATGAGCCAATCATCTCTAGACTCCCTTGCTCTGGAAAGCTTTGATAAGTCCAAGAACTCACTTTTAGAGAGCTCCCCTAATTTGTCTACATTCTCTGGATGATAGGTGACTTCGTAGCGAACACCATCTCCACCCATGTACATGTTACCCTGGTCATTGACTAGAGGTGCTCTATCAAGCTCTGAGAAAAAGTCTACGATCTTAACAAGATACCATTGTTGTGGATCCCTAAAGATCTCAGCTCCTTGAGCATTCGTGTAGACATATTGAAGTCTCACATTGAGTGGTAACCCCATGGTGTCGGCTTCAAATGGATTAAAAGATCTTGTGGGTGTCCTATTTGGGGCTAAGGGATGACTATTTGACGGCCCCAGATTGTCCATGGATAATGAGCTAGTTGTTCTGGAAAGGGTATCAGATTGGGATTCGGAAAAGGTTTCAGCAATATCTGCCAAATTTCCTACCGATTGGGTCCCACTTTCTTGCGTAGGTACTCTAGAAGGTGCCCTAGGCCCTATGGCAGTGTCTATATGACGTCTCGACCGCAAGTGCATAAGGTCAAATTTTAAGGTTTGTTTTTTTAATATATATATATATATATTTATGTATATATATATATATATATTTTTAAACCCTACCTAATCACTAAATGCAACTAACATGAATATGTGTGTAACTATCTATTTTTTTAATTATTTTTAATATTTTTTTATTAATTATACAAAAATATAAATTATGCTAAAAAATACTAATTATGCAAATTACACTAGTTATGAAAAAAAAATTATAAAAAATTAAAAAAATACAAAATATGCAGAAAATATGGACTCAAAATAAAACACATAATTTACAGATTTTCTTTTCTTTTCTTTTCTTTTCTCTTTTTTTGAATTATTTTGAATTATTTTTATTGTTTTATTGTTTTTTCTTTTATTTTTATTTTTATTATTTTTTTAAAAAAATACAAAAAAATGAAAATTAACAAAAAACTAAATAATAATAATAATAAATACTAACCTTATCTTTCTATCGGTGCGCCTTCTTTTTCGCCACCACACGTTCTTTGCACGTTCGCCTCCTTCACACCTCCACTCTGCTCCGGATGCCTTTGTCGCAGCTTCACTTTTCTCTTCGTCTCCTTCCCGTCACACCGGCCTTCTTGCCTTCTTTTTTTTTTAGCCTTCGCCAGCTCCTTCATGCCTGCAGTTGCCTCCTCTCCCTACGCCACTGCCTGCGCTTCTTTGCCTTCTGCTTCTCTTGCAGCTGCCGCCTTTCACAGCTACCGGCGCCTCAACTGCAACCGCCGCCACAACTTCCTTGTTGCTGGTGCGTTCACCTCTGCCGGCCACCTCAGATGCAGCCGACCACCTCTACTTCTCTTCGCTAGCCAGCATAGCAGCCGACAGCCACACGACCTCTCTTCGCCTTCCACACGGCCTCAGATGCAACTGCCTGGGCCTTCGCCTTCGCAGCTGCCTCTCGCCGGCCAGTTCACCAGCTTGGCACCGCTTCTCACCTCCTTCACACCCTTCTCGCCGCCTTCCACAGTCATCCGTCAACCTTCGCCTTCTCTCGCCTCCTTCACAGCCTTCTCGCCGGCTTCCACAGTCACACTTCCTTCGCTTTGCTGCCGTCACTTGACCCCGCCAGCAGCTGAAGCTCATCGCCTTAGCCTCCTTGTGCGGCCCTTCATAGCTGTCGGTCGCCTCCACACAGCCCTTCAGCGGCCAGGTGGCTTTTTATTATTATTTTTATTTTTTACAACCGCTAGCTTCTTCACGAGTCACGCCTCCTCTTCTTCGGTTCTTTCGTCTGCTTCACATCTCTACTGCTGTGGGTAGAGCATTATGCATTATGTAATATTGCATTAATAATGCATAATAAATAAGCTCACACATAATGCATTGAGCTTAATGTATTATTCAGATTTTCGTTTCTAATCTATGAACAAAACATGAACACAACGATGAAAACAACCATGGAAAGCATGAACATGAATGAGAAAACATTAGCGGGAGTAGATCTCAACCGCACAAGTAAGTACTAATCTATTTTTTCTCTTCTAATCACTAGCTCCGAGATTCCACACTCATGCTAACCCTAAACCTAAAAACAAAAAGAAATAGTGGTAGTAATGCAAGCTTCTCAACCGGTTTTGAGTCTTCTCCCTGGCAGTGGCACCAATGGAGAGACGAAAAACTCTCACTTGTAGCATGATTAGTATGATCCGTGTGTAGCTCAATCCAATGGGATTTGCATCCCTTTCGGAGCTAGGGATTCAACCCGTACCGGTGCACAAAAGCTTATCCACGAATGGAGAGAATGCTAAGATCACCACTACCTTGACATAGACTTTACACACACAAGCTCAATCTTGCCATAACTCATTCACTCATCATCCCACTCCTTCATGCATCCAATACAAGAAGAAAACTAAGCTAATGCATACACAAGCTCAAAGCATACTTCATTCTCAAGCTCTTACTTCCCTAGCATGCATACAAACTTTGAAGCTTAATGGAACTTGAAATAAACATGCATTCTTAATCACTACTCAAGCAATGCCTTGCCCATGGATAAGCTACAAGCTATGGAGAAGCTTAAGCTTGAATCCACAACCACACAAAGCCTAATAGTAGAGAGTCCACTAGCATCAACAAGGAAGCATGCACACTAAAGAATAGAAATGAGAAGAGAGACAAACATCATCTCATTGCATTGAATTAAAAAAGAGCATTGCTCATACAATTGTGTAGATGGGGAGAGAGAAGAGCTTGCACCTCTATGAACAAGAGGGAGAGCTAGTCTCAAAGAGAGCTCAAGCATAAGTTTAGCCCAATGTGTCCCTAAGCTCTCAAATGAGCCACTTTTTATACTAAAACTCCTAAAACTCCCAAAACTTCCCATGTGGGATTATTCTTAAGCCCACTCCCACACTCATCTACAACTTGGAACTCTTTACGAGAGCCCTAAATAAGAATGTCAAATCTCTTGTTTTCCTGCTTGCATCTTTGTGTTGCATCCTTGCATTGATCACCACTCGTCATGCAATACATGCCCGAAGTAGATCAGTCCACAAAGGGGAGCAAGCCCAAAGCTTTGCGAAAAGCTTCAAACTTCTCACGAGGAAGCGCCTTTGTGTGAAAAGATCGGCGAGGTTGTCCTGTGTTGGCACATATGCCAAGCTGATCTCTCCTACTGAGAGTCTCTCCCTGACATAGTGATAATGCACCTCAATGTGCTTTGTGTGCGAGCATGAAAAATTGGGTTTCTCGCAACTGCCAATGCGCTTTGACTGTCAGTGTAGATAGAGGTGGTGGCAGACTCCTATCCAACACCCAAGTCAGCCACCATAAGCCGTCTGAGCCACACACACTCAACCGTAGCTGTGAAAGTTACCCTGTACTCAGCTTCACAACTAGAAGTGGCCACAGTAGGTTGTTTCTTGCTCAACTAAGATATGCATGAGCTACCGAGCATGAAACAAAAACCACTTGTGGACACTCTTGTATCATAGCAACCAATCCAATCTGAGTCTGAAAAAGCATGTAAATGTGGCGGCAACAATGATCCCCCCTTGGGATAAAACAACCCAAGATGTATGGTTCCACTCAAGTAGCAAAAGATGCGTTTAACTGCCTTCCAATCCTGAGACCCTGGGCTATGCATAAACCTACTCACCTGTGAGACTGCAAACTGAATGTTCGGCCTCGTAATGCATACATAAATGAGGCAACCAATAGCTGTCTGATAGAGTGTCACATCAAAGTGATCTCCAGCATCATGAAGACTCAACTTCAAACCTGTCTCCATTGGAGTAGCAATAGGCTTGCAGTCTTCAAGGCGAAATCTTCGCAACAATGTCTCAATATACTTTGTCTGACACAAAGCAATACCTCCATCACACTGCTTAAATTGTATCCCCAAATAATGATGCAAATGCCCCAAATCTGACATCTCAAAAGAGGCATTCAAATCAGCCTTAAAATCAACAATATGACTCTCATTTGGTCTTGTGAGCAGCATGTCATCGACATAGAGAGCAATGATTAGATGTACATCATCCACACGTTTAACATACAAAGTGCTTTTTGTTGGACTATTCTGAAAACCATGTGCAGTCAAATATGCATGTATCTTTTCATACCAAGCTCGTGGAGCTTGCTTTAAACCATACAAAGCCTTTTTCAACCTGCACACTTTGTTTTCCTGCCCTCTTTGAACAAAACCATGAGGCTGCGATACATACACCTCCTCATGCAAATCTCCATTCAAGAACGCAGTCTTTATGTCCAACTGATGTACATTCCAACCATTATGAGCTACCAATGCACAAATGCTACGAATGGTAGTCATACAACAAGTGGGAGCAAAGGTCTCATCAAAATCAATGCCCTTTCTTGAGCATAACCCTTTGCAACAAGTCTAGCCTTATAGCGATCAACAACACTGCCATCTAGCTTTCGTTTCAATTTAAAAACCCACTTACATCCAATGACCTTTTTACCAATAGGCAAATCACGCAAAGACCATGTACCATTCTTCATTATAGCATCATATTCACTTTGCATTGTAGCCAACCAATTTTCTGATTTTTGTGCCTCATCAAATGAAAGAGGTTCTTCCTCTTCACACATACTAGACATAGCCAAAGCATAACAATCTGATGCATAAGAGGCATGCTGAAAACCTGAACGAGTATGACTAGAAATAGGTGCATCAATTTTACTATCACACAAGGTTTGCACCAGCCATTTAGGCATATCTCTAGCCTGCTCATTTTCAGCCCTATCCTCATAAATTACATCCTATAAATCTGCATTAGAAATAGGCTGATCTATGATGTCGTTTGAAATCTGCATAGGCTAAATATTTACCTCATTAGGACTTACATTTGAATTCCCACCTGTAAAGAGAGGCAACAGTGTATCAAATACATCTCGTGAGCTCACACCTGTCTCTTTAGTACATGATAACAAAGGCTGCCAGCATCTTCCACAAAAACATCTCGACTAATCAAGATACGTTTTGACTGCGGATGATACAATCTGTAACCCTTGCTCTCAGCACTGTAACCAACAAAAGTGCATTTGACAGCCTTATCATTCAATTTTCTACATTGTTGCACAGGCACTAAAGCATAGGCCAAGCAACCAAAGACACGCAAGTGACCAATAGAAGGCTTCCTGCCATGCCAAGCTTCGTATGGAGTAACAAACTACAAGGCCTTAGTGGGACACCTGTTGAGTATATATGCAACACACATGACAGCCTCAACCCAAAACGCATGTGGCAAAGCTTGACTCTTGACCATACATCGTGCCATCTCCATAAGTGACCTATTTTTTCTCTCAGCAACACCATTTTGCTGAGGGGTATACGGCACTGTACATTGGTGTTTTATCCCACGACTAGCCAGAAATGCATCAAACTCTTTAGACATGTACTCCCCCCCTCGATTAGAACGGAGAGTGCCCACAGTATAATTGGATACATTTTTAACCATAAGCAAAAACTGTTTGAAGCACAAAAACACTTCGGACTTTGCCTTCAGTGGATATACCCATGCATGCCTTAAGTAATCATCAATGAAAGTCACGAAGTACAAGTGTTTACCAAATGACGGAGTTTGCATAGGCCCACATACATCACTATGTACAAGTTGTAATTTGCGAGTGGCCCGCACAGAACCATCCTTTGGAAACGCAGAACGCTGCATTTTTCCCAAAATACAGCCTTCACAAACATGTTTTAATGGTGCCTCAAGAGGGGGCAATGAAGCAACCATATCAAATTTCTGCAAACGCAGCAAACTAGCAAAGTTCAGATGACCAAAACAAGCATGCCATAGTTTTGTATCTGAAACTGCCTTTTCATCAAAAACTGCATTTGTTGAATCTTTCACACACTTGTCATAAGAATTGAGTCTATACAGCCCACGAAACAAGGTGCCAGATGCAATAATCATATTACCAGAAGTCAAATCATGAATAGTACATCTGTCATCCACAAATTTGACTACAAGTCCAAGTCTAGCAAGTGCAGAGACAGACAATAGATTCTTCTTTATCCCTGGCACATACAAAGCATCTGAAAGTGTGAAAGCACTGCCATTTGTAGCAGTAAGCATAATTTTACCAACGCCCTTCACTGGGTAAGAAGCATTATTGGCATATGTGATAGTATTCCCATTAGGGACAGCCTTAAGACAAGTAAACATATCACAATGCGAGGTAATGTGCTTTGTAGCACCACTGTCAAAATACCATACATCAGAGTCAACAAAAACTACCAAAACATGCATCATGTACAGATGGGTCATATTGGCAATACACGCTAAATGCCCATTCTGTATGCTGCACAACATTTGTAGAATTTGCATTTGTAGAAGCATCCGCTATTGTGGCTGTATTTGACTCTTTCTTCTTTGCCTCTTTAGCCTTTAGCTTAGGGCAATTCTTAATGACATGATCAGTTGCCTTACAATAGTTACATCTGATTTTTTTCTTGCCTTTATCAAGAGCCTTCTCAGACCTATTGTTGCTACCTGTGGAAGGAGAAGAAGTTACAAACCTACTAATAGGAGAAGAAACAGTGGAAGGGGCTACCTTACCACTTCTTCTCTGCTAGGCAGCAACAAATGCCTGATCAACTACATGCTGCCTAGCCCTGTTTTGCCTGGACTGCACTTCTTGTTGCAAGAGCTTGTTGACTAAAGTATCATACTTGACAACATCAGGTCTGTCCTCAGTAAACAAGTCTCCGCGTGGAAGCAAAAGTCTGATATGACTCAGGTAAAGCATCAAGAATAGTTTGCACAAGAGAATAATCAGGAATAATCTCACCCGCAGAAATCAACTGTTCCTTGAGATCTTTAATCTCAGCAAGAAAAACATTCATGTCATCATCTTCCTGCATAATCTTTGATTCTATCTCTTTACATAGGTAAGAGATTTTTGCCTTGTTACGACTTGCATACAAACTAGCTAGAATATCCCAAGCCCGTTTTGCTGTTTTAGCCGAATGAATATGTGGAGTGATGTGCACGGTTATCAAGGAGGACCGTTTGCATGAAATGAGGCTCAAAGGTCTATGTTTCAAATGTGGAGAAAAATGGAACAAGGATCACTTCAAAGTATGCAAATCCAAGGATATTTCCATAAGCTACATTATCACTGAGGACAATGCTAATCATGAGGAGGAGGAATTCCTTGAATGCAATGATGCCTTAGGATGGGGAGATCCTCATGAGGGTGGAGGTTCTCATGATGATGGTTTTGATGAAGAAAATCCCGAGTTTCCTTTTGATCCGGGTGGGAAACTAAAGTTTGCTCATGACAAAATGGATGATGGGATGCCTCTATGCGTGTGGAATGAAAACAATAGTGCACATACTACCTTGTGTACAATCTCTCATGATGCTTATGCGGGAAGTAAGGGTGCCAACACATTGAGATTGAAGATCAAGGTGAATGGGAGAACAGCATATGCACTCATTGATACTGGAAGCACGCATAGTTTTGTCAATAAAAGGTCTTTGAACACTCTCAAAATGCAACCAACTTCTTTACCAAACAAGCACATGGTGCAAGTGGCCAATGGTGATTCAATGGGTTGCAATATGAAGTGTCAAAGTACAGAATTGGAGTTTTCCAAGAACTACTCTTGCAAAGTTGATCTTTTGGTGATTGAGTTGGGACCAATTGACATAGTACTTGGATGTGATTGGCTGTCCACTTTGAACTCTTTTACCATGAACTTACAGAAAAGTTTCATGAGTTTTGTGCATCATGGAGGGGTTATTACATTGAATGGAATGCAAGGGTCCAAGCTCTTCATGATCAATGCTACTCAAATGAAGAAAGAGTTCAAGAAAGAGGGCTATGTTTATGTACTACAGCTTTGCAAAGAGGAAGATAATAGCAAAAAGGATTGCATCGAAAATGTGGACATGGTTAAGCTACTCAAGGATTATGAAGATGTGTTTACCATGCCAAAATCAATGCCGCCAAAGAGGAGTGTTGATCATGCTATTGATTTGGAACCAAATGCCAAACCAATCAACAAGCCTCCCTATCGTTTGTCAAAGGTTGAAAAGGAAGAGGTGGCAAAGCAAGTCAAAGAACTCATTGACATGGGATGGGTTGAACCAAGTCAATCTCCTTTTGCTTCTCCGGTGCTACTTGTGAAGAAAAAGGATGGTACTTTCCGCATGTGCATTGATTACCGTGATTTGAATAAGATCACCATCAAAAATCGATTTCCAATACCAAGGGTGGATGATCTTTTGGATGAGTTGAAGGGTGCCACATGCTTTTCAAAGATTGATTTGCGTTCCGGATACCATCAAATAAGGATGAAAAGTGGTGATGAGTTCAAAACAGCATTTCGTACAGAAAGGGGTCTTTACCAATTCATGGTTATGCCGTTTGGATTATGCAATGCACCGGCAACTTTTCAAGCATTGATGAACAAAGTGCTTCAACCTTTCCTCTACAAGTTTGTATTGGTCTTTTTCGACGACATACTTATCTATAGCAAAGATGAGGAAGTGCATTTGAAGCACGTGAAAGAGGTTTTGGAGGTCTTGAGGCAAAACAAGTTGTATGTTAAGGAGACAAAATGTACCTTCATGGCACATGAGGTGGAATATTTGGGTCACATTGTGAGCAAGGATGGCATTTGTGTGGATCCAAAGAAAGTGGAATGTATTAGGAATTGGCCGGTTCCTTCAAACACTACTCAATTGAGGGGATTTTTGGGGTTATCTTCATTCTATAGGCGCTTTATTGCCCACTATGCAGAAATTGCAGCCCCAATGACGGATAAATTGAAGAAGGAAACCTTCTTTTGGGATGCCATTGCCAACAAAAGCTTTGAAGATATGAAGAAGATGCTCACATCAGCACCTATTTTGGTATGTCCAGACTTCACCAAACCTTTCACAATAAGGGCGGATGCAAGTGGAAGAGGGATTGGTGCGGTACTTTACCAAGACCATGGAGTCATTGCTTATGAAAGTAGAAAGCTGAATGACAAAGAAAGAGAACTCCATGTGTATGAGCAAGAGATGATTGCTATACTCCATGCTATCAAGAAATGGCACCATTACTTATATGGGAGTCATTTTTATGTGAGAAGTGATCATAGGGTGCTGAAGTATTTCCTCACACAACCCAATTTATCTCCTAAGCAAAGAAGGTGGGTAGCAACACTACAAAACTATGATTTTGAAATCACATACACAAAGGGCAAAGAAAATGTGGTTGCCGATTCCTTGTCTCGTATGTGGGCCTGCTCATTGTATGCTATTTCTGAGGTGCATAAAGATTGGATCATGGAGATACAAGAAGAGTACTTGTTTGATGAAGAAACCTCACAAATAGTGCAGAAATTACAGCAAGGTGTATGTGAAGAGTTACCCCATTATGAGCTGAAAAATGGTCTCCTCTACTACAAAGGAAAAGTCTACTTGGTTCCTACTTCATCATTTATCAAGAAGATCATGGAAGAGATGCATTGTACTCCTATGGCTGGTCATTTGGGTGTCTACAAAACCTTTGATGCAATAAGGAAAAGTTTCTTTTGGAAGGGGATGTGGAAGAGCATTCATGCTTATGTAAGTGGGTGCCGGTCATGTCAATTGAACAAGGATCCTACACATAAACCGGGAGGTTTGCTTCAGCCATTGCCCATTCCCGAAGGCAAATGGAGTCATATATCAATGGATTTCATTACTAACCTTCCGCGCACAAAGAAAGGGTGGGACAGCTTGTATGTTGTGGTGGATAGATTGACCAAAGTGGCCCATTTCATTCCTTCCAAGGTCACATATTCAGCCCAAAATGTTGCCAAGCAATTTGTTGATGGGGTTTTCAAGTTGCATGGTATGCCGTCACAAATTGTGAGTGATCGCGATGTCAAATTCATGAGCACTTTTTGGAGAACATTGTTTGAATATATGGGAACCAAGCTTACTCCAAGCACCGCCTATCATCCCGAAACCGATGGTCAAACAGAAAGAGTAAACAAATGGGTGGAAACATATCTACGCCACTATTGTCATGATACTCAAAGCACATGGGATGATTGGTTACCTTTGGCTGAGTTTGCTTACAACTCAACATATCATGTGAGCATTGGCATGTCACCCTTTGAGGCTTTATATGGTTACAAGGTCAATTTGCCTATGTTGGTGGGTACATATGTGACTTCTAACCATAATGCCAAGGAGGAAGCTGAAAGGATGCAAGCTTTGTTGCAACAATGCAAAAGTAATTTGAAGGTCGCACAAGAGAAAATGAGACAATATGCCAATGTTCATCGAAGACCATTGGAATTCAAAGTGGGAGATTGGGTTCTTTTGAGAATACCAAAGTCAAGATATGCGTCTTTGAAGGGAAGCACCACCAACACCAAGCTAGCTCATCGCTATTATGGTCCTTATCAAGTGATACGAAGAGTTGGGGAGGTTGCATATCAACTCTTACTTCCATCTACAACAAAGATTCATGATGTGTTTCATGTCTCTCACTTGAAAGGATATGTGGGTATGATCGATCAAATGGTTGATGAGTTACCTCCAATGAATGAAGAGGGAATGATTGAATACATTCCAGAAGCTATCTTGGGTACAAGGAAAAAGGTACTTCGCACTCGTACCTTGGTGGAGTATCTTGTTCAATGGAAAGGTTTACCTAAGGAAGAAGCTTCATGGCAACCTATTTCAGCATTGGAGGGATATGAAGCATTGATAGAGCAATATGGGTTGGTGTAAATTCAGCCACATGGAACATTCTTCTCCGAATTTGGGGTATTCATTTGAGGTTTCGAGGACGAAACCATTGGGGAAGGGATGGTTTGTAAGAAAGCATTATGGGCCCAAGGCCATGGACAACTAGTAAGTAGGTGTGAACTCTTGGGTGGAGTATAAATACCAATGTAAATGGGATTATGGCTCATTCATGATAATGTTATTTGTTCCAAGAATCAATGGTGAGCTTCTCCCGTGAGATGCTAAGTGGTGACTCCTTCATGAGCCACTCCCTTGGTGAGGGACTAACCCACCCCTGTTACTTTCTTTCAATATGGTAGGAAGTTCTCTTTTAGCATTATGCATAAAAATAAGATATGTATTATTTTCTAAAAATTTTACCATAGCTTCGTTGCTATTATTGATATTTTTTAATTTTTTCTTAAAAGAATAAAACATTGTAATGCAAATATGATAGAAAATCTATTCTTAAGCTTAAATCTAAACTATGAATTTAAATCGTAGTTTCAACCATAATCATAAACATAATTATTATTATTATACTAAATTAAGCTATTTCCATTATTCCTCTTTTGCCAATTTGATAGGATTATCACTTTCCCATTTAGAATCAATAAAACTAGTTTTTAGCTGCTTATAAATATTCTAAAAGAATTTACCATTATTTTGTTAACATAAAAGCATAAAATACCATTTTCTTATCCTCTAGCTTACAAGCTTAGAGTTTGGTTTTGAAATAAGGATTTATCAATGAGAAGCATTCTTTTACTAAAGAATTAGCCATAGGAATGACTATTCTTTTTGGAGAGAGAGATATACATAAGAAAGCATTCTAAATAAGCATAAAGATTAATTTTTTCTTGATTACACATTAAAATTCTTAGGGAAAGCTTGATTTGAATTTAAAACAAACAATTAGAAACTTCTCAAGCTTGAGAGGGGTTGAGAAGAGAAGTCATTTGAGAATATTAACAAAAAAACCATAAAATTCATTCTTACCTCAAGGATTAGCTTGCTTCTTTTTCTAGAAGTGAAGCCCCCAACCAATCAATTGGTTTAGCAAGTGGAGAAGAGAGCTCCAAGAGTTGTTGAAGAGAGAGAGAAGCTCCAAGCTCCCCAAAAGTAGAGGATTTTTAAGGGATAAGAGAAAATATGATTATTTTAATGTAATACTGGCATGGTATAGTTCACAGATGAGAATACAAAAGAATGAGGGTCTATTTATAGGTGAGGGAGGCCACTAACTAAGTTTAACTGGGTTCTAGAATTTTCCAGCTTCAGTTTGACTGAATTTGGACAAGATTTGTACCAATTTGGGTCCCCTTTTGATCCAGTTTGATCCAGGAGAGGAGAGATAAAAATATCACAATTTTTTTGAATTATAAAACCTTCCCACACATGCGAAGGAGGCGCCTACCTCAAAGGTCTCCCCTTCCTTACCAAGGTGTCAAAAATTCATCAATTATCCAAAATATCTTATTTTCTTAGTAATATCTCTTAATTTTTAACTAATAAACCTTGTACTCAATCCACGCTTCATCTTATGTGAGCATTTACTCATTTTTGGATATTTTCTTTTATTCTTTGGATTTATCTCATCCCAACCCTTGGATTAATCCTATTGGCACATAGGAACCTTAATTCGACCAAAAATTTCTGAAAATCTAGACCCTTAGGCTAAGGTCCCTTATATCATTTTTAATTGATTCCTAATGCACCTTGGAGAATTTATTTTGAACTTCTGTTTCAGGAAAATATATTTTAGATATTAGGAGAATTTTTATATCTAAAAATATCTCAATATTGAATTACCTCTCTCTAGGCAAAAATAAGAAAAAATAATATTTTCTTGCATTTTGAAATAGGGAATGATTACAGGGGATTGAGGTAAAAGCTTATTCATTATTCAGGATGAGGAGGAATCTTACAGTTAACAATTGCACCAATTAATATTTGATTCTAAACTCAAGTAGCTATGACAGAATTTATTACACAATTAATCTCAAATAAACTAGCAAGCTAGTTGGCGGAGTACAAAACCTTTTTGGCTTGGAAATGTCGCTCTTTTATTGGTGAATCAACTATCACTACAAGTATGCTATTGCAAGTATGCTTGTTTATTAGAACTAGCTGACTAATAGTATGCTATTGCAAGTATGCTTGTTTATTAGAACTAGCTGACTAATAGTATGCTATTGCAAGTATGCTTGTTTATCACTACAAGTATGCTATTGCAAGTATTCCTGTTTATTAGAACTAGCTGACTAATAGTCCAATCAACTTGTGTGTTAGATAGATGGGCACACTATCTCAAGTAGCAAGCTAGCTAGTACTGAACTTTGTGACATACGTGAAAATTTTCACTTTATTTTACAAGTTCTAAAATATATTAAGAATGTGTTGCAGGAAATGTGAACAAATCCTTAATTAATTATTATTTTTTTAATGATGAAAAAATAAAAAAGATCATAAATAAGAGTATTGAACCCAACAATATATTCTCTACCCTCATCATCATAATTAATTATAATTATTTTAATGATGAAAAATATTATAAAAGATGATAAATAACAAGTATTGAGCCCACCAATATATGATCTACCCTCATTGTCATAACTATGTGGGTAACTCTATTGCTTTAGTCTATTTTGTACAAACTCCTTCTTTGTATATGACATTAGTGACACCTTTAGTCTGTTTTGTAAAGACCCCTTCTTTGTATATGAGTAGTAGGGACACCCAAAATTTTTTGGTTTCTACATTGGGGATGTACCATATATAGTCTGATGGTTCAGAGATGGCTAAGAAATATTTAACATCGTGCCAATTAGGCTAAATGGAAGTGGGGGTTGCTATACCCATATGGGAATGCATAAAGGATAGATAAAGCTCTTTCCAAGACACATGATTCTCTAATTCAAGTCCTAATGATCACCTAGATGATCCGGAATCGGTCTATACCAGTCAGGTAATGTGGCCAAGTGAAATGGGTCTACACTAGTCAGGTAATGTAGCCAAGTGAAATGGGTCTACACTAGTCAGGTAATGTGGCCAAGGGAATATAGTTGGACTTAATCGTAGGATGGTTGATCTGGACAAACCTATCATACGACCCTCCTTGGTGGGTAGTATATATGGACATGTTTGCAGCTTCTATCATATTTAAATCATATGTGAACTATCTTCACTACTCATATGTTTCTTTTTCTTACTATATATGTCCTTTAATGTTGTTATCTAAGCTCCTTTATGGTGTTGTCTAGGTGTTCCTTTTTCATACTGCATATATCCTTTGTCTTATTAATCATTTTTCATATAATTGCATATTTCCTTTGCCTTGGTGTTTTTTTCAATGGTGTTATCTAAGCTCCTTTATGTAGGGACATGAGTGGACATCAATTGTAATCTCGGTTTGTAGAAGTAATTTAGTTTATTATGCATCTTTCTTTATTGATGAATATTATAATCTTGTTTGTAGTACTAATTGAATTTATTATCTATTTATTTATAGTAGTAACTCAATTCATTATCCATTTATTTATTTTAACACACAAAATTTAATTCATTAACTCCGTCCTTGTTGCTAATGTAATTGCTATCTTTAACAATTTGCTATGTGTTAATGCATTAGAGAAATGTCTTAATCTATAAGAAACATAGCCCCCAGGGCGGCTTATGACCACACCAGCTTTTGGAAATGAAGGAAAGCTATATTGAACTAACTACAACCTCTTAAAGTTAAAAAATGAACACAATGTTGTCTTTGAATAAGTTATGGGAGACAACAATTGGGGTTAATAGGATGTTGGTAGCAATATTAGATCCACACGAGCGAATATAAACAACTTCCCCTCACCCAATCTTGTTTTAGCATGGAGGAGAAAGGATAAAGACACTCTGTGTTCCATTATCACTAGTGTCAATGTGTAAGATTCCTCCCCAGCCTCTTAAGATGTCTAGCATCTTCCCTTGTAATCAAATCCCTCTTCAGAAATATAAAAGATCTTGTTTCTACCTGTTTTGGCCTAGAGAGAGAAAATATTTTAGAGAGAGGTTATTCACATTTTGAATATTTTTGGATGGAAAAATATCTCTTCTTATTAAAATAAGTTCCCTCGAAACAGAAGTTCAAAAAGATTTTCAGAAGGTGCATTAGAAATCAAGTATAATCTGTTCAAGAGGCCTTACCCTAGGGGTCTAGATTTTTGAAAAATTTTAAATTACGGTTTTGAGGGGCCAATGAGATTCATCCAAATGTGTGGAGAAGATAAATAGAGGAAATAAAGAAAATCCCCCCAAAAATGAGTAAATACTCACATAAGATGAAGAGTTAAGATGAAGAGTGGACTAAGGACCAAAGGAATTACTAAAAAATGGATTTTTGACACCTCACAATAGGGATTCCCCCCTCATGAATGAGGCGCCTACACATGTGTGGTGGAGTTTTAAATCATCAAAAATTGAGATATTTCATCTCTCCTCTCTCCTAATTCAAGTCTAGTTCCAAAAAGTAAGCTAAAGTGACCTAAAAATGGTCAAAAATTGACCAAACTGATTTGGAAAATTCTAGAATCAGTTTGCTTGGTTAGGAGCTCACTTTTTCCTACAAATACAAGCCTTCCCCTTTGTTGAAGCTTAATAGTGTTTTATGCACTCTTACTCTACTCCTCCCAAGAGCCAAGAACTGTAAATTTCTTAATAATTCACTAATTTTTGACCATTCCCTCTTCTAAAGAATTGGTGGCTACTCTTGTTGAAAACAAGAGTAGAACCCTCAAACCATCAAGCCAAAGGAAAGCTCCCAAAATTCATGTAATTTAAAAATATTATATTTTTCTTTATTCTTTTAATGGTTTTCTAAATTATTTGTTATCTTAAAATGATAAACTGATGCTATGCCTTCTTGGAAAGGCTTTCCCCCTCTCTCATTCTTAAAATCAGCCCTTCTTTATCCTAGTTAAGTGATCTAATTGTTGGAATTTAACTTTTCATATTGTTTCTCTCTTAAAAGTGAAAATTAATTAGTTTAGAATGATTTAAACCAATTCGGGATAATTTCTAAGTAGATTAAGGTTAGAAAAATTAAAAAATGGTCAGCCATACAAAGGAGGTTATGGCAAAATTTTCAAAAAATTTATGAAATAAATTTCATCTTTTATTAATCAAAAAGAGTAATCCCCATCGTTTGTGTATTCTAAAAGTGTCATTTTTATTTATGTATAGAAAGATGCATATTGATTATTTTTATCATAAAAATTTGATTTTTGATAGAATTAAATTCTATGCATAGAAAGATGCATATTGATTTTTTTTAATTATAAAAGAGTGATTTTTAATAGAATTAAATTCTATGCATAGAAAGATACATATGGATTATTTTTATTATTATAGAAGAGTGATTTTTAATAGAATTAAATTCTATGCATAAGAAGATGCATATTGATTATTTTTTTATTATAAAATAGTGATTTTTAATAGAATTAAATTCTATGCATAGAAAGATGCATATGGATTATTTTTTTAATTAAAAAAGTATTAATTTTATCAAAATGGATTTTATGCATAAATAGATGCATAAAAGAATATTTTTCTAATTATAAAAGTGTTATTTTCATCAAAATGGATTTTATGCATAAATAGATGCATAAAAGAATATTTGTTTAATTATAAAAGTGTTATTTTCATCAAAATGGATTTTATGCATAGATAGATGCATAAAAGAATATTTTTTTAATTATAAAAGTGTTATTTTCATCAAAATGGATTTTATGCATAAATACATGCAGAAAAGAATATTTTTTTTAATATTATAAAAGTGTTATTTTTATCAAAATAGATTTTATGTATAAATAGATGCATAAAAGAATATTTGTTTTATTATAAAAGTGTTATTTTCATCAAAATGGATTTTATGTACAAATAGATGCATAAAAGAATATTTTTTTAATTATAAAAGTGCTATTTTCATCAAAATGGATTTTATGCATAAATAGATGCATAAAAGAATATTTTTTTAATTGTAAAAGTGTTATTTTTATCAAAATGGATTTTATGCATAAATAGATGCATAAAAGAATACTTTTATTATTATAAAAGTGTTATTTTCATCAAAATGGATTTTATGCATAAATAGATGCATGAAAGAATATTTTTTTATTATAAAAGTGTTACTTTCATCAAAATGGATTTTTATGCATAGATAGATGCATAAAAGAATATTTTTATTTTAAAAGTGTTACTTTCATAAAAATGGATTTTTATGCATAAATAGATATATAAAAGAATTTTTTTTAATTGTAAAAGTGTTACTTTCACCAATATTGATTTTTATGCATAAAATGATGCATAAAAGATTTTTTTTAATCCAAATAAGAGTTCACTTTAATCCTATGTTTAAATCCCATGAATATTGAAAAAATGAATAAGTAAATACTCAATGAAGGAAAATTATACCGTTTTATATTCTCTAGGATGGTAATGAGAAAATTCAGAAAAACTATTGAAGTCAGAATTTAGATAAATAACTAATTTATTCCTTGTAGGAATTTGTGTTTAGTTTTGAATTCAGTAAAGTAGCAATTGAAATATTACCTTCGAGAAAGATAGTTCAGGGAGAACCATTCCAGACTCAAACCCTGAATCAGATTATGGCCAAGACGTAACTCCTTCGTCAGTTTCAAGATATGATGATGTGACCAGTTCAGTAATCTACACTCAAATCACCCACCGAATTTGAAACTAAGTTGAGACCTTTGATTTTGATCTGAGGATCAAGAATTCAGAATTCAAGGAATTTTTCTTGGGAATCCAGACCTGTGATCTAGAAGTCTTGGGATACGGAATTAAGATATACTCATTGTATACAAAAGAAAATCAAAACTAAAAACTTGCATAGAAACCCTATTTTCTTAAAGGACTGTCTTATGCCAGAATGCTGGAGGGAGCATTTGGTATATGTGTTTTTCTAAGGGAAGTTCGGTTGCAACAGCTAGCGGGGGAGTGTTCAAAGGACAGCTCACATGGCAAAGCCTGCCCAGGTCTTGACCAGCCTCGGTATGGTTAAAATGGTGCACTTCCGGTACGATGGACGAGGGCCGACGAAGCGGTCCCTGAGTGAAGTGCCAGGACACCTAAGGAGGATCTTGGAGGGTTCTGACTAGGCGATGCACGAGCTCGCGGTGCCGAGGACACCCATGCGTATGTCGAAGAAGATATATATGTATGATGACGAGAAACTTATTGTAATCTGTTACTGGATCTCGTTGTTGACCTACTGGTCTCAATGGAGAGTCCAGAGTGATACTATTTTGTGAGAAACAAGGACTCAATGGAAATTTTGAGTTGCAACATCTGTACCGAATAATTGTTTGTCAATGGATTGTTTTATAAATTGAAGTTTAAAGAGGAGTGTGTGAGTATCTGTATTCTAAAGCAAAAGTTAAGAAAGGCTTTCAATTATGGGTGGGTGAGTACTTGTCTGGTACTACTATTCCAGTGGTTGGGTGGTGGTAGCTAACCCATGGGCCGGATGGCTGGAATCAGTAGAGTTTTAATAATAAAATTGATTAATAGGATTACGCTTAGAACTCGAGTAGTTAAATAAAAAAATTGAAGACTTCTCAAATGAATAGATAAAACGGCTGTGCCTGATTCAATTTTGCCTGATTCAATTAGGAAAAAAGCGTTGATCCCTTCAAGTTAAGTCTGTAAAAGTTTCCCTTCTATCTAGTTTATTCAAATGAAGGTTAGTTCAATATCTTGACCTCGTTAGAAAAATTTATTAAGAAAATATAAATGGTGGAATCGTTCCCGTTTTTTGAGCATGGAAAATTTTCTCGGTTTCGGATTTCGGAATGGCCACCAACTTAGTCTCGTGCCCGGACATTCGAGGGCGAGGCCCCGAGTGGGAAACCCTGCTCCGCGCAAGAGGGATTTGCTTTCGCTGCCAGCAATTGGGAATCTGGTGCGTGGAGGGGGCAGTGGGATCTCACAGTTGGTATCAGAGCGCTGTTGTAAATTTACATAACAGTAGCAAAAATTGCTTAAAAATTTTAAAGTAAATCTGAAAAAATAATGTTTTCGCTTGTTAATATTATGTTGAAGGAACTTTAAAAATTAAAAACTCATAAATTAAATTAGAATTTATAGATGGATACCCCAAATCTTTCTGGCATTCCTAAACTCACCCAGATTCAGGACATGACAGCCTTTGCATTCGAGCACCTCACTACGACCCGAGTAAGCAGAGTGAGACTCGCACGTCATTTTGAGAATCTTTACTTTCATGATTCTCTTGAGCGACGTCGGTATATGTGGTTCTATGGAGGACGATGTATTAATGTCAGTACCAGTCAACGTCAGAGGCTCAGGCAGAATATTTCCTTAGCCATGATTCTGATAAGACTAGGGCTTGTTCAGCATGTGCAACTCTTTGATCATTCACCCACCAGGAACTTCAAAACTTCATGCCGAGTTTTTAGGCTTCTTACCCGCTTTATCCCTAGAGATAGAATTACAGCACCTCTTTGTGTGTACCATGGCATGTCTCCTTCACAGTAGTTTTGCTTCTTTATGCAAATACGATTGAGGCAGTGATTTTTGGGAGCCGTGATGCTCTATGTATCTATCGAAAACTTTTGATAATAAATGATGTTTTGTAAAAAAATTTCAAATTATTTTAATGATTGTGAATGTGATTAATCTTGTTTCATGAAGTATGATGAAATAATTATTTGTTTAAAGAATAAATCACAAAAATTAAATAATCATAAATCTATTGTCAAAGTTAAGTTGACAAAAATCTCATTTTGTCAGAATCATGAGGCGCGCAGCCCATGCAAGGCAACCGGATCCTCTAACAACCGATGACAAAGAGTTAGATCCGGATGTTCGAAAAGCCCTACACAGATCCCAACCTGGTCCCTTCAAGGGTGAAGGGGAATAGTTAGGTAAAGTAGTGGAAAAGTGGATTGAAGCAATGGAGGAATAGTTAGGTAAAGTAGTGGAAAAGTGGATTGAAGCAATGGAGGAATACTTTGATGTAATTGGCTACAATGAGAGAAGCAAGATGGCTCTCACCAGGGTGGCTTGGAGGAATCACTGCGAGACTAACCGTCTCGACCGGAATACCCAAACCTGGACCAATCTTAAAGCTTACCTAAAAAAGAGGTTTTGTCCTCTGGGCTTCCTTAAAACTAAAATGAATGAATTCTTAGAATTAAAGCAGGATAGCCGGACAATTAAAGAGTACCATCAAGCTTTTGTCCTTCTCCTCAAATATTCCCCGCAGTTGGATGAAGAGCAGCTGTGATGGTGGCCAGGTTCATTCGAGGAATGAAGGATCCATTGGACACCTTAGTAAAGAATGCCAAACGTGTCTCAATGGCCGAAGCAGTAAGAATGGCAAAGGACTTTGCCAAAGCCTTTGTTGTTAAGGTCCCGCCAAAGCCTGCACCCTCTAGCTTTAAAGATTCCAAACCCTGAGAAGTACTTCAAACTTTCCTCCCCCAAAGAGGCAGCAAGGCCCAATTCAGAATCAGGATACGGGAAGATTCAGAAGTGAAGGAAGACCCTTCCCCCAGAACACTTTCTCAGGAGTCCCACCTATTTCAAGGATTTAGAGGGATGAGCTCAGAAGTGAGAACTGGTATTTTGGATGCCAGGGTTTTGGTCCACCAGCTGAAAGACTGCCTGACTCTTGCCATGTCAAGAGGACAGGGACCATCCACTCATGCATTTCTTGGCTTGAGGCAGGCACTTATCCATGGTTGTCTCCAATTCCCTGCCTCTGGGGGAGGTCCACACAAATACCTCTACAACCTGACTCAACGCAAGTAAGAACACCTCTGCATCCCGAAGAGGCCCATCCTCCACCTGCCTTTTCTTCTTCTTCTGCAGCTCTCCTGCAACAAATTGGAGGGTCTCTTCCATATCTGGGTCCAACTCCTCTTCAGTATGTAAACCTTTGTCGACGCGGCTTGGCTCTCCAGTTGGAGCACTAACATGACTTAATGTCTTAATGACATCAGTACCTGGGATAGCAATAGGAAATCAAGTTAGGAGCACAGGTAGTTAATATGATCACAATGATCATGGATAATCATGTCTGAGGATAACATGTTACAACAACCAAAATTACCTTGTGTGATCTCAGAACCAGGTGTCTCCCTTTGGATGCCTCCATCACCAAGCACATCAATTTTTTCAGCAGACAGACTACAACCCTCAAAGTTTTTGTATTTCATCATCAAGGCATCTAGGTCGAAGGGGGCGTCCACATCATGCATGGACGAGGTGGAAGCGGCTGGGTCCACCCCCTCGCTACCTGAGACATAACAGACAATTATTGTACATATCAAAAGTAGCATGAATCCTGTCCTATGAAAGAGGCATGCCTTACCTATGGACTCCTCATATGCATTCCCAAGTGCCCAACATCTTGCTACAAGTGGTATCTCCCACGAACAGTCCGAAATAATGCACTTGGGATTTTTTTGCACACTGACAATGGAAAAGCAAAAGGGGTGGTACTTGTGGGCACACGGCAGATAATAAATGCCGGCTGCATGTTTGCTTGACAGCAGCTAGCCACAGGCCACACAAGATCCACCAATGAGGACAGTGTCAGCACCTAGGACAGACTTGGCAGGCGGGTAGGCACTAGAGGGGCTCTCCCCTCTCTCTTCAAGAAAGTGGATGCCTCCTTCACAAAGGAGGCTTGTCTCCTTAGCTCACATAACACATGCTCCATTTCCTCAACCGAAGCCTGCACATAATGAAAAACAACCAGCCATCATAACTTTCAAGCATGTGTAAATGGTTTGAGCACCGGTCAGTGGTCTGTGTAGTGCCCTAAGGTCTAAGCACCAGTGAGTGGTCTAAGCACTTGAAAGTGGTCTAAGCACTTGCAAATGATGCAACCACTTGCAAGTGGCTCTTCCAAGTGTTCTAAGCACCTGTTAAAGGTCTTAGAAGTTGTATGTGCTTTGTGCTTTTGCTAGTGTTTTAAGCACTTGCAAGTGGTATGAGAACTTGAAAGCGGTATGAACACTTGCAAACAAGTGGTCTTGAACTTCCCTAGTGGCCTAGGCACTTGCAAGTGGTATGACCACTTGCAAGTGGTCATAGCACCTTCAAGTTGTCTCAGCACTTGTTAAACTTCTAAGAACTTGCATGATTTCTATGCACTTACTAGTGATGTAAGCACTTATAGTGGTGTAAGCACTTATAGTGGTATAACACTTGCAAGTGGTCACAGCACTTGCAAGTTGCAAAAGGCATGAACACTTACAAGTGGCCTTAGCACTTGCAAGTGGTATGACCACTTGCAAGTGGTCTTAGCACCTTCAAGTGGTCTTGAACTTCACTAGTGGCCTAGGCACTTGCAAGTGGTATGACCACTTGCAAAAGGTATGACCACTTGTTGCAAGTGGTCTAAGCACTTGTTAAACTTCTAAGAACTTGCATGATTTCTATGCACTTGCTAGTGATGTAAGCACTTACAGTGGTATAACACTTGCAAGTGGTCACAACACTTGCAAGTTGCAAAAGTCATGAACACTTACAAGTGGCCTTAGCACTTGCAAGTGGTATGACCACTTACAAAAGGTATGACACCTTGCAAGTGGTGTTAGCACCTTCAAGTGGTCTTAGCACCTTCAAGTGGTCTTGAACTTTGCTAGTGGCCTAGGCACTTGCAAGTGGTATGACCACTTGCAAAAGGTATGACCACTTGCAAGTGGTCATAGCACCTTCAAGTGGTGTAAGCACTTGTTAAACTTCTAAGAACTTGCATGATTGCTATGCACTTACTAGTGATGTAAGCACTTACAGTGGTATAACACTTGCAAGTGGTCACAGCACTTGTTACAAGTTGCAAAAGGCATGAACACACTTACAAGTGGCCTTAGCACTTGCAAGTGGTATGACCACTTGCAAGTGGTCTTAGCACCTATGCAAGGATTGGGCCACCCTCTTTAAAGCATGCATTGATTTGGCTTGTCGCGCGCGTCCCCCTTCTCCCTCTACTCCTCTTCTCCCTCTGCTCCGTTCATGCATTCCCTCTCACCAAGCGAGTTTCCTGCCCATTGATCCCTTTGCTGCCTCGCATCACTCACGGTTTCACCATTTCACAACCGTGTGCGCAAAGATAAGTGATCCCACCCCCAAGAAGAACACCCCGCCTAGGAGGTGCAAGAGACCCTTTGTGGATGCTGACTCAGTCGTGCAGACCCCTTCATCGATGCCAAAGCAAGGTGAAGCTTCCCAGACAACATGCGGCCCCCCAATAGAAAAGTCCACTCGGAAAGGTATTGTGCTCCTCTTCCATGTCTACTGCATGCACATATCCTTCTTACACATCTCTTCCATTGGCTTTTGTTTGCACACTGTTTCCCTGTCAATGCATGCTCCCCTTGAGAACTAACATTTGCTTGTTCTCTTATTGACAGCGTCATCTGAGTACCCCAAGCTCTCCCATTTTTGCTACTCAGCACCTGAGTTGCATGCTGAGTACGACTTGAGCATGGAGGCCAAGCTGCCCAAAGACCTTACTGTCGAGGATTTGCCAACTGAGGAGTGGCTGACTGTCTTCAAAGTTCTTGAAAAGAAGAAGACAAAGGTCTTCCTGCATATGGTGCAGGATCACCTATACGACGCTTGCCATCTTTTGTATCAGAAAGTGTACCAGGCTGCCCCCTCTAATGGGGAACTAATGACAAAGTTTGCTAGGAGGTTTGCCTTTGAGAATTGTGTAGCTGCTAAAGCTCAACCCGAAAGTCACAAGATTGCATGGGCTGTGGTGGGTGGCTCAACGGGGAGACTTGAATCTCAAAGTGAGCAAGTTCATGTCCGATTACGGTGTTTCTATCTTATATGGACAAACAGAGCATGCTGTTGACTCCTACGCCTTGACAGTGTCTAATCACCCTGCAAAACCGACTAAGGTTGCATCCCAACCCCTATACATAGAATGGTTAGGTATAACTGAAGATCTTGATGGGCACGCCCATATTGCTGAAACGAAGGTTGGTTCTGCTAAATTGGTTTTAGCAGAGAAGAGGGATTTGTGGCTATGTAATGAAGGCACCTATTCGGCCTATGCCCTGATTATAGTAGAGATGGAGAGACTTAGAGCATACATGGAGATATTAAAAGCATCTCCCCTAGAAAATGAAGCTCTCATTTTGAAGAAGGAAGCTGAGATAGGAGTGCTAGAGAGGGTGGTCTCAGTGGCTTCTGGTGTTGTGACATTTGCTGTTGCAGAGATGAAGGAGGAGGTGTCCACTATGCAAGTACTTTTGAAAACTCAAGCATTTTTCTATCCTTTAAGTAGTGGTCCAAGCACTTGCAAGTGATATATGCACTTTCAAGTGATTCAAGCACTTGAAAGTGGGGTAGCATTTACACCACTTGCAAGTGCTTATTTCACTTGCATCACTTGCAAGTGCTTAGAGGTCATCGAGTTCATAGACCACTCATAAGTATTCACACCACTTGCAAGTGTTATACCACTGTAAGTGCTTACAGTGGTATAACACTGTAAGTGCTGTGACCACTTGCAAGTGTTGTGACCACTTGCAAGTGTTATACCACTGTAAGTGCTTACATCACTAGCAAGTGCATAGAAATCATGCAAGTTCTTAGAAGTTTAACAAGTGCTTAAACCACCTCTCTCTCTCTCTCTCTCTCTCTGCATTTTCTATGTATGCTTATGTTTAACAAAGTAAGGACATATAGATTTTCATAACTATCTTTATAGTATGAATAATATATGTGTTAAAAACATAATACTCTCTCTCACTTATATACTCATGTTGGACAAAGTAATGACATGGAGATTTTTATAATTATCTATATAACATGAAAAGTGTATATTTTTAAAAAATTACTTTGTATTAGGTAAGCCTTAGTATTAGTTATTTTTTAAAAATTTTGGCATAAAAAATTTACTTTTACATGTTTGTCTAGATATTGATCTCTTCTATGGTAGGGTTTGGATAGAATTGATATGTTCTTTTGTAATTTAATAACTCCATATGTAATTTGTGATTTTTTATGAACGTGAAGGAAGAGAAGGATAAGTAAAATCAAAACACCTAATAGTATAGATATTTAGTAGATGAGTGACAACGCCTACTTGGGCGTGAGCGTGCAAATGCTGATGTGAACATGAGGTGCTTATATGTAGTCAATGAAGCTTTTATATACCTTTGTGTATGGAAGGATCATACCTTGCAAGTGAGGCCACACAAGAACTAGGATAAGAACAAGAACTAGGATAAGAAGGCAAGCTAACAAAATTAGACAACGCATGATAAAAATATATTCTACCTAATATCCAAAGGTAGAAAGGCACATTAATGTATCAAGGAAAGGCACATTAATGTATCAAGGCATGCAAATGCATGTAGGGGATAGTCATTTTCTCCTCATCCCATTTTGCCACAAAACTTATTTTTTGTTAAAGTCTTCTTTCAACTACTTCATCTAATTATTTCACCACATCTCTACCCCTCATCCCCTATTCCTGATCCTCTAACCATTCTCCCTCGTGGGTCTCTACCTCATCCAATTTTTTCTTCTTTTCCCTTTATCTCTTTTCGTGTTCTTGTCCCTTCCTTTATCTCTTTTCGTGTTCTTGTCCCTTCCTTTATCTCTTTTCTTGTTCTTTGTCCCTTCCTCTCTTTTCTTATGTCTATGTTCTTACCCACCTCAAGGATCAAATAGTTACCAAGCAACCAAGTCCTTTGGAAATAAATAATTACTTAACAAGGGAGCTAGGAAAGAGTTAGCACTAAAAAAACACAATCAAGGACACATAGGAAATTGCCAAATAGCAATGAGAATAAAGTGAATTATACCTAGATCATTAAATCAAGCCTATGGAGCAGTCATAAACCCCATAACCTTTGGTGTCATCATAGACTCAATGGTGTGGTGAGATGGGCCATAATACGAAATAGACAAACACAAGGAAAGGAGTCATTAAAAGAATTGCACATTAACACTCAAAATCATCACTACAACTTGCACTAAAGGCACTAAAGTCTTGACAAGAAATTTGAGAGCATGAAAATTCATTGAGTCAAGGAGATCATACATTATAGCTTACAAGTGAGGCCACACAAGAACTAGGATAAGAAGGCAAGATGACAAAATTAGACAAAACATGATCAAAATATATTCTACCTAATATCCAAAGATAGAAAGACATACTAATACATTATAGCTTACAAGTGAGGCCACATAAGGACTAGGATAAGAAGGCAAGATGACAAAATTAGACAATACATGATCAAAATATATTCTACCTAATATCCAAAGATAGAAAGGCATACTAATGTGTAGGGGATAGTCACTTTCTCGTAAAACTTTAGCTCATCCAATTTTGCCATAAAAGTTATTTTTTGTTAAAGGCTTCTTTTAATTACCTCATTTGATACATCTCTACCCCTCATCCCTTATCCTCGACCCTGTGAGACCACACTCCTCATGGATACCCTCATGGTTAGCCTCCACCCCACATCCAATTTTTTATTCCCTTTCCTTTATCTCTTTTCTTATTCTTTGTCCCTTCCTCTCTTTTCTTATGTCTATGTTCATATCCATCTTGAACATACCCTCCAGCCCCCAACAATGACACATACTTCTATTGAAGTAATCCTACATTCTTATGTTTATGTACATACCCATCTTGAACATACCCTATTATGTTGAGATATTGAGCTCAACTAGTGTTGTGAAAATTGATGACCCACGTGGGTGTGATAGTTTCCGTACTTATGCCACTAGCATGGTCAGTGAGATTATGGTGGATATGCTGCCAACAATGGTGAATGCCTTTCTTAACTTTTTCTTTCGAATACGGATACGCACACACTCCTCTTTAAAACTTTAACATATAAAATAATCCATTGACAAACAGTTATTGGTTACAGATGTTATAACTCAAAAATTCCATCTAGTCTCTTGTTTCTCAAAAAATAGTATCACTCTGGACTCTCCGTTGAGACTAGCTGGTCAGCCAACAAGATCCAATAACAGGTTACAATAATCATTTCATCCATCATACATATCTTCCACGACATACGCATGGGTGTCATAGGCACCGCGAACCCATGCATCTCCTGGTCAGAATCCTCCAGGATCTTCCTTAGGTGTCTTGGCACTTCAATCAGGGACCACTTCGTCGGCCCTCGCCCATCGTATCGAAAGCGCACCATTTTTCAACCATACCGAGGCTGGTCAAAAGACTTGGGCAGGCTTTGCCACGTAAGCCGTCCTTTGAACACTCCCCACCAGCTGTTGCAACCGAACTTCCCTTAGAAAAACATATACCAAATGCTCCCTCCATCATTCTGGCGTAAGACAGTCCTTTAAGAAAACAAGGTTTCTATGCAAGTTTTCAGTTTGATTTTCTTTTAAATACAAGGAGTATTTCTTGAATCAGTATCCCCAAAACTTCTTGATCGAAATTCTGAATTTCATACAAGGATTCCTCAAATTCTATAACTTTGATCCACAAATCAATTCGAAGGGTCTCAAACTTAGTTTTAGATTTGGTAAGAGTTTGAGTGTATTTTTCTAAACTGGTCACACCTTCTTTCCTCAAAACTGACATGAAAGAGTTTGGTCTTGGTCATAGTCTGATTCAAGGTTCGAGTCGGATAAGATTTTTCCTGAACTATCTTTCTCGAAAAAGGTTTGATAATTCAGTTACTATTTTATTGAATTTCTTTCTTTGAATATTCACTTAACTGATTTCTAAATTAGTTACGAATTCCAATAAAGAATAAATTAATCATTTATTTGAATATTTTGATCTCGATAGATTTTCTCAATTTTATTTTTACAATCTGTGTGAATATAAAACGATAGAAATTTCTCTCTTAGAGTATTTAATTAGACATTTATCAAATACTCAAGTATTCTCCCCCTCCATCTGACCTTAGGCACTTAACATATTTCCCTGTTTTCTTTTCAACCAAAACTCTGAAATTCTGAAAGTGAGTGAACACCTCACTCTTCTCCTTCATGAAATATACCCACACTTTCCTTGTGTGGTCATCAATGAAAGTGACATAACTGGAGGGCTCAGGGGGGTAAACTTTGTTGATTTGTGGCAGCAATTGAGGACTTTTGCGAGGGCTCCTTTATGCATCTTTCTATGCATAAAAATCAATTTTAATAAGAATAACACTTTTGTAATTTAAAAAATTTCCTTTATGCACCTTTCTATGCATAAAAATCAAACTTAATAAGAATAACACTTTTGTAATAAAAAAAATTCCTTTATGCATCTTTCTATGCATAGAAATCAAATTTAATAAGAATAACACTTTAATAATTTAAAAAAATTCCTTTATGCATCTTTCTATGCATAAAATTTAATTTTAATAGGAACAACACTTTTGTAATAATAAAAAAATTCCTTTATGCATCTTTCTATGCATAAAAATCAAATTTAATAAGAATAATACTTTTGTAATTAAAAAAATTCCTTTATGCATCTTTCTATGCATAGAAATTAAATTTAATAAGAATAACACTTTTATTAAAAAAATTTCTTTATGCATCTTTCTATACATAGAAATCAAATTTAATAAGAATAACACTTTTATAATAAAAATTCCTTTATGCATCTTTCTATGCATAGAAATCAAATTTAATAAGAATAACACTTGTATAATTAAAAAAATCCTTTATGCATCTTTCTATACATAAAAATAAAATTTAATAAGAATAACACTTCTGTAATTAAAAAAATTTCCTTTATGCATCTTTCTATGCATAGAAATCAAATTTAATAAGAATAACACTTTTGTAAAAAAAATCCTTTATGCATCTTTCTATGCATAGAAATAAAATCTAATAAGAATAACACTTTTATAAAAAAAATTTCTTTATGCATCTTTCTATGCATAGAAATCAAATTTAATAAGAATAACACTTTTATAATTTAAAAAAATTCCTTTATGTATCTTTCTATGCATAAAAATTAAATTTAATAATTAATATCAGTGATATCCATGCATATTCATAGGTGAATATGTACATGGAGTAATTAGAATATTTCTTTTAGATGCAAAAATGGTGGGAATTACTCTTTTGGAATAACATAAAAACAAGCTTTCTTTTTCACAAAATTCTAGAAAATTTTGCCATAACCTCCTTTGTATGGCTTACCATTTCTCATTTTTTATCTTTCTTCACTTAACTTAATTAACCCAATTTAGAATTATAGAACTCTAATCTACACAATTTTCTAAATTCAAGAGAGTAAACAATAAGAAGAGTTTAATTAATCACTTAGTTAATCTTTCTAGGATTAAGAAAGATTGGAATGTAAAGAAGAGAAGGGGGTGGCCTTTTTATCAAAGGCATAGCATTTGAATTTAATTCAATCATTTGTAAAACATAAAAATCAAGAAAACCATAGATTTTTCATTAAAATTTGTAAACAAAGTAAGAAAATTAGCTTACATGGAGCTTGTAAGCTCTCCTTTGGCTTGAGGGATTGAGAGTTCTAGTCTTGTTTGAAGCAATAGTGGCCACCAATTCACTTTAGAGAGGATTAGGCCAAAAACAATTGAATTATTAAAAAAATCAATGTAGATGGCTTAGGACAGGAGTCGAGTAACAGTGCATAAACACCATTAAGCTTTTACAAAGGGAGAGGCTTCTATTTATAGGAAAAAGTGAGCCTCTAGCAAAGCAAACTGATTCTAGAATTTCCAGATGAGTTTGGTCAATTTTTGACCATTTTTGGGTCAGTTCAGCTTACTTTTTGGATTTAGATTTGAAAATAACATAAAATAAACTTTATTTTCCACAAAATTCAAGAAAATTTTACCATAACCTCCTTTGTATGGCTGACCATTTCTCAATTTTTACATTCTAATTTCAATTTAAAATTAATCCCAATTTGAAGTAAAGTACTCTAATCTACTCAATTTTTACTTTCTAAAGAGTAAACAATAAGAAAAGTTTAAATCAATTTATTTGTTACTCATTTTAGGATAAAAAAAGGCTGAATTCTTAAGGAAGAGAAGGGGGTGGCCTTTTCATCAAGGCATAACATCAAGATTCACTTTAATCAACTAAAAAAAAGCAAAGAAATCAGAAAACCATAGATTAGAAATTAAAAAAGTATAATTTTTAGCTTACATGGAGTTTTGTGAGCTTTCCTTTCGCTTGAGGGATTGAGGGTTCTACTCTTGTTTGGATCAAGAGTGGCCACCAATTCTTTTGGAGAGGATTTAGTCAAAAACAATTGAATTATCAAGTGAATTCAATGTATTTGGCTCTGGGAAGGAGTAGAGTAATAGTGCATAAACACTATTAAGCTTTTACAAAGGAGGAGGCTTCTATTTATAGGAAAAAGTGAGCCTCAAACCAAGCAAACTGATTCTAGAAATTTCCAAATCAGTTTGGTCAATTTTTGATCATTTTTGGGTCAGTTCAGCTTACTTTTTAGAAGTAGACTTGAAATAGGAGAGAGGAGAGATGAAATATCTCATTTTATTGATTTAAAATGGGAAGCAATGATGAGAAAAAAGGCACCTCCTTCATGAGGGGGAATTCCCACTTTGAGGTGTCAAAAATTAAATTTTTAACTATTTTCTTTGGTCCTTAGTCCACTCTTCATCTTATGTGAATATTTGCTCATTTTTGGGGGGTTTTTCTTTATTTCTTCAATTTATCTCCTCCCTATATTTGGATTAATCTTATTGGTCCCTCAGAACCTTAATCCAAAATTTTCAAAAAATTTGGACCCTTAGGCTAAGGTCTTTTGAGCAGATTATAATTTATTTCTAATGCACCTTAGGAAATTCTTTTTAAACTTCTATTTCAGGGAAATTTAGTTTAATAAGAAAGGATATTTTTCCATCCAAAGATATCTAAAAATTGAGTTACCTCTCTCTAGAATATTTTCTCTCTCTAGGCCAGGTAGAAATAAGATCTTTTATTATTCTAAAAAGGGGATTGATTATAGGGGGAAAAACTTGACATCTTGAGGGGCTGGGGAGGAATCTTACATTCTCTCCCACTTGAAAAGGGCGAGATGTCCTCATCTCGCAAACTGGGGGTAATCTTGCATCAGTTCGGCTTCTTTCTCCCAGGTGGCGTCTTCAAAAAAGGATAGAACTTCCATTTGACTAATAATTCTCTCAGAATTCTGTTCCTGAGAACTCTCTCTATCGAACATCAAGGATTTCTTCAAGTTGGAGTTCCATCAACCCTTGGGTTGAAGAAGTTAAGAGTTCATCATTAAGCACATGGTTCGGGCTCGGTACATACTTCTTAAGTAGACTGACATGAAATACATTATGTACTCTAAGATGAGGAGGCAGAAGAAGTTCATAGACTAAGTCACCTACTTTCTTTGTAATCAGATATGGCCCGTAGTATCTGGGGGATAACTTCTTATACTTCCCAAGAGATAGAGAACTTCTTTTAGGGCGTACTTGAATGAAGACCATATCTGCTTCTTCGAACTTTTTGTCTAACCTCTTCTTATCTGCATACTACTTCTGTCTATCCTAGGGTAGCTTTTATATCCTTGCAGATTGACTGCATCTGCTGCTCCATGTCGTCAAGCATTTGTCTGGACATCTTGACCCTAATCAATGGGTCGGACCAAGTTAATGGTGTTAGGTAGTCTTGTCCATATAGAGCTTTGAAAGGGCTCATCTATCCTGGGGCAGCTTTTATATCCTTGCAGATTGACTGCATTTGCTGCTCCATGTCGTCAAGCATTTGTCTGGACATCTTGACCCTAATCAATGGGTCGGACCAAGTTAATGGTGTTAGGTAGTCTTGTCCATATAGAGCTTTGAAAGGGCTCATCCCGATGCTTCGGTGATAAGAGGCATTGTAGTAGGCAAACTCGACAGGTGAAGATAGCTTAGCCACTTCTTGGGTTCCCTTCCACAACATGATCGAAGTATATCTTTGATTACTTGGTTCACCCTTTCAGTTTTACCATCGGTCTCGAGGTGGTAAGTTGTGGTGAGATCCAATAAAGTTCCTACTGCTTCAAAAAATGCAATCCAGAATCTTGACGTGAACTTGGGATCTCGATCACTTACTATTCTCCTGGGTAGGCCATGCAATCTGCATTTAGCCATGCAATTTGAAGATTTCCTTGAGGAACACTCTGGCCACATCCACTATAGTGTAGGTTTCTTTTACTGGAATGAGATGGGCAACTTTGGTTAGTCTATTAACTACCACAAAGATGGAGTTGTAACCTGATTGCACTGAAGGTAGTCCAGTAATAAAATCCATACTAATACATTCCCACTTCATCTGGGGGATGTCTAATGGATGTAACTTCCCAGGCATTTTTACTCTCTCTGCTTTGACTTTCTGACAATTCAGGCATTGACATACATGATTAAGTACATCCTTTTTTAGTCCAGGCCAAAAGAAGCTTTTCTTTATAGACATGTAGGTCTTGATGAAACCTGGATGTCCTGCAATAAGGCTATCATGGGCTTCATTCAAAATTTGACCCTTAGTTCCCTCATCATTGGGAATGCATAGCCTGCTATTGTAATACATAATTCCATCATCCAGGCCGTACCCTTGAACTCGATTCAACTCCTGAGGAGTTTTGCTTTCCTGCATAATAAGTAGGGTAGCAATAGGGCCAAAGAATCTATCTTGCATGATCTTCTCTCTTGCTTCATTAATCAATGGATTTGACACCACTATGATTGCAAGCAAGGAGACTTTTCTGCTGAGGGCATTCTTGCAGGGTCTACATCCACCTTCTTTGGCACATGTTGAGATCCTTCTAAGTGAATATCCACTTTGAGCTCTGATGATATGTCAAAATCAAAGTGAATCTTTGACCCAGTAGGTAATGTCTCCACAACTTCAGGGCATAGACTACAGAAAGTAGCTCCAGGTCATGGACAGCATAATTTCTCTCATGCGTTTTGAGTTTTTGGGATTCATAGGCCACTGCGCATGACCTTCCTACATGAGTGCACCTCCTAGGGTAAAACCACTGGCATCAGTTTATTACTACCTCAAAGGGTAGAGAGAAATCTGGCAATTTTAGAATGGGATTGATTACCAAGGAAGTCTTTAGCTTATCAAAAGCACTCTGACACCTGGAAGACCATTGGAATGGGATATTCTTCTTGAGAAGATTAGTCAGGGGGAAGCTATGAGAGCATACTTAGGTATAAAAATTCTATACCAACCAGTTAATCCCAAGAATCCTTTGACTTCTTTCACTGTCTTTGGTTCAGGACAATCTATGACTGCTTGGAATTTTGTGGAGTCTGGAGAGATTCCATCTTTGGATACCAGAAAGCCCAAGTATTCAACATGGTCGACAAAAAAAGTGCATTTGCTCTTTTTTTCAAAGAGTTGGTACTTCCTTAAAATCTCAATAACTTTTCGGACTCGAACTTCATGGTTAGCTGCATTCTTTGAGTAAATCAGAATATCATCAAACAAAACAAGAACAAAATCATCTAGGTACTCTTTGAGAATGTCTTGCATTAGGTGATTGAATGTAGTTGGGGCATTTGTCAATCCAAACGGCATGACTGTAAATTCATACTGCTCATATTGAGTATTGATGGCTGTCTTCACGGGATATCTTGCTCATTAATCCTGATCTGGTAATACCCTGATTTGAAATCTATCTTTGTGAAGATCTGGGCTCCACTTAGCCTGTCCAAAAGCTCATCAATTCTAGGGATAGGATACTTATTCTTAATTTTTAGCTGATTGAGACCTCTATAATTCACACACAGAGTCTTAGCATTCCATCATTCTTTTTTTGAAAGAGAACTGGCACTCCCCAAGGTGAAACACTGGATCTTACGAACCCTTGTTCTAACAGCTGCCTAAGCTATTCCTTGCGTTCAATGGCTTCAAGGACTTGCATTATGTACGTGCGCTAGGCTACTAGGCTGAGCTCCAGGGGTTAATTCTATCACATGATCTACTTCCCGAATTGGAGGCATCTCTGTTAGCTCTGCTCGGAATAAATCATCATACTCACTTAACCATTATGGTTCTTTAGCCTTTAACTTTGTGTCTACTGGATTCTTTTTGACAACATAAATGAGCTTCTTCTTTCTAAGTCCTTTCAATAACTTGGAATCTTTTACTAATTGCATAATTGGGGATCCTGAAATTTCAGTTCCTTGAACTTTGTTTCCATGAAGGTCACGGAAGGAAATGGTTCCATTATAACAGTGAATGTCAGCTTGATTTCTATGGAGCCAATCCATCCCAAGGATCCCGTTGAAAACTCCCAAAGTTAGGACTCTGAACTGGCACTCAGTTACATTCCTATCTAGATTAAACTGAATACGATCTGTCTCATGGTGAGTGAAAAGGATCTTCCCACTGGCCAATTCAACTTGCATAGGTTCCCCTGATTTCTATTTTAAGACTAGCTTATGCAAGCATCCATGGGAAATAAATGAATGAGTACTGCCTGAGTCAATCAAAAGTTTGAATGACTTACCCTTATACTCAGCTGGAGTATGGATGACAGAGAATTGACGATTTGGCCCTTGGTTCTCAATTGCGGCATAAATCTGGCCTCTTTCCTCTTCCACTACTTCTGCTATTGTAACTGCTCTGGCTGCCTGTAGATTGGGGCGGAACTCTTTGTCTTTGGTTACCCCAGTTCTGGGAGGGATTTCTGAGATTACTTTGAACAAAGGCAGATGGTTGAGCTGAATTCCTCATGGGATTGCCCTAATTTTGATGAGATGTTGACTGATAAGAAGGGGTTGGTCTCTGCATTCTGGGTCCTTGACTTCCCTATCCTCTTGACATGGCAGAAGTAGGGTAGTCTTTAAGCTGGTGACCGAAACCCTGACATCCAAAATATCTATTCTCACTTCTAAGCTGATCCCTTTGAGTCCTTGAAAAAGGTGGGGCTCCTAAGAAAGTGTTTTGAGGGAAGGGTCTTCCTTCACTTCTGAATCTCCCAGCATCTTGATTCTGAATTGGGCCTTGCTGCCTCTTCAAGGGTGGAAATTTTGAAGCACTTCCTGGGGTTTGGAACCTTTTAAAGTTTGACGGTGTGGCGGGACCTTGACAACAAATGCCTTTGCAAAGTCCTTTGCCATTCTGACAGCTTTCGCCATTGAGACTGGCTTGGCATTTTTCACTAAAGTGTCCAATGGCTCGTTCATTCCTCGAATGAATCTGGCCATCAGCTGCTCTTCATCCAAAAGTGGAGAATATTTGAGGAGAAGGGCAAATGCCTGATGGTATTCTTCAATTGTCTGGCTATCATGCTTCAGTTCCAAGAACTCATTCATTTTGGTTTCCAAGAAGCCCGGAGGATAGAACCTTTTCCCGAGGTATGCTTTAAGATCTGACTAGGTCTGAGAGACGATTTGTCTCGCAATGGTTCCTCCATGCGTCCCTGGCCGTTTCCACAATTTTTAATATGGCTAGAGCCATCTTGCTTCTCTCATTATAACCGGTTACATCAAGGTACTCTTCCATTGCCTCAATCCATTTTTCCACTGTTTCTCCTCACTATTCCCCTTCACCCTTAAATGGACCAAGTTGGGATTGCTGTCTGTAGGCTTTACGAACGTCCGGACCTAACTCTTCATCATCGGTAAGAGGATCCGGTTGTCTAGCATGGGCCGCATGCCTCATGATTCTGATAAAATGAGATTTTTGTCAACTTAACTTTGTCATCAGATTTATGACTATTTAATTTTTGAGATTTATTTCTTAAACAATTAAATATTCCATCATAATTTTTGAAAACAAGATTTCACTCTGATAATTTTGCTAACCAATATTCACAACCACGAAAACAATTTGGAATCTTTTATAAAACATCATTTATTATTATCAAAAGTTTTTTATATATACCTAGAGCGTCTCGGCTCCAAAAGTCACTGCCTCAATCGCATATGCATAAAAAGGTGATACTGCGATGGAGACATGCTATGATATACACAATCCATTACTGATAAAGGTGCTGTAATTCTACTTTTAGGAATAAAGCAACTCAGAAGTCTAAAAATTTGGCAAGAATTTCTAAAATTTTAGGGCGAATGATTAAAGACTTAGACATAATGAACAACTCCTAGGCCTTATCAAGATCATGGCTAGTGAGATATTCTACCTGAGTCTTTGAAGCTGATTGGTATTGACGTTAATACATCGCCCTCTAGAGAACCACATGTGCTGACATTGCTCTACTGGATCAGGGAAGTATAGATCCTAAAAGTGACGAGCGAGCCTCACTCTGCTTTCTCGGGTTGTAGCAGAGTTGACGAGATTTTTGAAGGTAAAGGCGATCATATCCTGACTCTGGGAAAGTCCGAGAATGCTAGACAGATTTGGGGTATCCATCTAAAAATCCAATTCAATTTATGAATTCATTTCAAACATAATCTTAGCAAGTGAAAACATTTTTTTACAGATTTACTTAAAAAATTTAGGCAATTTTTGCTACTTATCATAAGTTTACAACAGCGCTCTTATACCAGCTGTGAGATCTCACTGCCCCCTCCGCGTACCGAATTCTCGATTGATAGCAGCGGAAGTAACTTCCTCTTGTGCGGGGCAGGGTTTCCCACTCGAGGCCTCGCCCTCAAATGTTCGGAAACGAAACTAATTTGGTGGTCTTTCTGAAACCGAAACCGGGAAAATTTTCCTTGCCCGAAAAATGGGGACGATTCCACCTTTTTTTAAATTTCCTTAATGAATTTTCTAATGGGGTCAAGAGACTAAACTAACCTTCACCACCTGATTAAACCAGATAGAAGAAAAACTATTACATACTTAACTTGAAGAAATCAACGCTTTTTTCCTAAAACTGAATTAGGCATAGCTGTTGATTTATTCATTTGAGAAGTCTTCAGGTTTTTATTTAACTACTCGAGCTCTAAGCGTATTCCTATTATTTAATTTCATTATTAAAAATCTACTGATTCCAGCCTACCCCATCCGGCCCATGGGTTAGCCACTGCGCACAACCACTGGAATTGGTAGAACCAAACAATTACTCACCCACCCATAATTGAATGCCTTTCTTAACTTTTGCTTTTGAATACAGATACACACACACTCCTCTTTAAACTTTAACTTATAAAACAATCCATAGACCAACAGTTATTGATTACAGATGTCATAACTCAAAATTTCCTTCCAATCTTTGTTTAAAAAAAAAATAGTATTACTCTGGACTCTCCGTTTTGAGACCCAGCTGGTCAACAACGAGATCCAGTAACAGATTACAATAATCATTGGTCCATCATACAATATCTTCCATGACATATGCATGGGCACCACGAGCCCGTGCATCGCCTGGTCATAACCCTCCAGGATCCTCCTTAGGTGTCCTGGCACTTCACTGAAGGACCCTTCGTCGGCCCTCGTCCATCGTACCGAAAGCGCACCATTTTAACCGTACCGAGGCTGGTCAAGACCTGGGCAGGTTTTGCCGTGTGAGCTATCCTTTGAACACTCCCCGCCAGCTGTTGCAACCGAACTTCCCTTAGAAAAACACATATACCAAATTCTCCCTCTAGCATTCTAGCGTAAGACAGTTCTTTAAGAAAATATGGTTTCTATGCAAGTTTTCAGTTTGATTTTCTTTTAAATACAATGAGTATATCTTACATCAGTATCCCCATAACTTCATAATCGTAATACTAAATTTCAAAACAGAATTCCTCGAATTCTATAACCTTGATCCTCAGATCAATTCGAAGGGTCTTAACTTAGTTTCAGATTTGGTGGGAGATTTGAGTGTATTTTCCTGAACTGGTCAGATCGTCTTTCCTCGAATTTGATGAAAGAGTTTGGTCTTAGTCATAGTCTGATTCTAGGTTCGAGTAGTACGATAAGGTTCTTCTTGAACTATCTTTCTCTAAAAGGGGGGTGAAATTTCAATTATTACTTTACCGAATTTCATTCATTGAATCTTCACTTAATTGATTTTCAATTTAATCACGAATTCCAATGAGGAATAAACATTTATTTGAAATTCTGACTTCGATAGATTTTTTGAATTTTCTCTTTACAATCCGAGTGAATATGAAACGATAGAAATTTCTCTCTTAGAGTATTTACTTATTCATTTATCAAATACTCATAGAAATTAAACATAAAATTAAAGAGAATCCAATTTTGATATAAAAATTCTTTATGCATCTATTTATGCATAAAATCCAACTTCAATGGAAATAACACTTTTATATAAAAGAAAATCCTTTTATGCATCTATTTATGCATAAAATCAATTTAATAGGAATAACACTTTTAAAATAAAAAGAATTTCCAATATGCATCTTTCTATGCATAGAATTTAAATCTAACAAAAATAACACTTTTATAATTAAAAAAATTTCTATTATGTATCTTTCCATGCATAGAATTTAAATCTACTGAAAATAACACTTTTATTAAAAAATTTTCAATATGCATCTTTCTATGCATAGAATTTAAATCTAATGAAAATAACACTTTTATAATTAAAAAATTTCTATTATGCATCTTTCCATGCATAGAAATTGAATCTAATGAAAAAAACACTTTTATAATTTAAAAAAAATTCTACTATTCATCTTTCCATGTATAGAATTTAAATTCAATAAAAATAACACTTTTTTAATATATTTTTTTTACCATGCATCTTTCCATGCATAGAAATTAAATTCAATGAAAATAACACTTTATAATTAAAAAAATTTCAATATGCATCTTTCTATGCATAGAATTTAAATCTAATGAAAATAACGCTTTTATAATAAAAAAATTTCCAATTATGCATCTTTCTATGCATAGAATTTAAATCTAATGAAAATAACACTTTTATAATTAAAAAATTTTCCAATATGCATCTTTCTATGCATAGAATTTAAATCTAATGAAAATAACACTTTTATAATAAAAAAATTTTCAATATGCATCTTTCTATGCATAGAAATTAATTTCAATAATTATATCAATGATATCCATGCATATTCATAGATGAATATGTACATGGAGTAAATAAAAATTTTTCTTTTAGGATACACAAACGGTGGGGATTACTCTTTCAGAATAACATAAAAAAACTTTATTTTCCACAAAATTTAAGAAAATTTTACCATAACCTCTTTTGTATGGCTGACCATTTCTCAATTTTTACATTCTAATATCAATTTAAAATTAATCCCAGTTTGAAGTAAAGTACTCTAATCTACTCAATTTTCACTTTCTAAAGAGTAAACAATAAGAAAAGTTTAAATCAATTTATTTGTTACTCATTTTAGGATAAAGAAAGACTGAATTCTTAAGGAAGAGAAGGGGGTGGCCTTTTTATCAAGGCATAACATCAAGATTCACTTCAATCAACAAAAAAAAAAAAGCAAAGAAATGAGAAAACCATAGATTAGAATTAAAAAAGTATAATTTTTAGCTTACATGGAGTTTTGTGAGCTTTCCTTTGGCTTGAGGGATTGAGGGTTCTACTCTTGTTTGGATCAAGAGTGACCACCAATTCTTTTGGAGAGGATTTAGTCAAAAACAATTGAATTATCAAGTGAATTCAATGTATTTGGCTCTGGGAAGGAGTAGAGTAATAGTGCATAAACACTATTAAGCTTTTACAAAGGGGGAGGCTTCTATTTATAGGAAAAAGTGAGCCTCAAACCAAGCAAACTGATTCTAGAATTTTCCAGATCAGTTTGGTCATTTTTTTTACCATTTTTGGGTCAGTTCAGCTTACTTTTTAGAAGTAGACTTGAAATAGGAGAGAGGAGAGATGAAATATCTCATTTTATTGATTTAAAATGGGAAGCAATGATGAGAAAAAAGGCACCTCCTTCATGAGGGGGAATCCCCACTTTGAGGTGTCAAAAATTAAATTTTTAACTATTTTCTTTGGTCCTTAGTCCACTCTTCATCTTATGTGAATATTTACTCATTTTTGGGGAGTTTTTCTTTATTTATTCAATTTATCTCCTCCCTACATTTGGATTAATCTTATTGGTCCCTCAGAACCTTAATCCAAAATTTTCAGAAAATCTAGTCGCTTAGGCGAAGGTCTTTTGAGCAGATTATAATTTATTTCTAATGCACCTTAGGAAATTCTTTTTAAGCTTCTGTTTCGGGGGGATTTAGTTTAATAAGAAAGGATATTTTTCCATCCAAAGATATCTAAAAACTGAGTTACCTCTCTCTACTAGAATATTTTCTCTCTCTAGGCCAAAACAAGTAGAAACAAGATCTTTTATTATTTGGAAAAGGGGATTGATTACAGGGGAAGAAACTGGACATCTTGAGGGGCTAGGGAGGAATGTTACACCCATCATTTGACTGAATTTCCAACTAGATTCTTGGTGATTTCGGTTAAGGAAAAACTACGCTAATTCAACAATAGTCTATTCTGTGTGTCAAGAATTGGAATTGGTCATGAGGTTTTTTCTTGATTCAGAGATCAAGAGATGCGCAAGTAGTTTATTGACCACCATCCAAAATTATTCGGTTTACTTCTATCTTTGATTCCGAAGGATTCTCTTCAGAGATAAACATCTATTGTACTTCTAACTATAAGGAACATTCTAACTTAATAAATTTCATTGCTTCTAACCATAATAAATTAAGAAATGGTTCTATACGAGAATATCGTGTTTTTATAAAAAAATACTCTTCTTCAATTAATCTAATTTTGGGTAAATATCAATCTGGTGATTTATCCACATAAAATATCTAAGAATATTCTTTCTACCAATTTAATTATCAATCCTAATTTTCTAAGTGAAATTATGGTGAAAATTTCTCTTTTGTCACCAAAATTTAATTTAAACCTTTCTTTACTTAAAATACCATAAAATTTCTTCTTTTAATTAAATATAAATATCTATTTTTTGAATATGCTTAAAATACCTCTTTTTATATTTAAATGATTGAATTTCGAATGTCATGGGAATTTCTCTTTAAATTAAATAAAAATATCCATTATTTTAATATACCAAAAATTTCTCTTTTACCATTTAATTACTTGGATCTCAATTATCATGGGAATTCCTCTTCTCGCATAAAAATAAATTTATCGAAAATTTCTCTTTTCTTTTAATTAAATATTTATGCATAAATACTAAAAATTTATTTCCCATGAACATGATGAAAATCATTCTTTTTGCATAGGATGTCCAATCCTAGTCCTCTTTTAGTATTATGCATAAAAATAAGATATGTATTATTTTCTAAAAAATTTGGCATAGCTTCGCTACTATTACTGATAATTTTTAAATTTTCTTAAAAGAATAAAACACTGTAATGCAAATATGATAGAAGATCTATTCTTAAGCTTAAATCTAAACTATGAATTTAAATCATAATTTTAACCATAATCATAAACTTAATTATGATTATTCTACTAGATTAAGCTATTTCCATTATTCCTGTTTTTCCAAATTGATAGGATTATCTCTTCCCCATTTAGAATCAATTAAAGTAGTTTTTAACTACTTATAAATAATCTAAAAGAATTAACCATTATTTTGTTAACATAAAAGCATAAAAATAACATTTTCTTATTCTCTAGCTTGACAAGCTTAGAACTTGGTTTTGAAATAAGAATTTATTAATGAGAAGCATTCTTTTGCTAAAGAATTAGCCATAAGAATGACTATTCTTTTTGAGAGAGAGATATACATATGAAAGCATTCTAATTAAGCATAAAGATTAAATTTTTCTTGATTACACATTAAAATTCTTAGGTAAATCTTGATTTGAATTTAAAACAACCAATTAGAAAACTTCTCAAGCTTGAGAGGGGTTGAGAAGAGAAGTCATTTGAGAAAATTTAACAAAAAACCATAAAATTTATTCTTACCTCAAGGGTTAGCTTGCTTCTTTTTCTAGAAGTGAAGCCCCCAACCAATCAATTGGTTTAGCAAGTGGTGGAGAATAGAGCTCCAAGAGTTGTTGAAGAGAGAGAGAAGCTCCAAGCTCCCCAAATATAGAGGAATTTTAAGGGATAATAGAAAATAGAAAATATGATTATTCTAATGTAATACTGGCATGGTATAGCTCACAGATGAGAATACAAAAGAATGAGGACTTATTTATAGGTGAGGGAGGCCACTAACTTTAGATATAAAAATTCTCCTAATATCAAAAATATATTTCCTTGAAACAGAAGTTCAAAATAAATTCTCCAAGGTGCATTAGGAATCAATTAAAAATGATATAAGGGACCTTAGCCTAAGGGTCTAGATATTCAGAAATTTCTAGATTATGGTCCAATGAAGGTTCCAATGGGCCAATGGGATTAATCCAAGTGTTGGGATGAGATAAATCTAATGAATAAAAGAAAATACCCAAGAATGAGTAAATGCTCACATAAAGATGAAGAGTTGACTGAGTACAAGGTTTATTAGTTAAAAATTAAGAGATATTACTAAAAAATGAGATATTTTGGAGAAATTATGAATTTTTGACACCTTGGTAAGGAGAGGGGTACCTTTGAGGTAGGAGCCTCCTTCACATGTGTGGAAGGGTTTTTAATTCATAAAAATTGTGATATTTATATCTCTCCTGGATCAAACTAGATCAGAAGGGGAGCCAAATTGGTCCAAATCTTGTCCAAATTCACTCAAACTGAAGCTGGAAAATTCTAGAACCTATTTGGAGGTAAAAGCTTAATCATTATTCAGGCTGAGGAGGAATCTTACAACCCTTATCAATCAGTATCGTTCTCTTTGACAGCATTTGCATTATCATCACCCAAATTCTGTGTTTTTTCTAAAACTCCCCTTGCGGTATCATCACTTGCACTCATTGAATCTTTTGGATAGATAGAAACGTAAAAACGTAAACACCACAAAAACTTGCAGTTTCATGGAACTGCCACAAAACTGTAGTTTTACGAAACAATAAAAACCAGCAACTTCATGCTTCCAAAAAATCTCACGTAACAAACTCTCACAAGATTCTGTCTCACGAAACTCCCTTTCACATCACAACTTCTCACGAGATTCTGTTTCACGGAAAATCCTTTCACATCTTTAACTTTCACATAACAAACTCTCACAGGATTTCATCTCACGGAACTCCCTTTCACATCACAAATTCTCACGGGATTCCGTTTCATGGAAATCCCTTTCACGTCTTTAACTTTCACATACCATGGGATTTTGTCTCACAAAACTCCCTTTCATGTAACAAACTCTCATGGGATTCCGTCTCATGGAACTCCCTTTCACGTCTTTAACTTTCACGTAACAAATTCTCATGGGATTCCGTCTCACAGAACTCCCTTTCACGTCTTTAACTTTCACGTAACAAATTCTCATGGGAAGCCCTCCTCACAACCTACAGGTTCACGGGACTACCAAACTCCTGCACCTTCATGCCACAACATTCACTTGTTGAATTAACACACCTTGTTTATTGCTCCTACACTAACACACTTCTCATGGGAAGCCCTCCTCATAACCTGCAGGTTCACGGGAGGCCAAACTCCTGCACCTTCATGCCACAACATTCACTTGTTGAATTAACACACCTTGTTTATTGCTCCTACACTAACACACTTCTCACCTCAACTAACCATTTTACCTTTTTTTTATATAAAGAAGAAGAAGAAAAGATAAGAAAATGAGTAGTACCTACCCCACCAATCTGGAGACTGGTGGGGTAGTACCTACCCCACCAGTCTGGAGACTGATTTTTTTTTATATAAATAAGAAGGAGAAAAGATAAGAAAATGAGTAGTACCTACCCCACCAGTCTGGAGACTGATTTTCTTTTCATATATATAGATGTCAGCCTTAGACATCAAAGCAGTAGAGACTCCCACAATCACCCAAGCTAGTGCTATAGGCTCCCCGGTAAGTCAGAAGAAGAAACCAGGGCAGGGACCAAAGATGAACTACTTGGGCCCATATTCCCAAGCCTTCCATGGGGCCATCATCAGCAAGGAGATCTATACAGCCCATGGAAAGGTAGCACTACAATATCACAACCCAAAGTGCCTCCAAATCTTGGAAGAGGCAGAGGTAAAAGAAAAGCTGGAGAAAGTGGGCCTAGGGAGAATGGTGCAAATTCTTTTAAAGAACATCACACGGAGCTCTACGCAGAGTATATAAATACTCATGAAAAAGCCACCAAGCGTGGCACCATCACGAAGGCCGACAGCACAACAAAGCAGGTCTTAATCACATAAGAACTCATTTGTGAAGCTCTGCAGCTACCACCAGTAGTCAAGGTCCACGACGCTGATGCCTTTGACAAAATGCCTTTGGACGCTATGTTGAAGAAGAGTTCGTATAACTCCAATGGGGTAGAGTATGAGAATATCCAGGATGACGTTACGGAGAAAGCATGCAGAGCTATGTCGTTGATCATGCAGGTGAAGCCAGTGGACTACCATAATAGGGTCCCATTGAACAAGATTGCTAAAGTGCATGAAGAAAAGGAAGAGGACTGGGCATATTACATACATAGGGAAATGGAAAAGTATCTCAAGGCCCATCAGTCTCAAGATATGCAACCCTTACTTGTGCTGACCCAAGTCCTCAACCATGTGGCAAAAAGGCCTCTTCCAGAGCTCGAACCAACAGAGCAGATGCAGTTAGCATTATGGCCAGAGCAACCAGCACTAATAGCTGAAGAGATGCAAGAGGGCCAAGCTATCCTAGTAGAAACACAAGCTACAATTAAGGAGATAAAGAAAGGGAGGAAGAAGAAGACAAAAAGAAAAATGAGGGGCATCATCCCAGATGTGGCTGCAAAATCACAAAGGTTAGAGGCTGAGCTGGCATAGGAAATAAGATCATACACCAGGAAGCACTGACACTGCAAAAGAAGCCACACTTAGTCAAGCCACTCAAGAGAAAACATAACAAATTACTCCTTCGACGAGCCCAGCACAGCTTATCTTCAAGAACTTGTCCCCACTCAAGGATTCAGCCTTGGCAGGATAGGCTTGCAGAGATAAAACTAGAACCAACAACATCAATTCCAGTGTCGACTGAGGAATCACAAGAAATGGAGACAGGAACGGCCCCAATGCAAGATCTAGCAGACCACATGGATACAAGTAAAAGGCCAAGGAGTGAAGAGCCATCAAGCCCAAGCAAAAGAAGGTGTATGGAGGATGAGGGAAGAATACCTCAGCTGTACTTCCTATAAAACGTTGATTATGAACAGTTCGTGCAGGAAACAATGGAAGGTTTAGATGAACTATTAAACCTACCGCATGCTGGACTAGAAGGGGCCACAAGCACAAGTGCACCACTATGGGAGCAGGATCAAAGAGTATGGCATTGCCACCTCCTCACAACACACATGCTGCATGATCGTAACACTGCACTTTGGAAGAAGGTTAACGAGTCAAACACACAAGTATAGACTTTAAAGGAACACTTGGTAGCAATAGAGGCCATGCATCGGGAGGTCATAGTTTAAAGGTCACTGAGGAGCAAGAGACCAGATAATACAAGGAACTGGAAAGCAATAATTTAGTTCTAAGCCAAACTATTGTTCAGAGAATCAAAGAGAATACGGATCTTAAGGAAAATTTGGAATAGGCTAAGGAGCAACTCTAGAAGGAGGTTTACCCACAACCATGAGCTCACAACCCTTCATGCCTAGCAAGTACAAGAACTCTAGCACAAATCCATGGCCAAAGAAGAGGAGCTACAAAGCCATATCCAATAGTTATCCTCAAGCTTGAAAGAAGAAGGCAGAGCCACTCAGTAACAAGAAAGAGAATAATCAAACAAGGCACATGGAGAGAAAGTTAGAGCACTTAACGATGCCATCAGTGCCAGTCAAGTCGAGATGCAAAGGATGGTGTTAGCACACCAAGAGGCAATGGCACAAGTCACCTAGGAGTTACAAGATAGTCAGAGGATGGCTACAAAAATACTTCAGAGAATCACAAAAGCTCAAGAAAGAGAGGCTACAGCTAGATGTGCCCAAGAGGAAGCAACCTGGCGATTCCAGGAGTTGGATGCTGCAAGGATGGTTTGCGAAACCACAATATCCAACCTCCTCAGCATCAATGACTCCCATCTACAAGAGTTGGAATGCCAATTGGCAATACAGGGCCGAAGTCAACGACACGAGCCTATGGATGACATGCACCTACTCCTTGAGCGAGCCTCGAAGATAGGTTAGTTGTTGCCACCAGTAACCCCTCGGCCCCTCCTCAAACTCTGACTCTATTTTTGTCTACACTAACCCTCTCCTTACTTCAATACGATATAAATCTATTTGAGGACCTAGGCCTAGGTGAACTAACCCTCATTAAGCATAATACTGAACGCGATGCTAATTATAATGGGAATTTTACAGGGAGATATAGTGTTCACTAATCCACAAGATATCTTCTTTTATTCATTTAGCCACCGACAATGGCCACTTCTAGTTGTGAGGCTAAGTACAAGGTAGCATTTCGTACCTATTGTGGAGTGTGTATGACTCCCCTGTCTATTGACAAATCTTGGTATTAGTAGATAACCATCTTTTACCACCATTTTCACTAACAGTCAGAGTGCATTTGCAGTTGTGCAAAATCTACTTTTTCGTGTGTGGACAAAGCACATTGAGGTACATTATAATTATGTCAAGGAGAGGCTCCATGTAAGAGAGATAGCCTTAACTTACGTGCCAACATAAGTAATGTGGCAAATGGGTTTACCAAGTCTCTTTCAAGAGAAAAGTTTGAAGCTTTTCGTAAAGCTTTACCTCTACTAGGGTAGTCTCCTACACCATGTACACGTTCACACCATTCACTTTAGGGGGGTTTGTTAGCCTCTGGCCTTTGAGAAGTCCTGGTGTGAACAATCTTCCTCATGGGCAATTTTTACCCTGTGCTAGCAGGGTTTTTTCCCCATGTGAACACATTCTAGTGTGTTGGTCACGTTAGCCCTATGACTACAAGTATCTTGTACTCCACTTATTTCTTATTATTCTATTGAGTAATTCCAGCTACTATCACATCTCATCTCTCTTGCTCTCCGAGCTTGATACAACTGTGTGTGCGTATATGTCTGTCTGTGTGTGTGTGTGTGTGTGTAGAGCATCTACTCCCCCATCCAACAACAATAAGGCTAGCCTTATGGCTCTATCCTGTGACAATGGTGCCATGTATGCCGTAAGGTTAGTCCCAAATAGTGATGCCATGTATGTTTAGTAGACAATGGTGCCATGCTATAAGGCTAGTCCTTAAGAATTGCTGAATGCCTATAAAAGCATGTACTTGGGTCCTTCATTCTCATACATGAGTACCATTCAAGTTGTGCAATCTCTCTCTCTCTCTCTCTCTCTCTCACACACACACACACACACTCCACTATGATGATGAGTACCATTCAAGTTGTGCAATCTCTCTCTCTCTCTCTCTCTCACACACACACACACACACACACTGCACTATGATGATGATATTTCATCCTTAATAGCTCCATGTATGATCCTATGGATGCCACAACAAGAATGGTTCCATGTATGGTCCCTATAGTCCACGGCACACTAGTATGTTTAGCAATGTATTTTAGTAGAAAATGGTGCCATGCCATAAGGCTAGTACCTGAGAATGGTGCCATGCCATAAGGCTAGCCACAAAGCTAGTCCTTGAGAATGGTGAAAACTTTCACCATAGCTTAGCCCTATAGTCCATGGCACACTAGTATATATATGAAGTCACAAGGCATTCCCAATTCGTCAATTAAGGAAAAAGTAAATGTAGCTTTATAAGATCCATCATTGTCTTTTGAAAAATAGGCTTTATTACAAAAATATGGTGTACCACCTGAGCTAGGATGAGATGCATGATGAGAGGGGGATTCGGGCCCAATGATGATTGGTTACACGAAAGGCTCTGAGGCTAACCCTATCAAGAGAAGGGGCTACTTTGGGTAAGTGGAAATGGTATGCCACTCTAGGCACTCTACCAATGGTTTTAACTTGGGCATGAATGAAGGTTCCTTAGACTTTTCAAAGCATGTCAGATCAAGGGAGCATGAATGATCCGTAATCGTGAGTGACATTTCAGTGAATGGATCCGGAGGTTACAAATTTCTAGGCTCCCTATGTAAGGGTGATGATGTGGATGTGGCTTTGTTTAGTGCGCATGAATTTCCTTGTGTGCAAGGGATTAAATCCTTAGTTTAAGTAAGTGCACAATCAATGTGTGGGAAGTATCGGGTTTGTGTTAAATGGATTTGCTGAGTTTGTTAGGTTTGGAATGGGGCTTGGGCTTGCAAGATGAAAGCTCTTGGAATTTTTGGGTATACTATTGGACTTGTTGAGAAGGTACTTATAAGTAAACCGAGTTATACCAGCCATGGGGAGTGCTCTACCTACTCAATGGAAGCACTCTACTACCTACTCAGTGGTGGACAGCTATAATAAGTAGTAAATTGAGGATTGGGACACTTTTTACTAATGTTAGGAAGGTAGGATGTCTGCGCTGCATTGAGTGGTGCTTGCTACTGGAATGTCGATGGTTTCCACATGGTTTGCATCTTCTTCTCCCGAGTGCTGCTTGCCAAGTGGTGGGTTTTCTTTGTTTGCCACCATCCTTGGGTGGCTTACTAGGTTGAAGCATGTGGGATGTGCTTGTTGGCATGTGAGATGCATTGCTGGCAGTTGCCTCTTATCGGATGTGGGATGGCTTTCTTCTTGCTACTAGCAGAATGAGGATGATGCTCTTGTCAGCATGTGCCTGATCTTTGGACTTTGGGGTTTGGCCAGGGTCCTTGTTTAGATGCCAGATCTTTGGATGTCCTTTATTCTTTTGCTAAGGGCTTGTGTGTTGTGGGGTTAAAGCTTTGGGGGGGTTATTCTCTCTCTCTCTCTCTCTCTCTCTCTCTCTCATTTTTTATAATGCGGTGACAAAATCAGCTTGGCAGCACTGGAGGACTTCTCTCACTCCCTCCCCCCCTCTCTCTCTTCTCAGGTTTCCTACAATGTGGCAACATACTCATCTTAATAGAATTGGAACGGTGGTGGGTTTGATGGGAAGGAAGGGATCTCTCTCTCTCTCTCTCTCTCTCTCTCTCTCTCTCTCTCTCTCTCTCTCTCTCTCTCTCTCTCTCTCTCTCTCTCTCTCCCCCTCTCTCTCTCACCATGGGTTCAGCAACTAGAGCTAGATTGACACGAGGTATACAGCATTGGCTATGCTAGAGAGACAGTGCCACTAGGTGCATTTTCAGGAGCCCCAGACGAAGGGGTAGCTATTTGACACATTTTCAGGAGCCTCGGACGAAGGGGTAGCTATTTGACACATTAGTCACACCGGCACTGATGTATGGAGCAGCGATATGGGCGCCAGGCCTGTTGCTACCCATTGTGGACACAGATAGAGAGACCATAGGCCCTCATGATGGCACGCATGATACACAACAAACCGTCAGTATCCCATGACATTATCCGAGCAGAGTTTGTTGTGCCTCCTATAATAGTAGAGGCCTTATTCCAGACTATATGCCTGCTAGACAGATTCAGAGAGATGCCACATGACAAATTGTCATAGAGAGCTTTTGAGGCATCTAGACAGCTAGCTGAGGTAGGAGACAGAGGATCATGGTATGCATAGGTCACACATTGGTTCTCATAGCATGGCCTAGACATGGATCATTTACCACCATTCCAGTATGAGGACAGGGATGCACCACATTTTCGTCTCTCTCATAGTGAGAGGAACAGAGTATTGAGACAGGACCTATGGCAGCTCTATACACGAGAGACATGGATAGTGATCCTAAGAAAGTTGGAAGTATTGTTACTTGGCCTCAACCTCGTAACATACATGATGTTACTTGGCCTCAACCTCGTAACATACATGATGTTTGATCATTCTTAGGTTTATGTAGTTACTATAGAAAGTTTGTGAAGAATTTTACATATATGGCATATCCTCTTACTAAACTCCTAAATAAGATTGTAATCTTCTGTTGGATTGAGTCTTTTCAAGCTTTGAAAGAAGCTCTCACAAATGCGCCAATGTTGTAACTACGTAACTTTGATAGACCATTCTTTGTAGTTGTAAACTGATGCTAGTGGTCATGGCATTGGGGTAGTTCTTATGCAAGACAAGCACCCTATAGCCTATGAGAGTCATAAGTTGAAAAACCAGCAGAGAGCAATTATAGCAGATGAGGCAAGGAGCAAAAAGCTCAACCTTCAACCTCTAAGCCAGCAGCCCAAGAGCTAAAGGCACATACCCCAAAGGCCAAATTAGCCCTTAAAAAGGCTAATGGACCAAAACCAACAAAGGTGTAGAAGAGGAAAACCTTGAAGAGCATGCAAAAACACAATGCATGATTAATTGTTGTCAAGGGCAACGAGATCGTGACCATTGTTTCGATGGCTACCTCGCTCATAGAGACAAGGAGGAATATTCAGACTAGCTATTCCCAAAGAGAAGAAACCCATTAACTACGAAAACCTTTCCAAGAAAATCAGAGAGCATCCCAACCCCATGTTGAAGAAAGTGCAAATGAAACAAGCCCAAGAGCTTGAAAGGAAAGTGTAGGCTTCCAGTACACTTAAACTAGTGGTTGAGTAAGAACTATTGATCCCATGTGAGTAAATCCCTAACCCCATGCCAAGGCCAATCATAGAACTAATGAGGGGGGTCTTGTGCCTACCAAAGGCCTTGATCAAAACCGTATCAAGGCCACAAAAATAGCTAGTTATGGAGCCTCTACCTCTGGAACCAATCGGACCAAATTTTGTATTGCTAGATGTAATGATCAGTGGGGGCGGTGGAAGTTGGCCTTTCATGGGTCATCATGGTCACCAAAATATTTTCTTCAATGTGATAGGTGGACGACTTCATTTCAACCCCATTAAAGGCACCGCCTTCTAGGGAAGGATCAGCACACGTCCCCTACATACTAGGAGAACCTAGCCCACCTTTGAGTAAGTACAAGCTAAGTGAGTGTGAATATCACACGAGGGACATAAGGGACCTCACAGCCTTCTTACCGGATAAGTTCTATTTATAAGGAAATTCTCAACTTTGGAGAGACTTATCCAGCTGAATGAATAGGAATTTAAGAGCCCACACATAGCATACTCTCCTTCCATACCCAAGATAAAAGGATAGCCAAAAGTGCCTATAAACAAGTTGAGACACTACTTAAAAAGCGATGAAATGAACGCCTTGTTATTTGTCATTTTTGTAAAGGAATGAGGTCTTTGAAATCTTGGATGGTGGTGCTGGTGTCAGCATAATCATCAAGGATTGCTGGGAGGCCTGCAAAAGCCCATGCAGGCACAAGCCTCATGGTCAAGCTTGTCGATGGGAGCATAACTAAACCTTTAGGCATCCTTCAAGATGCAAAGATTAAGACCTTTATCCCACCTATGCACACAAGGGTAAACCAATCCTTGAAAATAAACTTAAAAATTAGGAAGACTCAATCGATGGGTCAAGGAATTCTCACCAATGAGTCAGACATAATGCTTGGACCACTTCAATCATATTTTTGTAGAGCATGCAACGTATAAGATCATAACACATTAATTGACATCTGTAGATCTTGTAAAACAAGTGAAGATGAGGACCAAGAATATGAGTCCATCCTAGAGCTTGCTTACTCCAAGGACTGGATTCATGTTCTTGCAACCATGGACACTCTTCCAAAGAAGCCTGGGGCAAGCTTTGCATGATTGGATAGTGCTAAAGTTACATTCATGTTCATGATCAATGCATTTGAGAGAGAACCAATGCCCATCTATGTACACAAGGGTAAACCAGTCCTTGAAAATAAACTTAAAAATCAAGAAGACTCATTCAATGGGTCAAGAAATTATCACCAATGAGTCAAATGTAATTCTTGGACCACTTTATCATATTTGCAAAGCATGCGACGTATAAGCTCACAACACATTAATTGACATCTGTAGATCTTGTAACAAGTGAAGATGAGGACCAAGAATATGAGTCCGTCCTAGAGCTTGCTTACTCCAGGACTAGTTTCATGTACTTGCAACCATGGACACTCTTCCAAAGAAGCATGGGACAATCTTTGCACAGTTGGACAATGCTAAAGTTACATCCATGTTTGATGCATTTGAGAGAGGACCAATGGTTGTGTTAAAGGATCTTCTACATGGAGATTTGTCTTGTCCAAGTAAACCAATAAAATAGTAGAATCCAAATACTATGAACAAAAAATTAAACCCTTGCACCAAGCATAAACAAAACATAGAGAGAATAATAATCAAGAGATATAATATTGGATGCAATATCCCTCTTGCCACATGTGTGGCTTCTCGTCCCACATGTGGTATTTAGATCATATTAACAAAAATAGCCCTTGGACCTATTAATAGAGCAATGCTTCAAAATTAGGTTTTTTTAATTACAAAAGTAACCTTTATTCAAATTCTAAGGCATCAAAAATAATAAATCCTTCATCCAATATTTATGTACAATGGGCCTACCATATTAATTCCAAAACAGTACACACATGTGCACTAAGCCAAAAATAATGCTAGCATCTAGGCAAGAGTTCACATCCAATGCCCATCACATCGACATCCTCATACTCATAGCCTTATTTATACAATCCACAATGTTAGGTCTAATTAAATTGGAATAATAATATTAACATCTGGTAGCAATTAATTGGACTCACTCATAACCAATTAAATTGGAATAATAATACTAAGATGTGGTAGCAATGTATGAAAGTCTACGGACTTATTGTATATAGTTACTTAAAGACTAGTAATAGAGATCGGACTATTTTTAATTTTGGTCGTCCTAGTGTGAAAACTAGTCACCTATATATAAGTCAATTTTGACAATAAGTAATACACAAACATACCCTTGTAATAGTTTTCTTGTGAGATCTCTTCCTTCGTCTTCTTGCTTGCTTGTATGCTATTGTGTTCTTACTTTATTAATGACAACAAGCAATACACAATCATACCCTTGCAATAGTTTTCCTTTGAACTCTCTTCCTTTCCTCTTATGTTCTTACTTTTACTGATGGATGCTTGTTTGGATAGGTGTGATTGTAGGATTCTCTCTTATATTAGCTTCTTCTTTTCTTCCTGTCTTTTAGGAGAGAGAACCATCATGAAGGACCATCTCTTCTTGCCTCCATCTAGGCATTGATAGATCTTCCTTCACCCATTGTGACAATAGAGTGAGGACGTGACGGACGAGCTAGCGCACCCACATGATGGGAAGTTGCATTTGCGGCTCAAAGGCAAGACCCAACACATGCTTTGGCAAGCCGAAGGTACGCTCTTAACTTGAACATATTCAACGCTATCGGCGGGGACTAACCTAGGGCTTAGCTCCTTTTTTTGTCCATTTCAAGCTATTGGGATTACCCAATATTGCTTAGTGTTGATTAGGAGGTCATACTCCAAAAAACATATGATTTTAGAGCCTTAGATATGTTTGTTTATTACTTTAATTTTGATTTTAAAGTTTATATTGCATTAGAGAATTCTATGTTCATCTCCTATTAGTAGGATAAAACCTTGGTTTTTTGGTGATTTACATGAAACTAGAGCACAAAAGTCTTAGATTTCATTGCTTTGATCCAAGATTTAGCTTAGCAATTGTGATTAAGAGTGGAATTTGCTCCAAAAACATGCCCATTAAGCTCCATTACATTGAATTAGAGTAGAAGCATGCTAGAACATCTAAAACCAATAAAAAACCTAATTAGTTGCATCATAATTCTTAATTAGGATTAAGAATACTAAACACATTCCATCAAGCCCAAAAATTTATGAAAACCACTAAAAACCAGCTCCTGGTAGTTAGTTCCATGCAAAAAGACACATGAGTTGTGTGAGTTGTGAGTCTAGACATGTGAGCTGTGCGAGCTTTGTGATTCTAAACACGTGGAGCTGTGAGCCTTGAGTCTGGGCATGTGAGCTGTGAGATTGGATACGTGAGTCGTGAGCATGGGTGGTAGGCGCACCAGTATGGACTAATTATTACAACCATAAAAACCCATGTACACCTACCCATGTCCTTGGAAGATATTCTTGTCATAGAATCTAGACCAGCTATGATTTCCAAGAAAAAAATATTGCCCTTTGTAATTTTTGAGAAATTAAGTACACTTATTATCTAATAAGAACATAATAACCCTGTCATAGGCCATGTTCTTGGATTTTCATGTCCCAAATAGGCCCATTTTACACCAGGGAAGTACATGAGCCGAGTTTATATACAAAAAAAGGTGTGAGCCTATATACGTGAACCTACATACGTGAGTTGTGAGCCACGAGCTGTGAACTTGGACATGTAAACCTATAGACGTGAGTTATAGACATAATCTATGGGCCATGAGCCTAGACACGTGAGATGTGAGCCCTAAGAATAGAGCTATAGATGTAATCTGTGGGCCATGAGTCTAGACACATGAGCTGTGAGCCTCGATCATAGAGGCGTGAGCATAGCCAAAAGAAAAAATAATAATTTTTTTCTCTGAAACCATTCTGAGACCTAATCTAAAAGCACCAGGGACCTTTGATGTGATCACAATCTAAACTAGTTATTGGAAACAATAATACAATCAATTGTAGTGCATAAAACTAGACCTCCTCTGCCAAGACTTTAGTCCCAATAAACGACCCAACACTCAGCAGAGTGCTCCCTAGACTCCTTCAGATCCACCTCAAGCGAGGAACTTTGGAAGAAAAATGAGCCAATGAAACACTGACGTGAGTGGAGGAGCAGTGGAACACCTAGAAATAGGAGCCACCATGATCCCTTGAACTTCAAATTCACCAATAGGCTCTGTGAATATTGCCTTAAATTTTACGAAGAAGGCGTTCAATTGCCCTATCTAGAGTGGGAGTAGGCACACGAAGTGATCAAATCGTGTTCGATGCCACAATGTTTCAGACATTTTGTGTTGATCTTGAGATGGGTTTATCCCAAGTAGACCATGACCAACAAGTAGCCCAACAATCACAGTTAACGGCAAATGGGTTATGTCTCTTTTGTTGTACCATTAGGGACAAGTATTCCACAATGCACACAACAACAAGCATACGCAATGCAAAAAACAAGAGGCCTAATCTCCACAGGATCCCACTATAGAAGTGCCTTTACCATGAAACTAAGTTCTGGTTCTTCTCTATTTGGACGAGGAACAGGGAACATGGGAAAGGGTAAAGAACCAATGTCTAGCACCTAAGAACTCAGAGTTGCCCAAAACCAAAGCCAATCCACATCTCAAGGATGATGATCAAATTTTATGAAAAACTAGCGACCCCATTCAGTACTTATTAGAGAAGTTTGATCAAATTTGTGAGCCCATGGGATGGATTGATGATCCCACCAAGATCCGTTCATTATAGGACTTTGCCTTGAAGGCAAAGTAGGCCAGTGGTTTAGGTCACTAAACCCACTTGAAAAAGCCAGCATACGAAGCCTTGAGATACACATTCATTGTGGGATTATCACCCAATGGAGCTAGATGGATCCCTATTTGCATAGATTTATAACCTTAAGCAAGCGGAGGGAAACAATGTAAGACTACATTGCTAGAGCCAAGTATATCCACACATGAGATGTTGCATCCGCTTTGCGAAAGACTGGATGACTTCTTATTGCTCATCGATTAATTTATGATTGGTCTCAAGAGAAAGAGTCTTCATGATTGGTCTCAAGAGAAAGAGTCTTCATGACTAGAACCAAGTATATCCACACATGAGATGCTGCATCCGCTTTGCAAAAGACTAGATGACTTCTTATTGCTCATCGATTAATTTATGATTGGTCTCAAGAGAAAGAGTCTTCATGACCATCTCTTTAGGTCTAGGCACTACATCTTTGATGAGTGTTGTTGTTGTGAGGTAGTAGACCTGGTAGACAATAAGCATGTAGAAGGCGTCCACCTGAACCAAGAGATAGGGACGCATCATCCAAAGCCTCATCATTGGGTGCCCAACGAGGACAAGCAAAAGTTGGTAGAGAACTTGCTTAATAATTTAGGCTAGGGGTTGGGCCAGCCTCAAGGCCTAGCTAGTACCTCAAGCAAGACACCCACATCTATTTCCATGAAGAGATATGGTTTGGTGTGCAATTTGTCATCAAAATCATAGAAGTACATAGTTTCCAATGCTAAGGCCTAAACAGCAACAATATTATGCTCATTGCCCAGCACCACGAGAACCATGACACAACTCATTGTTTGTACCAAGGAGACCCAAAACAAGGTGGACTTCCGCACCATGACATATGCTCCTTGCACGCGCAAAGGCAACAATTGGCCTTACTAGCTCCAATCACTTCTCATCGCATGAACAAGATCTAGTGCCTACATATCATACCCCTTTACCAGTGAGGTATGTATAGACTGCCCCAATCACCATATCCACCTCTCCCATACTACCACCCCAACTAGTTCCTCCAAGAAGAACCACGATACAATAGTACTCACTGACCCTACCCCCCGCAGAAACAGAAACCTAAAAATAAGAGAGCTATGAGTCTAACCAACAAGACCCATGTGACCATGGTGCACCCATAGACTACACCTTTCTATTTGAGGCCATGGTGCAACAAAGACTAAGAGACCTGCCAAATCCCCCTAGTGCTCCCGGCACTCCGAATCTTGTGCCGCCCAACCCCAATGTAATTTCTTATGGGGGGTACATGCTATAAGTACGACCTTGTATTCCATGTACACATTAATGCATCGAATTTTTCTATAGGATGCGTATTGGCACAACCTGGGGAATCCAAATTGGATTACCGAGTTTGCTTTACCAGACAACAATTAAATGATGTAGAAATAAACTACACCACAACTGAGCGTGAAGGGTTGGCCATGGTTTATGCTGTTAAGAAATACATACATTACTTGTTGGCCAATAAATTTGTATTCTTTGTTGATCATCTGGCCTTATTATATCTAGTGAATAAGCCATGTACCACGGGGAGAATCACACGATGGTTAATTTTACTCCTGGAATTCGAATTTACAATCAGAGTGAGAAAAGGAACATAACATGTTTTGGTAGACCATATGTCTAGAATTCCAAATAGATAACCTGCAACTAGCATTGACAATGACCTACTAGATACATGTCTATTCAAAATTGATATGTTGCCTGAGTGGAGCGAGGAAATATTTGAGTACCTAGCTCATAGTTTTCCACAAGATCAGCCCTTGAACAATGATAAGATGCATCGGCTTATTAAGCTGGCCACACCATTCAATTGATTACGGGAGAACTATACAAGCTAGGCAAGTTGATATCCTTAGGAGGTGTGTGCAAGAAGATCAGTTCGTCATGGTACTAGAAAAAGCACACTTGTCGAGAATAGCCGGAGGACATTTTGTTGGAGAAGTTACTGCTCGTAAAAAGTACTTCAAGAAGGGCTATGGTAGCCTACATTATTCGGAGGTGCCATAGAATTTGGGAAAAGATACGAGGAATGTCAATGATTTTCTATTCCATAATAGAAGAACAGAATGCCACTTACCCCTGTAATTGTGAGAGAACCCTTTGAGAAATGGGGTATTGATTTTGTTGGACCTATTAGTCCAACAGCGCATCCGTTTACAAGCTCGTTATGTAATCGTGGCCACGAATTATTTCACCAACTGGGCAAGAGCCTCTAAAAAAGTTGATGCTCGAACTACGGCCAAGTTCTTGTATGAATAGATCATTTCCAGATTTGGCTGCCCACTAGAATTAGTCAGTGAGGACTGAGGTTCACATTTCATAAAAAATGAGGTAATTTAGTATATACTTATAAGATTCCTTATAATCCAAAATCATCACCTTATTATCCACATGCGAATGGCCAAGCTGAGAGCACTAATAATATTTATGTGCTATCTTGACCAAGACCTTAAAATCCAGTCAAACGAATTGGGAACACAAGCTAACTACAGCACTATGGGCCTATCATATGTCATATAAGGTAGTGAGATGAGATACACTCCCTTTCGTCTTACTTATGGTATTGATGCGATAATGCCTATCATATGTCATATAAGGTAGTGAGATGAGATACACTCCCTTTCGTCTTACTTATGGTATTGATGTGATAATGCCTATGGAATTCTTAGTTCCAAGATTACGTATTGCGGTACAAGAAAGGCTTACAAAAAATGTGTTAGCTGAGAGGCTAATTGACTTAGAAAAACTTGATAAAACTAGGATTATTACATCACATGGGGGGCATATGGTCAAGAAATTACGAAGAAAACATTAGCTTAACCATAACCTAAAACACGAAGAACTTGAAAAGGGGGACCTTGTCCTCATGTATCGTGTTCGAAGCACCAAGATAAAGAAATTAAAATACAGAGGGTTAGGACCTTTTAAAGTTTTTGAAATCACCCCTCTCAAGGGTTAGTCCGAATCAAAACCATCGATGGGGTGGAAATGGAGGGGTATATCAATGGGAAAAATGGATAGTACAACTCAACGATGGCAATGAAACCATGACGATCCCATGATGGAGTCCCTTGAATAAGGGAAAGCAGGAAATTACCTACGACATGGAGCCACCAATGCCAAACAAAATGAAAGAATCCACAGAACAGGCATCCTTCTCAAACCAGCATCATCACTCAAGAGGACCACAACAAAAGCACTATATGTATCTAGTACAACAACAATGGGTTCCCAAATCCCAGTTCAAGCCCAAGGATACTATGATAATGAAAAAACCTCATGGGCGTCAAGGCAAAGAAATAAAGCTTCATGTAAGAGCCACGAGATTCAAGCCAATTAAAGAAAGCAGCAACCCAAGCGCGCCAGAACATCACTCAGACTTCAAAAGAGGTGGGTAAGGAAAGCCTTACTAGCAGCACCAGGGCTACTATCAAGGAACGACAAAAGTATGGGTACCAAAGAACAACACAAGATCCAATATGGCATTTAACTCCAAAAGAACAAAAGAAATCCATAGGCACAAGCCGAATCAAAGCCCAAATATTTCAAGTGTCAAGACCACCAGAATTGGTCTAGAGGAAAAAAGCTAATCACCCAAGTAAACAAGGGAGTGCAACACCGCCAACGTCACCCCAAGAAAAGATCAAGAAGAAAAACCAAATTCTTGAAAATGAAGTGAACCCACATTCACAAGTAACACAACAAGTTGCCAAAGGTTCGGTTGATGTACTTCTCCACTAGGTGGAAGGGAAACTAAAGAGTTCTCACATAGAACTAAAGCATCTTCAACACATACCCACATACTCCAAAGTACCAACTTGGCTCCCATGGCAATAAGAAACAAGGAGGGCTACAAAAAGTACTTAGATACTAGGTCAATCACTTCAATTGTTAGTGAGTACAAGGTAAATGGTTAAGCATTCATGTTGATGCCTATCCCATTCCACGCTGTGAAACAAGTTCATATGTTTCACGTGCTTAGTTCTACTCCTCTAAATGCATATTCCTTGTTGTGGAATGTTTGAGCATATAGGACTCCCTAGGTTATCAACAATTGCATGAGGGAACGAGGGCTATTTCATGTCATGAAACGCTTTTGGGCTATTTCACGTCATGAAACACTTCAGGACTATTTCACGTCGTGAAATGCTTCAGGCCTGTTTCACGTCGTGAAACACTCCAATCCAATTCACACCATGAAACGGCCAAAAAATCCAACGAATCGTCTCTAGCCATGTGGCATGCCCAATTAAGGTGATTGTTGGGCTGACGGCTAGAGCATAAATACGTTGATTTTCCTCTTTCATGCACTTCTGCTCATCATCATCTTGTTCGCCAATCTTCTTCTCCCATGGTCCTTGCTCATCGTCTGCGCTCCACAATCTTAGCTTTTTGCCCCCACGATACATTCTCAGGTAGGAGCTCTACAGTCTCTTTATGTGTGCTCCCATTCAATTCTCTATTGAAAAACCTCGATAATGTCTGCACAATATGTTTTTTCAAAAATACAATGCTTGTATTAAGACCATATTGGAAAATTTGGAAAAATTCCCAAGACTTTGAAAATTTTCTTTTCAATCCACTTTTTGGTGTGTCTTAAGCATACAAACCCAAAAGTTGTCAGAGAATGTGCATTTAAAACCTACTCTTTAAGCTCTTTCTAATGATATGTCACATGAGGGGGTTTTGACAAAATCTTAAAAAGGTTCACCATGGTCCCCTTTTTACAATCTTGCAAAATGGGAACTGGGAATTTTCCAAATTTTCTAATATGGTATTTATTGGTTTCTTTATTCTCCTTTTTTATCTTTTTTTCATCATCATCTCCCCTTCATAAGACACTAATACTATCTTCAACTTGATCAAAGAATACAAATTGCATAACGTGAGATAATAGTTTACTGTTTCACGACTTCAAATCAAGCCCTACACTTTCACGAATCATCTACTAACTAAAAAGTCACTTACGGGTTAAAAAATCACTAACTTTCCACTTTCAAAACTTTCACACCATCAATCAATAGACTCTTGTTTCACAGAATAACCTCTTTCACGATTTAACATTTCATGGAATAATCTCTTTCATGATTTAACACTTCACAGAATAACCTCTTTCACGATTTAACATTTCACAGCATAACCTCTTTCATGATTTAACATTTCACGGAATAACCTCTCACGATTTAGCAGTTCACGTCGTGAATAGCATTCTACTATTTCACGGCCTAATATGTTCACACATTCTCATGCTTTAACAGCTATTTCACATAATCACTCTTTCATGCAATAGAGTTTCACGAACTAACACCTTTCATGGACTAACCATAATCACTCTTTCATGCAATAGAGTTTCACGAACTAACACCTTCATGGACTAACCATTTCACGCAAAAAATCTTCACGACGTGAACAACATTCTGCTAGTTCAGAAAATAACAACTTCACGACATGAACTTCCTTCTGCTAGTTCACACACTAACTTCTAAGTCACGTATATCTTCTAATTCACCACATCACAATACTGTCCATGTTGGTCACCATATTGACACTCTTTCCATCATGCACCAAGAGCTCCTACCAATCAAGGGGACTGATAATCTCTGCTAATATTATAGATGGCTACCACCGAGGACTCTGACCTGCAGTTTGAAGGGACCTGAGCCGTGACTCAAGCCAGCACCACAGGATCACTGGTCCCACAAAGAAAAAGAGAAGACCACGGGGCAACAAAGTAACTTATTTGGGGCCTTATGCCAAGGATCTCAACGATACCACACTACAGGAAGCCATTCAAACAAAACAAGGCAAGATTCTCTTTCAGTACCACGGCCCAGAGTGCCTTAAGATCTTGGAAGATACAGATGGCCAGTATAAGCTGGAAAAGGTGGGATCTTTATGGTCACAAGAACAAAGAGTGTGGCATTGTCACCTCCTTACCACTCATTAATTGCATCATTAACTGCATACATGTAGAATTATGGAAGCATATCTAAGACAAGACAAATCAGGTGCAAGCCCTCAAAGACCAATCATCAGTTGCAACCAACACCACCACACAAGGACGTCATCTCATTAAAAGTTTAAACATTGCAAGGCTAACAACCATGGAAGGGCATAATTGGCTATTGAGCAAGACCATAGTCAAAACAACCAAGGAGAATGAGGAGCTAAAAGCTCAATTAGATCAAGCCAAGGAACAGCTTTGAAAGGAGGTGGTGCACACTAAAGAGAAAGACGTGCAACACACACAACAATTGAAGGACACTCACACCATATTCCAAGTCAAAGAAGAGGGGTACACCGAACAAATCAATGAGCTCAAGGAAGAAATTTCTACCTTGGAATAAAAGTAACACCTCTAAATAGAACAAGAACATCTAAACAAAGCACATGCAGAAAGACTAAGAGACCTCAATGAGGCTATAAGTGCTAAGACAAAGGAAATGGATCAGATGCTAGTAAGCCACCAACAACAGGTTCTTGAGCATGTAAACCAACAACTCCACAATAGCCAAACTTTGGCACAGGAGAGCCTATAGTAGCTGGTAGAGGAGGCTCAAGCTCAAGCCACCACCCACATGAGTGCTAAAGAAGAAGCCAAACAACCAAAGATACACAGAACTAGCAATTGCTCAAGATGCATGTGAAGCAGCCATCTCCACACTCCTCAATGACAAGGACTCCATAATCTAGCAACTAGAACAAAGGCTCGCCATCCAAGAATGCCCTCAAAAGGAGTGAACAAACTGATGAGCTTCGTCACAACTCATCGAGCGTGCTTTGCAGATAGGTTCTTTGCCGGTGACTCCTCGGGCCCCTCCTCAAACTCTTACTTTGTTTTTATCTACATTAACACTCTCTCTCCTTCAATATGAAATTAATCTCACAAAAGACCTCAATTTAGGAGATCTAAACCTTATACACTCCTTATACATCAGAATACAAAGAGAAATGCTGACCCTACACTAGTAATGAGAATACTAAGGGGAGACATAATTCTTACTAACCCAACTTATATCTTCTTTTTCCAGCTACACCCCATCGTGCCCAACCTTCGTATAGTTGGTGTCGGGTGTTACAACATTCTATCATTTTGGATGACAGTGTCAACAAACTCGACCTGTTCATGCCAAATGACATGCTATCCACACCAGCCAACTACTCTGAGGTTTTTGCTTGAAGCTACCAGAGTGGATCATTAGCCATGGGTGGGTTGAAGTTTATGAGACACACCAATATCTAAATCTATCTGAATCCACCTTATATCATCCCCTGGGTATTATAAAACTATATAAAGAGATACATAAACATCCCCTGGGTATTATAAAACTATATAAAGAGATACATAAACATCTGGAGACAATGCTAACTAATGTTATATAAGATTTTGATCTTGAACATATTGAATATCCAATTATAGCCTAAGAAGAGATCAAATACCTCCATGAGTTTATGAAAACTGTGAAACCCCCACAACCTCCACCCAATTCAAGGGAAGGGCAAGAGGATAATCCAGGATCCTCCACCTCTATAACTTACCCCGTGTTTACTTCCCTTTCAACAAGTAAACTGATAAACCCCTATCCTAGTGTATCTTCTACTAACCAAACTGAGCTAGACTGTATATTTTCTCGTTATTATTTTACCCATGTTGAATTTCCCACTAACCCTCTTGACCCCGAGGAGTTGTCGGCAACTACTCTATCTCCACCATGGCAGCTCAATGAGGTACATAATCTACCTCCTCTGATGATTTACAAGCTTTTACTAATGAAAATGTCATCGAGTCTTTATTAGCTGGCTGTAGAATAGAGGGCCTCATAGGAGTAGGGAATCCCCTCCTAAAGCTCAAATTGATGTTCAAAGTGCTGATGCAAATTACACCCTTTGAGCCAACACGGAGAATCTTGCCAGAGGCCTACTCTACCATGGACTCAGCAACCATATGTGCCATATCCTCTACGAGCCCCAATGCCTATAACTTAGAGGAGCTGCTACCACTGGGAGGTGAAGGAACTTTGTGGGAAAATGTGGCAAGGCACACTAAACTGGCAAACCCACACTTGGCTGACCTGCTGGAAATTTGCATCGTCACATTTACGATTAGTCATTATTTTTGCAAGTGGCGCAAGCAGCATCAGTCCATATACACAAGGTAGATATATAGCAATAGTAGCAAATGATACCAACCCCCGCCTGGTGGACTTTGGAATACAGCTTGATTGGAAAAAGGAGTATCTCACATTGCTAGAGTAGAGCTTTCAGTACCAGTGCTCCCCACCAACACAAAGAGTGGACCCACTATACATGCCAATCAAAAGGTGGATCTCTCCTTTATAGTTCCACGAGGCAAAGCAACAAGATTCCCACGTATGCTACAACTCCCTCATCAGTTCTCACCATCAACATTTCAAAATATAATCAGTCAAAGAAATCAGATACTGACATGGATACGAGCATGGCGCAGAATACCAAATCCCGACATTGTGGCTATCGTAAGATTTTTGAAGTTGATCATGGTTCTTATCGATTAACCAAAGGAAAGGTATAATAGATATGAGGCAGAGCAGTTATGCTTCAACATGAACAGAGGGCCGAATGAACACAGAATGATGTTATATTATCATCAACCCAAGTGTCTACCAGGATACATGTATGTCACATTTGAAGACATGGTAGACACCGGGTTCTAGACATCACACTCAACATTCAGAAGAACCCTCAAAAAGCTTCAATCACGTCGAAACTTCTATAGATATGAGTTCAACTGACCATGTCCTTTGACCTAGGTAAAGGTATCTGAGGATAGAACCTGCATCAAGTAGGGGGGGATGTTAATCCCATTTTGGATTAACAAAGATGCTCCTCCATTTGAGGACAATAATAAGTGTTATGCAAAGGCACTATAAAGGTTGTACATTATGGGACACTGGCCAAGCAAGGATTTAGTTAGTAAGTTTTGGGCACCCAAGTGTAAATAAGGGCCAGTTGTATATAAGGCAATTTCTCATAATGGAAACACACAATCCCCTGCTGTGAGAGCTCGTCTTGTCTTGTGTATGAGAGAGAGAGAGAGAGAGAGAGAGAGAGAGAGAGTACTCTAGTGTATGTGTCTCTTCTATGTTTGTGTATGGGAGAGTGAGAGGATGATTGCGTTGCATTGTGGTGTGAGCGACTCTGCGATGGACAGAGTGGAGGTGGAGATTGGACGATTGGAGCTTCCAAAAATGAGCTTGGAAAGCCTCAAGGAGGGGATGTGATCTCAAAGCATTGGTAAGTACCCCACGATGGTTATTGTCTATTGCTTCTTCATATTGTGAATGGGTGGAGTTCTATTGGGAGGTGAAGTAGGCCATAACACTTGTTTAGTCACCAAAGGGTATCATGCCTAGAGAGAGGGCATTGACTATGATGAGACTTTTGCGCCTATGTCACGTATGACCACCATCCGCGCTATTTGTTGCATTGGCTATGCATAAAGGTTGGAATGTGCATCAACTGGATGTCAAAACTACATTTCTAATATGTGATTTTTCGAAAGAGGTTTATCTATCACAACCTCTAGCTTTGTTCAGAAAGATGTAGAGTATAAGTTATACAAATTGCATAAAGCACTTTATGTCCTCAAATAGGCCCCTCGTGCTTAGTATGAAAAGATTCATGCATACTTGATCTCTCATGGTTTTTGAAATAGCCCTATTGAGTACCCTCTATGTTCGCAAACAGGGGGATGATCTCATAATCCTGAACCTTTATGTGGATGATTTGCTTGTAACTGGTCTTGATGAGGGGCAAAATTCAGCTTTCATTGTTGCTAAATTACAGCATGCATTTGATGTTTCAGACATGGGCATTTGCATTATTATTTGGGTATCCAATTTATACCAGTTGAGGGGGGCATCATGCTAACTCAAAGAAGATACATTGAGCAGCTCTTAGAATGGTTTCAAATGATAGATTGCAAACCTGTTTCTACTCCTGTGGAACCAAGCTTACGACTATCACTAGAACAGTTCCAAATGATAGATTGCAAACATATTTCTACTCCTGTGGAACTAGGCTTAGACTATCACTTGAGGAGCCCTCTGAGCCTTTTGATGTTGCCCCTTATTAGTAGGCTGTTGGATGCCTTATATATTTATGCACTACCTATCTTGATATTCAGTATGCAGTGTCGGATGAGTAGATTTATGTATTGCCCTAGTACTCAATAATGGCAAGCAGTGAAGCATGTCTTTCGTTACCTTCAAGGCACTCAAGAATTTGCATTTCATGGATCAACAAGAAGTAGTCCTATTGTGTTAAACCTTCGTAGTTGGTGTTGGGTACTACAAAACTCTAAAATTCTGGACAACACTGTCAAACAATTAGACTTGTTTGTTCTAGATGATATTCCCGAGACACCGTGTAAGATCCCTAACCCCATCGGGCGCAACGAATTTAGGGGTGCTAGCAGCGGAAGTAGCACTTCTTGCACGAGGCAGGGTCCCAATCTCAGGGCCTCGCCCACGAATATCCGGATAGGAGACTAATCCATCGGTTCTTCCAAAACTAAACTCGCAAAAACTTTCCCTTGCCCGGAAAGCATGGGCGATTCCTCCAGGATAACTTTTCTCTAACATAGTCAAAAGCCTTAACTAATAGAATTGATCTGACCGAACCCGTAAGTCCCATAGTCAGATCAGGGAAAAGATTGTACTTAGATCATAGAGACCACTGCTTTTTTTCCTCATCAAGAGGCACAGCCATTGATTCTTTTCCATAGAACAATTTTTGTCCGGGATTTACTTCATCTATCGTACTATATAGAAATTGAGTCTCGATTTAGGGATCCATCAGTCCAGCCTAACCCCATCCAGCAGTCCCATGGATTAGCCAACCGCCCAACCACTGTAGTGATGGGATCCAATTAGGAATTTTGGTAAGGTTTTGTCCCGAGTACTAGGGAAAAGAGTTCACAGGCCCCCTAGTAGCTGGATATTCATGCAAACATAAAACTAGTCATACCACTTACACACCCAATATGAACTTGCCTTTTTAACAGATTCAATAATCTTTAAGATAATCATTTAATGAAACCATAGTGTTACTGATCATAATCCTCTAATTGTCCAGCTGAATCCTAATTTCCAATTCCTTCCTTCATCGATGTACCTATGGCATCATTGGCAACTAGAACGCTCACCACCTGTTTACTCAATAGTTCCTAGCTCATAGTACCCGGCAATATAATCACATAAAAATATCTAGATGGAATCTCCGTTGAAGATGAGCAAGATCAACCAACAGATCCATATAAAAGAGCCATGGACTCATCCGTTGAGGACCAGCAAGGTCAATCAACCAGATCCATGCCCGGACTCAGAAAACAACTCTTACTCCTTGTACCAATATCTTCCCCGACGTACTTGTGGGTATCTTCGGTAACCCAAAGCCCGAGCACCATATGGTCAGCACCCTCTAGGATCCGTCGTAGGTCACCTAGCGCTTCACTCATAGGTCGCTTCCTTGGTCCCTCATCCACTGTACCGGAAGCTCACCATTTAAATCAAATCGAGGCTAGTCAAGACCTCGGCTGACCTTGCTATGCGAGACGTCTCCGTCAGCAATTGCAACTTTAATAGATAGGTCTCTACGACCTCATTCACAAGACGGTCAAAATGCTTCCCCAACATTCTTGACATAAAACAGTCATTTAAAAATAGGTTTCACATATAAATACAGTTCCAACAATATTTCCATCTTTTCTCATTACTCCGTATCCTTTCACACGTATCCTTTCACATTAGTCCCCATCTTTTCTCATCTTACCACAATTTTATTTTCTTCATCGATTCCTATCACATCACATCATTCCCACATCAAATCACATCCAATCGCATCATCCACACATCAATCCATATCATCCATACATCCATCCACATCAATCCACATTATCCAGAGCTCCCTGGTTTGCTTGCTTTTTTCTGCATCTGTCAGGTACCACCTCCACTAAAAATGTTCTATCTCCTTCAAATCTTATCCAAATTCAAAAATTTTTGAATAAAAAGTTTAGCAACTCATAGAACTTTACTTGTACCAAAGGAATTAGGCCAATTTGATATAGTCAAGGATTAATGCCTTGATTAAAAAAGCTCTGTTTTTGGACAGACTTTCTGCAAACCTGCACACCTCTGCTAATTGAGTTCAATGAGCTCCAAATACATCAAGTGAGATGCCCCAAATGTTATCTTGCTCTCAATACCACTTTTGCTAAGTACTCCAAGCTTTAAAGCACCAAGATTGATGTTCAATTGAGTGAATTAAACCAAAACTTTGCAAACTGTCCAAGCATCTGCACCAGAAATGCGCGGCCTGCTCCTGGGGCCTATAGAGAGAGGGCTTTTCACAATTGAGTTGACAAGCTTCTTAGCAATGACCTAATGCATCATGGGTATGAAGGGTTTGGCTCAATTTTGCTTCTAGCTCCTGCAATCAATCCGAGGGTATGTCCACTGTTTTTGTGAAAAAACCAGAACTTTTACATAAATTCACTTTCACTTGAATTTGCTCAAATCTTTATGCATCAATCTGCTTCAAGATTCTGTATGTTACTTATGCCCACTTTGCTAATACATGTGCAAGCTCAAATACACGTGCCTTTGTGTATACATTTGCCAAGAGTACATTCACTTCAAGCTTTCCATGAAAGCTTTAGAGAAAAAACCAGAAATTTGCACTTGCTTTATGCAGTTCAATCTTCACTGAACCTGCTCTTTGGCACCTGCAATCTGCTCAAGGGAGTTTTGCTACTCTTACCAGTTAGGCCAAGATTCAGATCTGTAACCGAGGTGAGCTCCACAGCTTTCTTTTTCTCCACAGCTTCAATGGCTTCCTTCACAGCTTTTTCTTCTTCTTCCCTCTTCTCTCACTCACTCTCACAACACAGCTAATGAGCTCTTGGCTCTGATACCATGATAAAAAACAGAAGCAGGATGGAGCACACACAAGAGAAGCAAACCCTAATCCATAACTATCAATCATAAAGAAGGAGAGAAGCCATAGTCACAATCTCTCTCACACACACAAAGAGGAACTCAACATAGTGTTATGTCCACACTACAAAGTAAACCTAATGTAATGTCCACACCACACATGACCAGCTGGACGCGGTCATAAACACACCACACAATATCTATCTACCATACTGTCACTCTGTCAGCACCCATGTGCTATCCTCCAGCTGTATACGAGCTTGACATTTCAACAGGCCATGCAATCTGAAGATTTCCTTAAGGAACACTCTAGCTACATCCACTGCAGTGTAGGTTTCTTTTACTGGAATCAGATGGAAAACTTTGGTTAGTCTGTCAACTACCACGAAGATGGAGCTGTAACCTGATTACACTGAAGGTAGTCTAGTAATAATAAAATCCATACTGATACATTCCCACTTCATTTGGGGGATGTCTAATGGATGTAACTTCCCAGGCATTTTTACTCTCTCGACTTTGACTTTCTTACATATCAGGCATTTACGTAACCTGATTGCACTGAAGATAGTCTAGTAATAAAATCCATACTGATACATTCCCACTTCATTTGGGGGATGTCTAATGGATGTAACTTCCCAGGCATTTTTACTCTCTCGGCTTTGACTTTCTTACATATCAGGCATTTACGTACATAATTAAGTACATCCTTTTTTAGTCTAGGCCAAAAGAAGCTTTTCTTTACAGACATGTAGGTCTTGATGAAACCTGGATGTCCTGCTATCTATAAGGCTATCATGGGCGTTATTCAGAATTTAACCCTTAGTTCCCTCATCATTAGGAATGCATAGTCTGCTATTATAATACATAATTCCTTCATCCAGGCTGTATTGATGAAACCTGGATGTCCTGCTACTATAAGGCTATCATGGGCTTTATTCAGAATTTGACCCTTAGTTCTCTCATCATTGGGAATGCATAGTCTGCTATTATAATACATAATTCCTTCATCCAGGTTGTACCCTTGAACTCGGTTCAACTCCTGAGAAGTTTTGCTTTCCTGCATAAGTAGGGTAGCAATAGGGCCAAAGAATCTATCCTGCATGATCTTCTCTCTTGCTTCATTAATCAAATGGATTTGACACCATTGTGATTACAAGCAAGGAGGCTTTTTTGCTGAGGGCATTAGCTACCACATTTTCTTTGCCTAGGCGGTACTTGATTTCAAAATCAAATTCCTGCAGGGTCTGTATCCACCTTCTTTGGCGCATGCTGAGATCCTTCTGAGTGAAGATCCACTTTAAGCTCTAATGATATGTCATCAAAATGAATCTTTGACCTAGTAAGTAATGTCTCCACAACTTCAGGGCATAGACTATTGAAAGTAGCTCCAGGTCATGGACAAAATAATTTCTCTCATGCGTTTTGAGTTTTCGGGATTCATAGGCCACTGCATGACCTTCCTGGATGAGCGCACCTCCCAGGGCAAAACCACTAGAACACCATATTAGTGAATTTGGGAATTTTCCAATTCCCATTTTTGAATACTTAAAAAAGGGGACATGGATAACATGTTTGTAAGTTTCTCAAAACCCTATCATATGACCTATCATTGGAAAGCGCTTGAAAAATAGAATCTAAAGAGCTATAAAGTGCTCATTTTGGATTAGTGGTGTTCAAGTTATGGTTAATCCAAACTTTTGACCACGTGTCCCAAACTTGTGGGAAATTCCCATATTCCTCAATATGGTGTTCTAGCATCAGTTACTACCTCAAAGGGTAGAGAGAAATTTGGCAACTTCAGAACGGGATTGGTTACCAAGGCAGTCTTCAGCTTATCAAAAGCGCTCTGACCCCTGGAAAACCATTGAAACGGGGTATTCTTCTCTTGAGAAGATTAGTTAGGGGGGAAGCTATGAGAGCATACTTAGGTATAAAAATTCTATACCAATCAATTAATCCCAAGAATCCCTTGACTTCTTTCACTGTCTTTGGTTCAAGCTAATCTATGACTGCTTGGACTTTTGCGAAATCTGGAGAAATTTCATCTTTGAATACCAGAAAGCCCAAGTATTCAATATGATTGACAAAGAAAGTGCATTTGCTCTTTTTTGCAAAGAGTTGGTGCTTCCTTAGAATCTCAAGAACTTTACAGACGTGAGCTTCATCGTCAGCTGCATTCTTTGAGTGAATCAAAATATCATCAAAGAAAACAAGAACAAAATCATCCAAGTATTCTCTGAGAATGTGCTACATTAGGCGATTGAATGTAGCTGGGGCATTTGTCAATTCAAACGGCATGATAATAAATTCATAGTGCCCATAACAAGTATTGATGGTTGTCTTCGGGATATCTTGATCATTAATCCTGATCTGGTAATACCCTGATCTGAGATCTATCTTTGTGAAGATCTCGGCTCCATTTAGCCTACCCAGAAGCTCATCAATTCTAGGGATAGGATACTTATTCTTAACTGTCAGTTGATTGAGACCTCTGTAATCCACACAGAGTCTTAACGTTCCATCCTTCTTTTTCTAAAAGAGAACTGGCGCTCCCCAAGGTGAAACACTAGGTCTTACAAACCCTTGTTCTAACAGCTGCCTAAGCAATTCCTTGAGTTCAATTGGTTCAGGGACTGGCATTTTGTATGTGCGCTAGGCTACTGGGGCTGAGCTCCGGGGGTCAATTCTATCTCATGATCTACTTCTCGAATTGGAGGCATCTCAATTAGCTTTGCTGGGAATAAATCATCATACTCACTTAACCATTCTGGTTCTTTAGCCTTTAACTTTATGTCTACCATATTCATTTTGACAACTTAAATGAGCTACTTCTTTCTAAGTCCTTTTAGTAACCTAGAAGCTTTTACTAATTGCAAATCTGGGGATCTGAAAATTCCAGTTCCTTGAACTTTGTTCCCGTGAAGGTCACGAAAGGAAATGGTTCCATTGTGACAGTGAATGTCAACTTGCTTTTTGTGGAGCCAATCCATTCTAAGGATTCCGTCAAAAACTCCCAAAGGTAAGACTCTGAACTGACAGTCAGTTACATTCCCATCTAGATTAAACTGAATACGATCTGTCTCATGGTGAGTGAAAAGAATCTTTCCACTAGCCAATTTAACTTACATAGGTTTCCCTGATTTCTGTTCTAAGACTAGCTTACGCAAGCATCCTGGGGAAATAAATGAATGAGTACTACCCGAATAAATCAAAAGCTTAAATGGCTTACCCTTATACTCAACTGGAGCATGGATGACAGAGAATTGACAATTTGGCCCTTGGTTTTCAATCGCAGCATAAATCTGACCTCTTTCCTCTTCCACTACTTCTCCTATCATCGTAACTGCTCTGGCTGCTCTGCAGATTGGGGAGGAACTCTTTTTCTTTGGTTACCCCAATTCTTGGAGGGAGTTCTGAGATTACTTTGAATAGAGGTAGATGGTTGGAGCTAGAGTCCTCTTGGGATTTCCCTGATTTTGGCAAGATGGTTGACTGATACAAAGGGGCTGGTCTCTGCACTCTAGGTCCTTGACTTCCCTGTCCTCTTGACATGGCAGGAGTTGGGAAATCTTTAAGTTGGTGATCGAAACCCTGACACCCAAAACACGTGTTCTCACTTTTAAGCTCATCCCTCTAAATCCTTGAAAGAGGCGGGGCTCCTGAGAAAGTGTTCTTCCTTCACTTCTGAATTTCCTAGCATCTTGATTTTGATTAGGGCCTTGCTGCCTCTTTGGGGGTGGAAAGTTTGAAGCACTTCCCGGGGTTTGGAATCTTTTAAAGTTTGAGGGTGCAGGCTTCGGTGGGGGGACTTTAACAACAAATGCTTTGGCAAAGTCCTTTGCCATTCTGACAGCTTCTACCACCCATTGAGACTGGTTTGGCATTTTTCACTAAAGTGTCCAATGGCTCGTTCATCCCTCGAATGAATCTGGCCATTAGCTGCTCTTCATCCAAAAGTGGAGAATATTTGAGGATAAGGGAAAATGCCTGATGGTATTCTTCAATCGTCCGGCTATCCTGCTTCAATTCCAAGAACTCATTTATTTTGTTTTCCAGGAAGCTCGGAGGACAGAACCTCTTCCTGCTGAGGTAAGCTTTAAGATTTGACTAGGTCTAGGTATTTCAGTCGAGATGGTTTGTTGTCTTGCAAATGGTTCCTCCATGCGACCCTGGCCATTTTCACAATTTTTAATCTGGCGAGAGTCATCTTGCTCTTCTTGTTATTATAACCAGTTACATCAAAATACTCTTCCATTGCCTCGATCCATTTTTTCACTACTTCTCCTAAATATAGCTGTTCCCCTTCACCCTTGAAGGGACCAGGTTGGGATCGGTGTAGGGCTTTACGAACGTCCGGATCTAACTCTTGGTAGTAAGAGGATCCAGCTGCCTACCATGGGCCGCGCACCTCATGATTCTGACAAAATGATATTTTTGTTAACTTAACTTTGTCATAAGATTTATGACTATTTAATTTTTTAGATTTATTTCTTAAACAATTAAATATTCCATCATAATTCTTGAAAACAAGATTCACTCTGATAATTTTATTAACTAATATTCACAACTACGAAAACAATTTGGAATCTTTTGCAAAACATCATTTATTATCAAAAGTTTTTGATATATACATAGAGCGTCTCGGTTCCAAAAGTCACCGCCTCAATCACGTATGCATAAGAAGGTGATACTATGATGGAGACATGCTATGATATACACGATTCATCACTGATAATGGTGATGTAATTCTTCTCCTAATAGGAATAAAGCGGCTAAGAAGTCTAAAAATATGGCAAGAAATTCTAAAATTTTGGGGTGAGTGATTATAGAGTTGTACATAATGAACAACTCCTAGCCTTATCAAGATCATGGCTAGTGGGATATTCTGTCTGAGTCTCTATCGTTGATTGGTATTGACGCGAATACTTTGCCCTCCAGAGAACCACATATGCTGACATCGCTCTACTGGATCAGGAAAGTATAGATCCTCAAAGTGACGAGCGAGTCTCACTTTGCTTTCTCAGGTTGTAGCGGAGTTGATGAGATTTTCGAAGGCAAAGGTGATCATATCCTGACTCTCGAAGAGTCCAAGAATGCTAGATAGATTTGGGGTATCCATCTAAAAATCTAGTTCAATTTATGAGTTTTCAATTTATGAAGTTCATTTCAAACATAATCTTAACAAGTGAAAACATTATTTTCCAGATTTACTTTAAAATTTTAGGCAATTTTTGCTCTGCTGTTTCGTAAGTTTACAACAGCGGTCTAATACCAACTGCTGTGAGACCCCTCTGCCCCCCCCTCCGTGCACCGGGGATTCTCGGTTGTTTGCTAGCAGCAGAAGTAGCTTCCTTCCACCTTTTTGATTTTCTTAACAAATTTTCTAATGGGGTCAAGAGACTAAACTATCATTCACCTGATTAAACCAGATAGAAGGAAAACTACCACTGACTTAGTTTGAAGAAATCAACGCTTTTTTTCTTAACCGAAATCAGGCACAGCCATTGATCCAATCATTTGAGAAAATTAATGCTTTTTTCCTAACTGAAGTCAGACACAGCCATTGATCTACTCATTTGAGAAATTCTTCAGGTTTTTATTTAACTACTCAAATTCTAGGTGTATTCCTATTATTTCAATTTAATTTTATTAAAACTCTACTGATTCTAGCCTACCCCATCCGGCCCATGGTTAGCCATCACCCAACCACACTGGAATCAATAGAACTAGACAATTACTCACCCACCCATAATTGAATGCATTTCTTAACTTTTGCTTTCAAATACAAATACGCACACACTCCTCTTTAAAACTTTAACATATAAAATAATCCATTGACAAACAATTATTGGTTTACTGATTTCAGAACTCAAAAATTCCATCCAGACCCTTGTTTCTCAAAAAACAGTATCACTCTAGACTCTCCGTTGAGACCAACTTGTCAGCAAAATGAGATCCAATAACAGATTACAATAATCATTTTGTCCATCATACATATCTTCCACGACATACGCATGGGTGTCATAGGAACTGCGAGCCCATGCATCTCCTAGTCAAAACCCTCTAGGATCCTCCTTAGGTGTCCTAGCACTTCACTCAGAGACCGCTTCATCGGCCCCCCTCGCCCATCGTACTAGAAGCGCACCATTTTTCAGCCATACTGAGGCTGGTCAAGACTTGGGTAGGCTTTGCCGCGTGAGTCATCCTTTGAACACTCCTCGCCAGCTGTTGCAACCAAAATTCCCTTAGAAAAACATATACCAAATGCTCCCTCCAGCATTCTAGCGTAAGACAAAAGGATATGACAACTATGGTAAGCTTTATAGAGAAGCAAGTATCAGATTTGCAAGGCATAAGTGCATCAAAGTTTTCCTATGGTGTATGATGCAATAGAGAGGAGCTTCGAAGGGAGCATGTCTGTAGCATGGCAGGTTGAAGCGTAGCATAGCAAAAAGGTATTCATGGTGGGTAGAAGTCATGGCTAGCTATAATAAGAAGACAACCTTTTGATGAGGGTTTGGATCTACAATGGATGGCGTAGTGCAAGAGAAGCCACAGGAAGTATACCATGGAAGCTGCAGAGGAAGCAAGTAGCCCTGGCGAAATGTAAGAAAGGAAAAATTTAACACTAAGAATATGAAGGTAATGATGGGAGGTCTTCATGATGGTACTTGCAAGAAGAGTGTCACAATAGCTGAGTAGAGGTGCATGAGCAAGACAAAAACATGAGGCCTGTGAAGTTCTTAGCCATGGCGGATATAACGAGCTAGGAGAAGACAAGTAGCAAGGGGGATAAGCTTGGGATGCAAGTCCCTAGGCACATATTTGTAGGTTTGAGTACAAAATTTTGGTCAAGCAGTTGAGACATGTTGAATGTTTTTCTTTCAAAAAGATAATATAAGGTTACCCTAAGGAAAAGAGAATGCCCATTTACACCACTCGTTTACTAAGCCCCCATTCACATGCTTTAAAGTATTTGTACTCACATGCTATTTTTTTGGGTAGGTTTTGAAATATATTTTTTGAAAAATCCTTCCTTAGCCCTTAAAAAATAGCTGGATGTCAGCTTCACAAAAGCCGTGGATTTTGACCTCATTGGACGGGTGCCCTGCCCTTGCCTTGATGCATAAAAAGGATTATATTTTCTCACCGAGATTATGAGAGTCCCTTGCCCAAGCCCGTGGGTGCTCAAAGTAGTTTGTAATGTGCTGTGCATTAAGTTGTGCATGCATGGTCGATGCAGTTTGTGGGTTGGTTCTTTATCTCGAGCACATGGGTGTCCAAAAAGTACTTCGATGGCTCTGCTCGAACAAAATGTTGCATGAAATGAACTTGAGGTGTCTAGGTTGGGTAGATACATGCACACACACTTGTTAAACACTCCAAATTTACATTAAGAGGGAATGTTGATATTGGCAATGCCAAATTGTTGAGGTTGAGAGATGAGTTGGTCAAATTGGTTGGAGATATAGTTAGTTCACACTTTTAATTTTACATTGAGGAGTGTTGAAATGTGCAATGTAAAATAAAGCTTGGGTTATTTGGTTGAGTGTGTGAATGCACCTTAGAGATGTAAGATATTATCTTATTATTGTAGAAAGATAAGAATGCTATATGAGATATTGTGTGAATGGTGAGAGCCACATAAAAAAATGTGGAAAAGGGATTGCCACATGGCATGATAATGTGTAAAGGAGGTTTGGGATTGCATGTGGACATGCCAGGTTGTCATTTATTGTGAGGCAACCTTAGTAGCATATAGTTGGCCAAGAACCTAGAGAGCCACAAAGAGAAGAAGATTTTAGCCTTTTATCTTTGTGTGTTTCTTATCCATTGTTTTGTGAGTGTGTGTGTTCTTACGTCACCGTCTGGTTAAGACCCAACACTTTAGTGGTTCTGGACCACCTAGTCGGCTCCTAAAGAGTAATGACTATACCTACTGTGTGCGTGCCCAATGCAATAAGCTAACACCAAGCATTGAGCTTCAAGTGTGCCTATGCGCATGAGAGTTAACAAAGATTATGTGTGGACTAGTTCCTAGCCATTCAACAAGAGAGATAGAATTGCATAATACAGAGTAGTAACAAGAGAGATGACCATGTTATAGGCTACCACACCTCTAAGAGGGAGCTCAATGCATTCACCTAAAGGATGAGCAATAGAACACAACTGTCATAGGGCACTTACCAATGTTTCAAACTTGAGTCCCTTGTGTTGAGAGATGTAATCGTGGTGATGTGTGTATGTGGAAAAGCACCCTAGAGGTGCAAGATATTGCGGTGAGATAGGAATGCCACATGTAATATTGCATGGTGTGTGAGTGTTGACCAAAAGAGTGGAAAAGGAGTTGCACGATGTGTGTATGTGGAAAAGCACCCTAGAGGTGCAAGATATTGTGGTGAGATAGGAATGCCACATGTAATATTGCATGGTGTGTGAGTGTTGACCAAAAGAGTGGAAAAGGAGTTGGCACATGAATGATGACATGTAAAGTGGGATAAGGCTAGAGAGCCTATATCATTGTATGGTTCATTGTGATATGCAAATACAAGGGAATAGTGTTGAGTGTGCAATCTCTCTCTCTCTAGTCATGGAGTTTTTAGTGTGGTTTAATCCACCTTAATCTTATGCTTTATCCTTGTCCTTCACCATGATCAATCCCATTTCTAGAATCTTAAGATGGTATCAGAGCAAAATGGGCTCTTGGTTATGGTGATTATTATGTATATTAGCTTGCTTGTGTGTTTCTTTGATTAAGCATTATTTTCAGCTTATTATGAAAAAATTATGCACCCTATTATCATTTGAATTTGCATTTGTGAGGATTTGAGAGGAGATTTGCATTTGTGAGGATTTAAGAGGAGATTTGCAACAAGGAGGTTGCATAGAAGCTGCCCAAGAGAGTTGCAAATGGAGTTTTGCAACATGGAGAGCTTGCTTATCATCAAGGAAGCTGAAAATGGAGATTTCAGCATTATGAAGGCTATGGAGTCTTCATCACCGTCAAGGAAAAGCTGCCAAGAGAAGATATGTTGCTGATTATGCCTCAAGAAGGTTGGTCTTGTGAAGTTTTGCCTCAAGTTTTGGTTTTGAGCATGGAAAAATGCTCAATGTTGAAGGGTTGCTAGTTGTTGGGATATGTGGATCCCATGGCTCTTGCATTTGGGCAAAGAGCATGTTTTAAGGTGCATGTTTTGCTTGGCTGAAGCAAGCAAGGTTTGAGGCTCGAGATGGAGTCCATGTATGTGCATCAAGAGGAGGATGCACATGTGTTTGCTCATAGAAAAATGAGTGAGTGGTGGAAGTAGTGGGAACTTTCACATGTGAATGCACCTCTAGTTTCTCATAGGGAGAAACTCAAAGAAAGAACCCTTGAAGGAGCATGCAAGATAGCATGCATTGTGGAGCTCAATTAGGAGCTCATTATGGCCATGTTAGTGGTCAATGTGAACCTCATGCAAGGGGTTCAAGAGGCAAAGAAGTGTAGTCAATAAGAGTTGCACGCTGCAATCAAGGAGAAAGAGGTTTGTGAACAGAGAATAACAATCACCAGCATAGCAGCAGAGATAGAAGAGTGCTGAGGATGCAGTTCTTGCACAGGGCTGCACAACAACCTGTGCTAGTGGAGATTCAACATCAAGAGCAAACAAGCTCACAACAGATTGAACGAGAAGTAAATGCAATTGGAGAAGGAGCGCATTAGAAGTACGTTCGAGCAGTTTGCAGGCTCATGAAGAAGCCATCATTGTGCCAGGAAAGCAGGTGCACAGTAAAACTAGTACAGGAGTAGGCGGCGCTGAAGGAGGCGTAGCGAATTAAAAGCAGCAGCAATGGGAAACTTCTGGTTCCATCAATATATCAGGTGGTTGGGAGAGCCCTGCCAACTGCAACTAATGAGCAGCCAAAGATCTTTGAAGCTGTGGGCGATGAATGAAGTGCGTGCCAAGTCCAAATTTTGGTACTTCCTGAGGACGGCGAGGTTGCAGAGGTTCAAAGCAACACAAGCCAAGGTTGGCTATGGCGATGACTGCAACAAAGAATGCAGGGCAACGTGAAGAAGACAACCAACGTATGGGCCCAGGCCCCCAATGGAGAGCATTGTGCGCATTCAATCAATATGCAGCTGCAAAAAGAAGCGTGCAAAGTGGCGGTGGAGCGGTGAATAGGAGTGGTGTCAGGAATCTTGAGCTAGAAAAAAGGCTGGATCTGACACGTGTAGATGCCAGCAACACAAATGACAAAGCATCTCGTTGAATTTCTGAAGAGAAAAATAGTTTAACCTTTTAAAAATAAAGGTTAATTCACACACAAACGTTTTCTATTGTAAGCTTTATTCACATGCCTTACACCAAAAAGTAGCACCCTGAAATAGGAGGAAAATATTGGCTTCACAAACACAAAGCCATGGATGATTTTTTACATTGGGTATGCTACCCAGCTTCGGCCAAATTGATTGTATTTTTTCACCCATGAATGAGAAGGGTAATCGTACCCGAGCTTGTGTGCTCAAAACGAGGATTTTTTATGTAATCACCCATGGTATGAGGGTAACCATGCCCGAGCTCACCTAGAAGCTCAAAATGGTTATCGTGTGATGTGTGCATGAGCGATGCACGTGTGAGGTGCATGCGCATGGGTTGGTTTCCACCCAAACTTCCATGTTCAAATCGGAATCAGTGGTTCCGCTATGAGCGAGTTGGCTCAAAATGGACTAGGTGTCTAAGATGGTAGACACGGGCACACATGTTTGGTTGATGGACACTCCAATGTATCATTGAGGGGGAGTGTTGAGAGGTAGCGATTGTGTTTGTGCAATGCTACATTGATATGGGTGATGGGTGAGTTGTGGAACACCTCGATTAAGAGGGGGTGTTGAGAGATGTAATCGTGATGATGTGTGTATGTGGAAAAGCACCCTAGAGGTGCAAGATATTGTGGTGAGATAGGAATGCCACATGTAATATTGCATGGTGTGTGAGTGTTGACCAAAAGAGTGGAAAAGGAGTTGCCACATGAATGATGACATGTAAAGTGGGATAAGGCTAGAGAGCCTATATCATTGTATGGTTCATTGTGATATGCAAATACAAGGGAATAGTGTTGAGTGTGCAATCTCTCTCTCTCTCTAGTCATGGAGTTTTTAGTGTGGTTTAATCCACCTTAATCTTATGCTTAATCCTTGTCCTTCACCATGATCAATCCCATTTCTAGAATCTTAACACCTTGAGGCCTCCAAGCTCACTTGTTAAGCTCCAAACCTCCAAGCTCCTCCACGCTGTCACACCGCCGTAGAGTTGCTCACACCGTTGCATCAAGCAATCACTCTCTCTCACTCTCCCACACAAGCATGAATCATACAAGCATAGAAGAGGAACAAATGCTAGAATGCTCTCTTTCAATCTCTCTCAAGACACACAAAGAAGAGATCTCAATAGCACAAAGGGGGATTGTGCCTTTTCATTATATGAGAAAATGCCTTATATACATTTGGCCCTTATTCACACTTGGGTGCCTAAAACTTACTTAACTAGGCTTTGGGTGGCCAATATCTCATAATGTACAACTTTTATAGTGCCTTTTCATGACACTTATTAATGTCCTCAATTGGAGGAGCATACTTGTTAATCCAAAATGGGATTAACATCCCCCCTTACCTGATGTAGGTTATGTCCTCAGAACTTGTTACCGAGGTCTAAAGACCTGGTCGCCCGAACTCATGAGATGGTAGAAGTTTCGGTATGACTGAAGCTTTTGGAGAGTTCTTCTGAATTCTAAGTGTAAACACCAGAACCTTGTGTCCACCATGTCTTCAAATGTGACATGCATGTATGCTGGAAGACACCGTAATAGATGATGGTAATACAACATCATACGACGGTCAGCTTGGCCTTGATTCATGTCAAATTGCAATTGCTTAGCTTCATATCCATCATATGGTTCTTTGGGTTGATCAATCAGGACTACAAGTAATTTCAAAAATCGAACACTAGCCATGATTACTGGGTCCAAGATACGGCGCCATGCCTGTATCCAAGTGAGCATCTATTTCCTTTGCTCCCATATGTCTGTAAAGGTTGCTGGCATGAAGACTGGGAAAAAGTAATAGACATGGGAGTCACGTTGCTTGGCATCCTAAAACTCCAGTGGAGTCCATCTTCTCTTTAGTGGCATGTATAATGGGTCAACTTGCTGAGTTGGTGGCGCGCACATACAGACTTGGCTATATTCTGGAATTGTTAAGTATTCTTTCCTCCAGTCTGGGCGCTGTATTCTAAAATCTTCTAGTTTTGGATGTGCATGCCAGTTGGGGATTGGCTAATTTGGTGTGCCGCGCCACATTAGACCACAATGTACCCTCTCTAACCAAAGGGAGTAATTCTTCTAAATCTGGGTGAGGCTCTCATAGAGGGTATGGTACATAAGGTTGTTTTGTTGGTGTGACCTCGGAGTAGGCTTCTGGTAGAATCCTTCAAGTTGGCTCAAATGGTGTTACTTACATGAGTACTTTGAACATTAGCTTAGGCTTTAACAGTGGATTGCTAGCTCGAATGAAGCCTTCATATTATGCACCAAATAATGACTCCAAAATTGTATCATCAGTAAAAGCTTCAATATTGTCTTGGGGTACAATATAGCATACCTCCTGAGGTGGCCGTTGGGGAGACGGCTAGCATCTCCTCGGGGGCGAGAGGGTTAGTGGGAAAATCTATCTATTGAGAAGTGAAAGTAGATAATATGCAGTCGGGCCTGAGATTTGTTAGTAGGTGGGACATTAGGATAGGTATTAAGTAGCTTACTAGTGACATTAGAATATTTGGGGTAAGTGGAGATAGAATATGAGGATGATGCCTCTTCCTGACCATGACCCGTGCTAGGGGGTGGGTGGCTAGGTTTGTGAGATTTCATAAACTCTTGAAGGTCATGGATATCCTCAGGATTTATGGTAGGATATTCAATATGGGTGGCATCAAAAGTGTAGTACATTGGTTAACATGGATTCTAAGTTTTTCTAGATTAGAGTATAGTTTTAGAATTCCAAAAAAGTGATATAAGGTAGACTCACGTAAGTTTAAATGTTGGTGAGTATTGTAGACTTCGAGCCACCCATGGCTTATAATCCACTGATAGCTTTGTGCTACCACTTCGTAGTTGGCCAGTGTGTAAGATTCCTCCCCAGTCTCTCTCAGGATATCTAGTATCTTCCCCTGTAATCAAATCCCTCTTCAGAAAAGAAAGATCTTGTTTCTGCCTGTTTTGGCTTAGAGAGAGAAAATATTCTAGAGAGAGGTTATTCAGATTTTGGATATTTTTGGATGGAAAAATATCTCTTCTTATTATAATAAATTTTTCCAAAATAGAAGTTGAGAAGTAATCATTTGATTTAGGTCCCTCCATGAGCCCCCCTCCCTCCTTATTACTGAGGTGTTAAAATTTATTTTTGGTGCATTAGAAATCAATTATAATCTGTTCAAAAGGCCTTATCCTGGGGGTCCAGATTTAAAAAAAATTAAATTAAGGTTCTCAAGGGCCAATCAGATTCATCCAAATGTATGGAGGAGATAAATGAAGAACTAAAGAAAATCCCCCCCAAAAAATGAGTAAATACTCACATAAGATGAAGAGTTGACTAAGGACAAGGATATTAGTTAAAAAAGAAGAGATATTTAGTGAAATGATGCATTTTTGACACCTCAGTGTGGGGGAATTCACCTCATGAAGGAGGCGCCTATTTCAAATATGTGGGTGAGTTTTAAACTCACAAATAATGAGATATTCTTATCTCTCCTCTCTCCTACTTCAACTAGATCCAAAAAGTAAGCTAAACTGACCTAAAAATGGTCAAACATTGACCAAACTGATCTGGAAAATTCTAGAATCAGTTTCCTTGGTTAGAGGCTCACTTTTTCCTATAAATAGAAGCCTCCCCCTTTGTTAAGGCTTAATAGCGTTTTATGCACTGTTACTCTACTCCTCCCCAGAACCAAAAACTGTGAATTTGTTAACAATTTATTAGTTTTTTGACCATTCCCTCTTCTAAAGAATTGGTGGCCACTCTTGTTGCAAACAAGAGTAGATCCCTCAAACCATCAAGCCAAAGGAAAGCTCCCAGAAATTCATGTAAGTAAGAAATCTATTCTTTTTAATGGTTTTGTGATTTTTTGTTATCTTTAAAATGATAAACAGATGCTATGCCTTGTTGGAAAGGCTTTCCTCCTCTCTTCTTCTTAAATTCAGCCCTTCTTTATCCTAGCTAAGTAATCTAATTGTTGGAATTAAACTTTTCATATTCTTTCTCTTTTAAAAGTAGAATTTGATTAGTTTGGAATGATTTAGACCAATTGGGTATAATTTTTAAGTAATTTTAGGATAGACAAATTGAAAAATGGTCAGCCATACAAAGGAGGTTATAGCAAAATTTTCTTAAATTTTATGAAATAAGTTTTATATTTTATTATTCAAAAAGAGTAATCCCCATCGTTTGTGTATTCTAAAAGTGTTATTTTCGTTCTATGCATAGTAGAAATAATTTTATTATAAAAGTGTTATTTCTATTAAAATTAAATTCTATGCATAGAAAGATGCATATTGGTTATTTTTTTATTATAAAAAAGTGATTTTCATTATATTTTGATTTTATGCATAAATAGATGCATAAAGAATTTATTTTTATTCCAAAAGAGTTATTCTCATCAATTTTGATTTTATGCATAAATAGATGCATAAAAAATTTCTTTTTATTCCAAAAGTTATTCTCATCAATTTTGATTTTATGCATAGAAAGATGTATAAAGAAATTTATTTTTAATTCAAAAGAGTTATTCTCATTAAAATTTAATTTATGCATAGAAAGATGCATAAAAGGTTTTTTTTAATTTCAAGAGTGTTATTCTCCTTAAAATTAAAATTATGCATAAATAGATGTGTAAAGAATCTTTATATAAAAAATAAGGATTCTCTTGCATTCTAAGAATAGATGTGATGAGATGTGATGGGAATCAGATAGATGAGAATGAATGGATGGATAGATGTGATGAGAATGAGAGGTAAATAGATGTGATGAGATGGGAATGAATGGATGGATGGATGTAGATGTATGTGAAGAATAGAAGTGGATGTATGTGAAGGATGGAACTGGATGTATGAGAAAGAATGGATGTGGATGTATGTATGTGAAAAGATGGATGTGGATGTATGTGAAAGAATGGATGTGGATGTATGTGAAGGATGAAAGTGGATGTATGAGAAAGAACGGATGTGGATGTATGTATGTGAAAGGATGGATGTGGAAGTATGTTAAAGAATGGATGTGGATGTATGTGAAGGATGGATGTGGATGTATGTGAAAGAATGGATGTGGATGTATGTGAAGGATGTAAGTGGATGTATGAGAATGAGTGGATGTGGATGTATGCATGTGAAAAGATGCGTGTGGATGTATATGAAAGATTGGATGTGGATGTATGTATGTGAAAAGATGGATGTGAATGTATGTGAAAGGATAGATGTGGATGTATCTGAAAGGATAGATGTGGATGTGTATGTGATAAGTATGGATGTGGATGTATGTGGAAGAATATATGTGGATGTGAATGTGATGGATATGAACGAGGATAGAGGCGATGAGATGGAAGTAAATTGAATAGATATGAATGATAAAGGATGTGAATGAATGATATGGGATGTGAATGAATGTGTTAGCATGTGAATCAAGATGTGAATGAATGATAAGGGATGTGAATGAATGTGATAACCTGTGAATCAGGATGTGAATGAATGATATAGGATGTGAATGAATGTGATATGATGTGAAATGGATGTGAAAAGATGCGATGTAAACTAGAAAGATGTTCATGTATGTGAAGTGATTAGATGTATGGGTAGATGCAAGTGGATGAGATCTGATGAGGATAAATGAGGAATTAAGTGTTGAGGTAGAAAAAGATGTTGAGGAATTAAGTGTTGAGGTAGAAAAAGATGTGATCAGATGAGAATGGGAATACTTATGAAATTGTGTGGATAATGTGGATTGATGTATGAATGATGTGGATTGATGTGAATGATGTGGATTGATGAGTGGATGATATAAATTGATATGGATTGGTATGTGTATGATGAGTGAATGATGTGGATTGACGTATGGATGATGTGGATTGATGTGTGGATAATGTGGATTGATGTGAATGGATGACAAAAATTGGTGGTTCTCATTCACCTTGAAGAATTTGATCAAACCCTTCTAGGATATGTTGGAGCAATGTGTTGGGAAGCCAATGCAAGTTGAATCATTGAATTTGGACAAGATTTGAAGGATTTAGAGCAAGATCTTTGACTTGTTCTCTGGCGAGAAAAAAAACCAGAAAATTTTTGTGAAGGAGTATCATTTGTTTTCAACTTTGATCGAGTGTACATTGTTGGTGAATCATTGTGGGATGTTAATGCACACAATTTGCAAGCCTTTGATGTGATTTGGAGAGATTTGAAGCTTTACAGGTCCGGCATACAACTTGTCAAAGGAGTACATCTACTATATTTTTTGCAACAATGGGAGATGGTCCGATACAGATTGTTGGAGAGAAGCTTGACAGAACTAATTTTCAAGTGTGGAAGTTTCGAATGAAAAGTTTTTTGAAAGGCAAAGGTTTATGGAGTCTTGTCCTCTCGGAGGAAGACCCGAAACCATACCTACCTCCTCAACCAAATAATGCTCAGTTACTGGCTCACAAGCAATGGGTAGAGCGGTCTTCGAAAGTGTTGCATTATTTTTCAATATGTGTAACAGATGCCTTGCTTATTCACATCCAAGATGCAGATACACCGAAAGAAGCATGGGGTATATTGTGCCGAATGTATGAGACAGACACTGGTGCAAGGAAGATTCAACTAAAGCAACAGATTCACAGTGTCACACGACGGAATAGGAGTATACATGAGTATGTTCAGGAAATCAAGGGTTATGCAGATTCCTTGTCATCAATCCATGCCCCAATGGATGATGATGATTTGGTTGCTCTCACATTGCGTGGTTTAGGCAAAGAATACAAATCTTTTGGCACTTCCATCTCAGTAAGGTTGGGAGGAATGCCAGACTTTAATGAGCTTGTGTCATTGCTCATTGTGGAAGAATTGAAGCTTGGCCTTGGTGGTATGAGTGTTACAGGTGGTGCATCCTCGTCAAGCAATGATGAGCATGCAAGGAATCAGGCTTTTTACTCATCTCGAGGCTTTCGAGGCAGGGGGAGATTTACCCCTCAAGGCCGTGGAGGACGTGGTTGGAATGGCGGGTCTACACAACCACAATCAAATCAGAATTTTCAGAATTCACTGTCATCATTTGGATCACGTGGAGGTCGTGGATTTCAATCCCATAGGGGGAGATTTGGAACAGGTGCTCGTGGTAGAGGACGATGGCAAGGTCCTCAACAAAATTTGAATGGGATTGAATGTCACTATTGTGGCAAACTTGGACATATGGCAAAAGATTGTTACAAAAAGCAGAATGATGTGAGGAATGGAAGACCACAACATGGAAATTATGCATCTACTAGTAACAATGATGGGATTTCAAATCATCTTTTTGCAATGAAGCACATTATGGGGACAATGGATTCTCAGGATGCTAGAGATGAGTCATGGTATATGGATTCAGGTGCCTCAAACCACATGACATGTCATGGTGAGTGGTTTGAGAAGATGCAACCATTGGGTACAAATGGTTATGTGGTCACAGGAGATGATACTCAGCATCTTATAACACATGTTGGCAGTGTGCCTTTGAGGATGCATGATGGAAATGTAAAGAATATGTCAGAGGTATTATATGTACCATCCATTACAAGGAATTTGGCATCAGTAGGCCAAATGGTTGAGCAGGGACTACAAGTAAGATTCAATGAGAATGGCTGTTTTGTGGAAGACTTTAAGCATGGCTGTAGATTGATAGCCAAGGGCAAGAAGGAAGGAAGGTTGTTCAAATTGGATGCAGGCATACCAGAATTGAGCTCAGCCATGTTTTCAAAGAGCAATGGGATTGTGCAGGACATTGACATGTGGCACAAGAGGATTGGACATGTCAATATACAGAGATTAAAGAACATGCAAACAAGAGGCATTGTCAGTGGATTGCCTAGATTTAAATATGATGGACATATGCATGTTTGTGAAGCCTGTCAGTTTGGAAAGCAGGCAAGGTTGAGATTTCCTAGAGAAGGAAATATGAGTAATAGGCCACTTGAGATAGTACACAGTGATGTATGGGGCCCTGCACAAAATCCATCTATCAAAGGAAGTCTATACTATGTGACATTTATAGATGACTTCAGCAGGATGACATGGATATACTTTTTGAAAGAGAAGAGTGAAGTGCTGGAAAAGTTCATGGATTTCAAAGCTCTTGTAGAAAAGCAATATGGCTGTTGGATTAAATGTTTGAGAACAGATGGAGGTGGTGAATACACCTCAAAAGCTTTTGAGCATTTCTTGCGGAAGCATGGGATAAGAAGACAGTTGACATGCAGGTATACACCTCAGCAGAATGGTGTGGCTGAGAGAAAGAATCGAGTCATATGTGAAGTGGCAAGGGCAATGCTCAATGAAAAGAGCATGCCAGATTACTATTGGGCAGAAGCATGTGCTACTGCAGTGTATATCCTGAACAAAACACCTACAGCAGCCATTCATGGAAGCACGCCAGAGATGCGGCTTACAGGTTACAGGCCAGACATTTGACATCTTAAAGTCTTTGGATGCGTAGCTTATGTTCATGTGCCTGATGATACCCACACGAGAATAGTAAGTGATTGAGATCCCAAATTCACGTCAAGATTCTGGACTGCATTCTTCGAAGTAGTAGGAACTTTCTTGGATCTCAGCATAGCTTACCACCCTGAGACCGATGGCCAAACAGAAAGGGTGAACCAAGTAATCGAAGATATACTTCGGTCATGTTGTGGTAGGGAACCTAAGAAGTGGCTAAGCTATCTGCACCTAGTTGAATTTGCCTACAATGCTTCTTATCACTGAAGTATTGGGATGAGCCCTTTCAAAGCTCTGTATGGACAAGACTGCCTAACACCATTAACTTGGTCCGACCCATTGAGTAGGGTCCAGATGTCGAGACAGATGCTTGTTGACGACATGGAGGAGCAGATGCAGACAATCCGCAAGGATATAAAAGCTGCCCAGGATAGACAAAAGCAGTATCCAGATAAGAAGAGGTCAGGTAGAAAATTCAAAGAAGCAAATATGGTCTTCATTCGAGTATACCCCAAAAGAAGTTCTCTATCTCTTGGGAAGTACAAGAAGTTATACCCCAGATACTATGGGCCATATCTGATTACAAAGAAAGTAGGTGACTTAGCCTATGAACTTCTTCTGCCTCCTCATCTCAAAGTACATAATGTATTTCATGTCATCCTACTTAAGAAGTATGTACCGAGCCCGAATCATGTGCTTGATAATGAACTCTTAACTTCTTCAACCCAAGGGTAGATGGAACTCCAACCTGAAGAAATCCTTGATGTTCGAGAGAAGGTTCTCAAGAACAGAATTTTGAGAGAATTATTAGTCAAATGGAAGTTCTATCCTTTTGAAGATGCCACTTAGAGAGAAAGAAGCCAAACTGATGTGGGATTAACCCCAGTTTGCGAGATAAGGACATCTCACGTTTTTCAAGTGGGAGAGGATGTAAGATTCCTCCCCAGCCCCTCAAGATGTCCAGTTTCTTCCCTTGTAATCAATCCCCTTTTCCAAATAATAAAAGATCTTGTTTCTACCTATTTTGGCCTAAAGAGAGAAAATATTCTAGAGAGAGGTAATTCAGTTTTTAGATATCTTTGGATGGAAAAATATCCCTTCTTATTAAAATAAATTCCCCCGAAACAAAAGTTTAAAAAGAAATTCCTAAGGTGCATTAGAAATAAATTATAATGTTCACAAAAAGACCTTAGCCTAAGGTGCATTAGAAATAAATTATAATGTGCACAAAAGACCTTAGCCTAAGGGCCCCTGTTTTCAGAAAATTTTGGATTAAGGTCCAAACAAAGGTTTGACAGGCCGATAAGATTAATCCAAATGTAGGGAGGAGATAAATTGAAGAATAAAAGAAAAACCCCCAAAAAATTGAGTAAATGCTCACATAAGATGAAGAGTGGACTAAGGACCAAAGAAAAGAATTAATAAATTGAATTTTGACACCTCAGTGTGGGGATATCCCCTCATGAAGTAGGCGCCTTTTTCTCATCATTATCCCCAATTTTTAATCAATAAAATGAGATATTTTCATCTCTTCTCTCTTTTAAGGAAATTTAAAAAAAAGGTAGAATTGTCCCTGTTTTTTGAGGCAAGGGAAATTTTCCCGGTTTTGGTTTCGGAAAGACCACCAGATTAGTTTCGTGTGCGGACATTTGAGGGTGAGGCCCCGAGTGGGAAACCCTACCCCGCGCAAGAGGAAGTTACTTTTGGTGCTATCAATCCAGAATCCGGTGCGTAGAGGGGCCAGTGGGATCCCACAATGGGTAGATTACCCTGATGAGAGATCAATGACTCTCATTAAGAAAATATGGATTAAGGAAAAAGGGTTTTGTGGAACCAATCTCAAACTGGGAATTCTACTTACAAAGAACCTCTGTTTTCTTTTAAAGGACTGTTTTACGCCAAAATGCTAGAGGAAGCATTCGGTATGTGTTTAACTAAGAAGAGACTCATTGTTGCAATAGCTGGCGGCGGGGAGTCCTCGAGGGACGTCGCTCGCATCAAAGCTTGCCGAGGTCTTGACCAACCTTGGTATGGTTAAAATGGTGCGCTTCCAGTACGATGATGGGCGAGGACCAACGAAGTTGTCCTTGAGTGAAGTGCTAGGACACCTAAGTAGGATCCTAGAGGGTTCTGACCAGGTGATGCACGGGCTTGTGGTTACTAAGACACCCATGCGTACGTCAAGGAAGATATGGATGAACTGAAAAGAATGACTTTTGTGAATTGAATTTTGATATTGGATCTCGTTGGTTGACCAGTATCGAGTTCGGATGATATATTTTGTAAAACAATGGACTCAATATTTTGGAGGATTATGATCAATAATACTATGATTTCAGACTTTCGGGTTCGGTCGGATCAGTTTGGATAGTTAAGACTTTGACTCGTTAGATCAATCCTCCCATTAGATGATTTCCCTGGTGGAATTGCCCATGCCTTTCGGGCGAGGAAAGTTTTTCCGGATTTGGTTTCGGAGAAACTGCCGAGCTAGTCTCTTGTCTAGATATCCGTGGGTGAGGCCCCGAGTGTGGATCCCTGCCCCACGCAAGACGCTGACGCGCCGCTTCTGCCGCCAGCGCCCTCGGAGGGGGCAGGGGTCTCACAAGGGTAAAAGAAAAAGGAAAAAAGACTAAGAAAAGAAAACGATAAAAGGTCCAAGCTCCCACCTTAATGGGTGAATGTCAATTAGAGTTGGGGGAACCGGGGAAGGCGATGCACGATCGAATGCGGGAGCTCAAGATGGACGGCGACTTGCATTGGATCACACAATGTAAAATGACAAGAAAGGAAAATTTTTTTGAATTTATAACACAGCCACCATCAGACTGGGTGGATGCCTTAATGAAGAATGCCGTGTGGCATCTTGCGATTGGCCCGTGAGAAGTGATCGTTTCACAACGTGAACCATTTTAGACCAATTCACGGCATGGACTATTTTGAACCAGTTCATGGTGTGAACCTTTTTATGATTGGTTCACGGTGTGAACTTTTTAAGATTGGCTCACGACGTAAAATTTTTAGGATTGGCTCATGGCGTGAACTTTTTCGGATCATGAGTGTGCAAGATTGATACCTTCTATTTTTTCTTCATGCTCAGTCATTCAAACATGCATTAAATGAGCGATGATACCTACTTTACCTTGTATCCATTGGACAACAAATGGATACCTTCATCTTTTATTGCCATGAAAACCAAGGTGACACCTTGGTACTTCTGGGTAGGTGTTTCTGTAGGCGTTTAGCTCCGTGTTGTGGGAGTTTTTGATTCTTCCTTCCTTCCAACTGAACAGTGTTATTACTAGGCCCTATGGTTGGGGGCTTTTATCTATGTCCCTTTGGCTGAACTTCTTTGTTTCTTCCTTTAGGTTCCTTGTCCAACTCCTTGATTGAAGTGGTTATGTACATTGTTTTGGCACCCCTCAACCCTTCTTGTTGAGTTGTCTTCTTCCTTAGATCCTTGTCCAACTCCTTGATTGAAGTGGTTATGTACATTGTTTTGGCACCCCTCACCCCTTCTTGTTGAGTTGTCTTCTTCCTTAGATCCTTGTCCATCTCCTTGATTAAAGTGGTTAATGAACATTGTTTTGGCACCCCTCAACCCTTCTTGTTGAGTTGTCTTCTTCCTCCATACCAATGTTTGTGCAGTTTGAGCATTGGTTTTAGTTGGGAGTTTGTGTTGCATGCTTTTACTACCCTTTTCTTATTGGAGAAGTTTGTGATGGTGGCCCACTAAGCGGGGTTTGAGCACCCACACTGCCGTATTGCCTTGGTAGTATCCTTGCACCCATAATAAATCCTTTCGGACCCATGACTTACAAATGCCTTGTGGGATGTTGGTATGTCTGGAGTACTACCAACCTACTTGTGAAGGCCAATTCTGATTTTTGGCCCCTTTTTGAATGTTTATTGTTGTCTCTGTATTATCCTTCTTCTCCTCCTTGTGGGGTTGATTTTTGAGTTGAACCTTGGGCACCCATTTATGTTTACCCTATGACTTTGGATATTGTTTGTGTAAGGTTTGTGGAACTGATGCTTTTTTTGTTCTATTAGTTAATGTCACCGTGTGCTCGGTGTTGCTATCTCCTTAATTGTGAGATCCCTGACCCCACCGCACAACGAATTTAGGGGTGCTAGCAGCGGAAGTAGCACTTCTTGTGTGGGGCAGGGTCCCACACTCGAGGCCTCGCCCCACGGATATCCAGACAAGAGACTAATCCATCGGTTCTTCCAAAACCAAACTCAGAAAAACTTCCCTTGCCCGGAAAGCACGGGCGATTCCTCCAGGATAACTTTTCTCTAACGTAGTCAAAAGCTTGAACTAACTGAACTGATCTAACCCAACCCGTAAGTCCCATAATCAAATCAGGGAAAAGATTATACTTGGATCATAGAGACCAACACTTTTTTCCTCATTGAGAGGCACAGCCATTGATTCTTTTCCATAGAACAATTTTTATCGAGGATTTACCTCATCTATCGTACTATACAAAAATTGAGTCTCGTTTTACAGATCCATCAATCCAGCCTAACCCATCCAGTCCCATGGGTTAGCCAACCACCAACCACTGTAGTGATGGGATCCAATTAGGAATTTTGGTTAGGTTTTGTCCTAGGTACCAGGGAAAAGAGTTCCCAGGCCCCCTAGCCGGATATTCATGCAAACATAAAACTAGTCACACCACTTACACACCTAATATGAACTTGACTTTTTCATAGATTCAACAATCTTAAAACAATCATTTAATGAAACCATAGTGTTATACTGATCATAAACCTCTAATTATCCAGCTGAATCCTAATTTCCAATTCCTTTCTTCATCAGTGTACCTATGGCATCATTGGCAACCAGAACGCTCACCACCTGTTTACTCATTCAGGGGCCTTTTCAATAGTTCCTAGCTCATAATACCCAGCAATATAATCACATAAAAATATCTTGATGGAATTTTCGTTGAAGACCAGCAAGATCAACCAACAGATCCATACAAAAGAGCCATGGACTCATCCATTGAGGACCAGCAAGGTCAATCAACCAGATCCATGCTCGAATTCACAAAACAACTCTTACTCCTTGTTCTAATATCTTCCCCGATGTACTTGTGGGTATCTTCGACAACCCAGAGCCCGAGCACCGTATGGTCAGCACCCTCTAGGATCCTTCACAGGTCACCTAGTGCTTCACTCATAGACCGCTTCCTTGGTCCCTCATCCACTATACCGGAAGCTCACCATTTAAATCAAACCGAGGAGGCTGGTCAAGACCTCGGCCGACCTTGCTACACGAGACGTCCGCCGATGACTCTCTGTCAACAGTTGCAACTTAACAGATAGGTCTCCACGACCTCATTCACAAGACGATCAAAATGCTTTCCCAGCATTCTTAACATAAAATAGTCATTTAAAAATATATTTCACATATAATACAGTTCCAACAATATTTCCATCTTTTCTCATTACTCCGCATCCTTTCACATTAGACCCCATCTTTTCTCATCTTACCACAATTTTATTTTCTTCATCAATCATCACATCACATCATTCCCACATCAAATCACATCCAATTGTATCATCCACACATCAATCAACATCATCCATACATCCATCCACATTATCCACACATCCATCCTCATCTTCCATACATCCATCCACATCAATCCACATCATCCAAACATCCATCCACATCAATTTATATCATCCACATCATCCATACATCAATGCACATCATTCATACATCCATCCACATCAATCCATATTAATCCACATCATTCATACATCAATCCACATCAATCCACATCATTCATACATCAATCCACATCAATCCATATTATCCACACATCCATCCACATTCATTTCATAAGCATTCCCATTCTCATCTAATCACATCTTTTTCTATCTCATCACTTAGTTCCTCATTTATCCTCATCAAATCTCATCCACTTGCATCTACCCATACATCTCATCACTTCACCACTTATCGTTCATTCACATTTCGATTCACATCACATCACATCCATTCACATGCCTTATCATTCATTCACATCCTCATTCACATACTAACACATTTATTCACATCCTATATCATTCATTCATATCCTGATTCACATGCTAACACATTCATTCACATCCTATATCATTCATTCACATCCCCATTCACATACTAACACATCCCGATTCACATGCTAACACATTCATTCACATCCTATATCATTCATTCATATCTCGATTCACATGCTAACACATTCATTCACATCCTATATCATTCATTCACATCCCAATTCACATGCTAACACATTCATTCACATCCTATATCATTCATTCACATCCCAATTCACATGTTTACATCCTGATTCACATACTATCACATTCATTCACATCCCTTATCATTGATATCTATCCAATTTACATCACATCTCATTGCCTTAATTCTCGTTCATATCCATCACATTTACATCCACATGTATTCTCCCACATACATCCACATCCATACTTATCACATACACATCCACATCTATCCTTTCACATACATCCACATCCATACTTATCACATCCATTCTCTATTCATTCCCATCTATCTGATTCGCATCCCATCTCATCACACCTATTTACCTCTCATTCTCATCACTTCTATTCCCATCATATCCATTCTCTATTCATTATCACATCTATTTACCTCTCATTCTCATTACTTCTATTCTCATCACATCCATTCTCTATTCATTCTCTTCTATCTGATTCATATCACATATCATCACATCTATTTACCTCCCATTCTCATTACTTCTATTCCCATCATATCCATTTATAGAATGTAAGAGAATTCTTATTTTTGATATAAAGATTCTTTACACGTCTATTTATGCATAAGAACAACTTCAGTGGGAAATAACAATTTTATACTCTCTCCAAAACATGTTTCGTATAGGGTAATGGATAATGGTCTTTCCTAGTAGCTGTGTCGTTGACCTTTTTAATATTAACACACACCCTAAGTTTTCCAATCTTTTTCAGCACTATTACGATTGGGGATAACCAATCTGTGTGTTCTATCTCATAGATGAAATCCGCAGACAATGAGCTTGTCTATTTCCTCCTTTACAATTGCCGCATACTTAGGATTCATCTGGTATGGTTTTTGCTTGGTTGGTCTTGATCCTTCTATGATTGGAATCATATGCTGCACTACCTCAGGTGGTACACCCTTCATCTCCTTGTAGTTCTAGGCGAAACACTCCTTACATTCTTTAAGGAGGGAAAAGGGCTCATCTTCTTCAGCCGAAGTCAAGTCCTTAGCAATGTTTATAGATCTGGCTTCCTCCCCTAGTCCTGCAATACCAACTTCCTTGACTTCTACCGGGACATCGTATGATGTGGATAGCCCATCCTCTCCTTAACCCTTGTTGCCATCAGTCGAACCACTTTTCATTTGTTAACAGTGTAGGTTTTGAAGTGGTTTGGTACTGATAGCAAGTCTGGTGTATCCTCATTCTCACTTTTTGTTTTAGCCCATGACTTTTCTAGCCTCATGTTTGGCTTCTGCCAAAGCTTTATTCCATTTTCGATGCCTAGCTTTCGTAAGCTTAGGTGTTTCTGGCTCTTGAAGGGTGACTTTCTCCTTGTGCTTTCTCTCCAGTGATATCTTACTCAATTCCTCACCCCAATCCTTGGAAAACTCATTGTGTACCTTAGTGGCCTCAAGGTATCTCAACCACTAGGCATCCGTGGGTTTTCTTCATAATAGGGCATTTTGTCATGCAATATATCGTTTTTGTTTTTGCCATCTTCTGAGAGGCATTGAGCATTGGTATGGCCTTGTGTTACATTCCCTTCTATGCTAGAGGTCTCCTCTTCTGATTCTTCATCATTGGTTTGCCAATTAACCATATAGACAGAGGTCATAGGGACACTTCCAAATTCCACATACTGAGTCCCCTCAGGTTGCATCACATCTATGGTAGCTAGCACATGCATCCAGTTTTCACTGCAGTTCGGAGGAGGAAGTGATGTATACATTTCTGTTTCCTCTTCTTCCCTGGAATTTTCCACCATGGGTTGGCATATTTGTACAGATGTGGTCCGCTCCATTGTGACCGAATCATTACCGAACAATTACCCTTCCATGGGGTGTGCTTTCCATGTTCTCGGATCTATCTTTAAAATTTGTGAATCCCTACGCACATACACGTGATCTAATGCCCAATCATGCACCAATTTGGACGCCCTCATGAAGGGTCTCCCCAATATTATGTCATATGAGTCAGGTTGGCACAGGAAGTCCATTACCACAAATGTATGATGGTAGCAAAACGTAAAGAGTTTGAGTTTCACATTCTCCAAAAGTCCAACGGGTCTTAAAGATGTTTCGTCAGCCATTTTAACGATTAGATCTTCCCTTTTTAGATCGGGTTTTCCCCAATTCTCCCAGCAACATTTTGTGATGATGTTAACCCCCGCTCCACCATCAAGGATAGCTAGTGCCTGGTACATGCCATGATGAATCGGGATTGTAGCATTTGTGTTGTCACTTTTGTAATAACATTCCAATTGATTAACTGGTATCTTGATGACTCGGGTTTTCCTTATGTGTCGTAGGGTTTCTTCTGCTAGAGGTGGCCGAAGCTCCTCTGTAGTATCTGTTAGCCTTAGTTCGCTTTCTACCCACTCCTTTATGTATGTCCATAGGATTGATGAGCTGCGTAGCAGTTGGCCTAATGGCATTTGCACAGGCATGGATAGTACAGTCATGAGACTTCCTATGTCTCTGGGTTCTCTACCTAGCAATCGAGGGTTCTCCCTAAATGTGTGTTTCGTACTCATCCCGAGGGAGGGAATGGATGGACTCACACAATGCATTTTCCTCAAACATCCTGGACATTGTGTTTGCTTGAGATCCCTCTTCTGTTTCTTTTGGAATTAGGGTAGGTACATTTAATTCCCCTTCCCTTGTTGGCTCATTTCTTGGATACATTGTATCCCCGGTCCGGTTAGCCCTTAGCTTTTTGGCTTCATGAAGCCATTGACATTCTTCTACTAAGGCTATGGCGTCCTCAAGCTTTCTTATCTCTTTGTTGTTGGCATTTGGGTACTCATCGACTCCTTTTAGGGTTGATGGTTTCTCCCTTTGCTCCTCTAGGTCACGCTTTTTGTGGTTGATCCTTTGATCCCCTTCTTCTCTCAATTTGGTGGATCCAGTGTCGATCGTATCTTCTTCAAATCCATCTTGTATTGTGACCCTGGTGTCACCCTTACCCACTTTTTTCACTCTTCTCCTGCGGCTAGTTCTAGAAATGGTTGCATCTGCTCAATTCTTCCCCTTGTCTCCCAATTGGGACTAGGTTCGTGTGAGGACATTGGGTGGTATTCGTTTAGATGGTGGCTTGATTAGAAGTGAAAGTCAAACCACTTGCGTGGTATGGACAATCCTTGATCAAATGATCAATACCACATTTAGTATAAGTGAGTATTGCCATGTGTCAGGCAAAAATCTGTAAAGGTATTTTGAGTCTGTGTACATATGGGATGCATGGTTTGCGGATAAGCTTTGCTCTGAATGCCCTGGCAAATGTATAGAGCGGGTGGTTTTGCAATGAGCTGGTATGCGTGTCATTTTTTTTGGGAGCAGATGCTTGAGATTGGAAGTTTTTTATTGCAATAGTATGGTGTGCGGATGGTTGCCAAATGCAGGGCACCGACCGATTCGAAGGAGAGCCGCCTTTGGAGCATGGGCAATGGTCGTGTTTGGGTAAGTTCTGGCATCTGAGGGAAGGAAAGTCGTGGGCGCAGTATGTTAACCTGAAGCATGGAAGCAAGGAGTGTGTGGCCATCCTTAAGGCTTTAAAAAAATTAATAATAATATATTAACGTGGCCAGCTTGAAAATGACTACGTGGAAGCTTTGTTAGCTGCCAACGCCTTCGTCAGCACGTGAAAGAATGTCTAGAAGGTTGGCGAACTGGTGCGAGAGAAGAGATACAGCCTTGCCGGAAAGAAACTTCTTGGGAAAAAGGCGCTCTGCAGAGAGGCGAGGAAAGGCGAAGGTGGCCACCTTGTACCACGAAGCTCTGGTGATTCTGCGAGACGGACGAAGAGTGAAGGTTGCCGCCGGGTACGGAGATGGCTTCGTTGGCGATGACAGGGTAGGTGTTGAAGGTGGAAGCCGCCTTTGGCTGGTGAACATGGAGTGCAGACGGCACAGCTGGACGTGAAGATGCCTGGCTGCTGGTGATTCGACAGAGAGACAGACGAAAAGGGTGTGTGGAGTTGTCGCCTAGAGGGAAGGAGACCTCTCTTGTGATGAGCGGGCAGAACCAACGCAGTGCAGGGCCAGGCGAGAGCTGGGGAGCCGCCTTGGTCGTGTTGAGAGAGCTGGGCTGCTGGTAGCTGCTGCAGGCGCCTGGAGAGAAGCTGGACGTGAAGAGGCGGCTGTGCTGGCAACTGTGAAGAGGGGGTATGCATTGGTCAGCGGAGACAGTTAACACTGGTGGAGGTGGCCAGTGGTAGCTGCAGGCACAGAGGAAGGTTGCTTTGGGGGTTTGAGTGTGGAGTGTGGGCCAGCTAGTAAAGGGTCGCTTCAGAAAAGGTGGACGGCACCGAAACAGGGAGCCTTTTGAGCAGCGAAGAGAAGAGAGGGGTTGTAGATGTGAAAAGGTGGCCGCCTTTGGAGCTGGGTGCCTGGAGAGAAGCTGGATGCGCAGAGCCGGCTGAAGACAGCTAAAGAGGGAAGTTGGAAGTGAAGGAGGGTTGCTGGTGGGGTGCCCTCTGAAGAGAGAGAGAGTTGATGCAGGTGGCTGATGGCTAGCAGTGGCTAGCGACTGTGGGAGTTGTGGCTGCAGGCGAAGACAGTAGAGGTGATGTGTGGGCTGGAGACAGGTGGGACTCGCCTACGACAGTTGGCTGTGCAGAGGTGGAAGCAGTGACTCCGAGGTGGCTGGCAGTGAAGCCGTGAAGGAGGGACAGCAATTTTTCCAAGAGAAGCAGAGACCGGGACAGAGGCTTGGTTGTTCGACGCAAGGGTGAATTTGGTGGCAGTAAATCCAAGCCAGAGTCTTGGTTTTTGGTGTAATTGCTGAGTTTGTTTGAAGTGTGGATGGTATTGTGTATGTTTTGCTGGATAATCATTTGTCTATCGTGGTTTTGAGTTGTCTTTCTGGTGTGGGTGGGTGGTGAAGTGTGAGAAGTGTTCCAGCCGGTTGGCTGGTGGTGCCCCCGTTCGTGTTGTTGTATCAAAGTTTGGGAGGTGAAGGGCTATAGAGGCATGGTCTTTTTTTCTTTTTTTCACCTCACATGCTTTCTGGTGCCCCCACTGAGGATCTTTCTTCAGGTTCCTTCAGTTTACAGGTTGCAAACATGGCGTTTGATTATCCTGAATTTCACGGTGATAAGAATGAGGATGTAGAGGATTTCTTGGAGCAAATGGAGGTGGCATGTATTACCAACCATGTGGATAATCCCAATCAAATTTTAAGGCTCTTCCAAATCTTTTTGAAGGGCACAGCGGGTACATGGCTTCGAGGGTTTGAAGCAAAAAGAATGATTGGTAGCCCATCTGGAATGACGATGGTGGAAAACCTAAGAGAAGCCCTTACAAAGGAGTTTCAGAGAAGAGAAGATCCCAATGACGTTTGGCAGGAGCTCCAGCTGAAGCAAGGTGAAAGACAGAGTGTGGCAAGTTATGTTACAATTTTCAGTGAGCTATGGACAAGATGGTGTTTAGCTCTTGAAACAAAAGTTCCCCTGGCATGTTTGTGAAGAAGAAGCGATTCATAGTAGGTTTGAAGCAAAGTTTGTTAGTAAAAGTGGACTTGAAGCAACCTTCTACTTATGAAGAGGCGGTGAGGATTGCGGAAGAGAAAGAATGGAAGCTGAAGAAAATGGCGGATTATGGGATGATCAAGGAAGATGAAATGGGCAAGAATGGTTGTCTTGATGTGAATATGGTCCAGGTTGATTTTGTGCAACAAACACCCACTATGTACCAACAAATTGGTAGGGGAATGTACCAGGTAAATCCAAAGGCAGTCGCCAAGGATTTTGGGCAGTTTAATGAGAGCACTGTGAAGTCTAGCGGTGGATGTTATGCCAGTTTATGGTTATGAGAATTACCAGATTTCTGATAATGTTTCCACTAGTCAGGGTGTGTTAAGTGATGTTATTTATGCTTCTAAAGTTCAAGCAGAGAAAGGTCTTGCAGAGAATAAGGTTTTGCCAATCATAGGCAAGGATTTAGATGTCGACAGATGCTTCTCTTGGCTTAAAGAGCCAGTTCAGGAACCTAAGGTGGATAGGGGAGAGACAGAAGATGGTCTACAAGAAGAGGATGGTGTGGAAGAGCAAGTAGACGAAGAGATTGAAAGAGATGGATTGCAAATGGAGGATCTAGCATGATTTGACACGAGGGGTGAGACAAGGGAAAATCTTGAGCCTGAAGAACCAAAGGTGGTTGGCAATGAGGAAGTAGAGGACAAGATGATGCTTGAAGCACCTTCGGAAATGAGTCTCTCTTCCGAAGAGGACAGTGGAAGTGGAAAGCTGGTCACGGATGATCCTGCGAGTGAGAGCAATGCTTATCTGTTGGATTCTGGGAATTTTCTTATTGAACCGGTTGAAGAAGAACTAATGCTTGAGCAACCAGGCATGTGGGAGCCAGAGTCAGGTGAATTTGGGGTTATGAGGTTTGGGAATGCTGTGCTGGAAAAAGACGAAAATTTTTCCACAACAGTGAATGCTTATGAGCCAGGTAATCAAAAGCCCAAGGATTTGGGTTGTAAAATGTTAATGCATATGCTTTCAACTGTGGCTGTGCAGTGGGCAAGTAAGGCCCAAGTATGTTTGGGATTGACCCAAGAAGAAGATGATGTGGATGAGGGTTATGCAGACCCAGTTTTTGGTGATGCTAAGAGTGTGCATGAAGAGGATAGTCAGAATGGTGAGATGCCATTAGTTTTGAATGAAAGGAACTCCCAATTGGTATATCACCTAGAAGAAATAGATGGGCAGGCGTGTATAATTGGAAGAGACATGCAACAGTGGCCTTTTGACCCTGGAGGCTGACAGTTTATGGATACTAACTGCTAGGACATGAATGTCATGTAGGCTAGGTGGTTGGCAAAGTATGTTAGGAGTTTTTCTGAAAGGTGTTTTGGGCTTGTGTACATATGGAATGCATGGCATGTGTGAAGAGCTTTGCCTTGGAATGCCTTGGCAGATGTACAGGGTGGATGGTTTTGCTGTAGGCTTGTTTACAGGTTTGTTCGAAGTGTGCTTTGCTGGAGGTGGTATCAGCCATTTGGTAGCTCTGAATGTGTACGCGTCCAAAATGGAACTAGGCACTTGCAGGCTGTATTCGAAAGTGTGTGGAAAGCGTGGGGAGCAATTAAAGATGAAGGGGCCAAGGTTGCCTTGAATCTTGAACATGGTGTGAAAAGGAAGGTCTTGGTAGCCATCCTCTAGGCTTAAAGAAAAAAATAAAAATAATATAACCAACCACGTGGCCAGTCATGAAAATGACCGCGTGGAGGCTAGAGCTGCAGCCAACTCCATCTGCCAGCACGTGAAAGATGGCACCGGAAGCTACAAAAGCATGGAGAGTCGGCGGGTTGGAAAGGTGTGGCCACCTTGTATGAAGGTAGGGGCTAGGGTCATTCTGCAGAGACAGAGGCGAAGGAAGCTGCCGCCTTTGCAGAAGCTGCTCTGGAGGCGCAAGGGTGAGAGTGGCTAGCTCTGGCGTGGACAGCCGGCAGGCGCTATAGAGAGGGGAGCCCTCTGAAGCAAGACAGGTGTGGCTGCTGCTGCTGTCAACAACTGGGGGCCATCAAAAGTGGACTGCACCGAAGCGGAGAGCTGAGACAGCGAAGAGAGTGAGAAGCATGCGACTGCAGTGAAGCGGGTGGCTACGGGCGACAACTGAAGGCTGGCGACATAGAGTGGAGACCGCCTCTGGCAACTAAGAAGGGCAGGGTTGCATTGGTCAGCCTGGGTTAGCTGGTGTAGAGACTGTGGGAATTGCCGCCTTGGAACAGTGGGTTATGCTTTGTAGCTGACCGAGCCGCCGTGAAGGTTGCCTGCAGTGTTCGAAAAAAACTATTTTCCCAAAAAGTAAAAAACCTTCATCTAAAAAATGTGAAATTATTTATAAAGAAAATTTTCAAATTTTGAAGGTTTTGGTTCTACAACCCCTCAAAATCTGCAGGTTTTTATACCCTTATATTTCAAATTTGAAGGTAATTTTAAAAATCTGCAGGTGCAAATTACACTATACCCAGGTTTTTTTCGAACACTGGTTGCCTGGCCATGCGTGGTAGTTACTGGCGCGACCGACAGGAGAATTGGTGATGGCAGTGAAGCAGCGAAGGATGGTGACTCTAGCGACAAATAGAAGGCTGACGTCGGGCTGTTGGTGGCGGCAACTGGAGAAGCCAAAAGAGTGGCTTTGTGTTTTGCTGGGGCCGGTTTGCAGGTGGTGACGTAGAAGCACTGGTGCTAGAACTAGCAGTGGCTGGTAGCAACGAAAGGAAGGAGCCGCCTTTGGGTTGGGCAGGCTTGCGGATTTTGCTTTGTTGGTGGCTAGCGACAGAGCAGTGAGACAAGGGGTTGTGGTGGTAGCTGATTGAGGAAGTTGGTGTTGACTGCAAGCCGGGAACAGTAGAGAAGTGCCAACTACAGGGAAAGCTTCGAGCTATTTTGGATGGCAACCTATGTGGGCTCTTGTCTATGTGTTTAATGGAAGGAGTGATTTTGTGGGTGGTTTGGGAAGGGTGAAGTGTGAAGAAAGAGTGTGTTGTGTTAGGGATTGTGGTGCCCCATTGTCTATGGTTTCGGCTGCAGGAGAGGATACGTTGAGCCGCCGAGCTCCGGCCTCGATGACCTGGCCATTCCCATAGGTTGAGAGTGAGTGGAGTGTAGTGAGACGTGTATGATATCATCTCTGGTGCCCCCATATTGTTGTTGTATTCCAAAGTTGCGAGGTGGAAGGCTATAGAGGCTTGTGTTTTCTTCCTTGTTTTCACCTCACACCATGTTATTAGGCAAAGAAGTCACTTGTTGAGGTTGGTGCGTATGAACCACATTCTTGTTTAGGCACTCAGTGATTTGATCTCCATAGCCAAAACATTGTAGCAGTCCTCTCCTCATGTTCGAGTTCATGTCCTTGTCCTTCCACTGTACCGTGGTTTGAAACACAGGTACTTGCATGTTATTCTGTAGGACATAGAATTCTGGTGTGACCTCCGCAGTCTCTTCATAGTACTCTCCGCTAAGTTCTACTTCACGTACCATATCAATATCTTATGATGGCTCTTCAATCAATATTTGGTTGATTTTAGCCTCTGGTGGTTGTGGTGGTAGAACAAGTGGTGGTAGAGGTGAAGTGTCCTGTACCCAGAACATCCCCCTTGGAAAATAGGAAGAGTTGGGTGGTCATGCAGTTGCAATGATTTGTCCAAGTGGTGCTGGTAAACCCAATGGAGCTCTAGGTGCCAATGGAGCTCTAGGTGCCGACAGTTGTGCAATAGTTTGGAACCTTGGATATTTTCACATTGAAGTGTCATGATTCCCTGATTTTACACAATGTGCACAATAGAGTAATGGCCTTGCTCTTAATTGTGGACATTTGGTGGTGGTAGTGTGACTCAATCTACACATAGAGTAGCACACCAATTCCCTAGGGGGGTAAAGATGGTTATGCCCATGCCTAGATGTTTCTCTTCCCTCCTTTAGCTCCAATTTCTCTTATATTGCGTTACTGAGCTCGTCCATAGTCATGTTTCCGAGTTGATTACTCCAAGTTCCAATCTCCTGGTGACTCGAGACACGAGAAGTCGTTTTGTTGCCGAAGATATTTTGACATCTTTTGGTTATGGAAATTCCAACATATTATCTTCATATTCAATTGTGCCAATTTGTAATGGTTTGACGGTTCTACTCTTGTTGGCAACAAGAGTGGCCACCAAATCTTTAGAAGAGGGAATGGTCAAAAACTAGTGAATTATTAAGAAATTCACAGTTCTTGGCTCTTGGGAGGAGTAGAGTAACAGTGCATAAAACACTATTAAGCTTCAACAAAGAGGGAGGCTTCTATTTGTAGGAAAAAGTGAGCTCCTAACCAAACAAACTGATTCTAGAATTTTCCAGTTCAGTTTGGTCAATTTTTGACCATTTTTAGGTCAGTTTAGCTTACTTTTTGGAACTAGACTTGAATAAGGAGAGAGGAGAGATGAAATATCTCAATTTTGATGATTTAAAACTCCACCACATGTGTGAAGTAGGCGCCTCATTGACGAGGGGGGGAATCCCTATTGTGAGGTGTCAAAAATCCATTTTTTTAGAATTCCTTTGGTCCTTAGTAAACTCTTCATCTTATGTGAGCATTTACTCATCTTTGGGGGGGATTTTTTTTATTTCTTCTATTTATCTTCTCCACACATTTGGATGAATCTGATTGGCCCCTCAAAACCTTAATTTAAAATTTTTTGAAAATCTGAACCCCTAGGGTAAGGCCTCTTGATGAACAGATTATACTTGATTTCTAATGCACCTTCTGAAAATCTTTTTGAACTTCTATTTTGGGGGAACTTATTTTAATAAGAAGAGATATTTTTCTATCCAAAAATATTCAAAATCTGAATAATCTCTCTCTAGAACATTTTCTCTCTCTAGGCCAAAAATATTCAAAATCTGAATAATCTCTCTCTAGAACATTTTCTCTCTCTAGGCCAAAACAGTTAGAAACAAGATCTTTTATATTTCTGAAGAGGGATTTGATTATAGGGGAAGATGCTAGACATCTTGAGAGGCTGGGGAGAAATCTTACAATCCTGTTCATGGATTCTTCTTGTCCATTAGTCTATGGATAGTAATAGGCTATTGATTTTTTTGTGTATTACCATGTACTGCTATGTCAGCCTCTTAATCACTTCATTGTGTATTACCATGTACTGCTATGTCAGCCTCTTAATCACTTCATTGTGTATTACCATGTACTGCTATGTCAGCCTCTTAATCACTTCATTGAGGAAATGGATTTGTTGATCACTGACTATCTTAATTGGGCTGATGATGCCTTGCAGTCTTTCAGAGCTTTTTCCTCTACCCACTTTGTGCAATAATATGTGGTAACCAATATGTACTTATTTCTTGTCCTCTGAGTTGCTAGCTTAAACAAGCCTATAAATTCCAAACCCCATTTTTGGAATGACTCGAGTGGTAGTATAAGGTTGTGAGGCATTCTATCTGAATCATTCAGGTGCCCTAGCCTTTGGCATATGTCACACTCTTTTGCAAATGTGTGGGCATATTTTAATGCTGTTGACCACCATAGTCTTGCTTGGAACACTTTCCTTCCTATGATTTCTCCAAAAAAGTGGCTTCCACTGATTCCTAGCACAACTTGATGTTCGTTTTCAAGAACGCATCTTTGCAGAATCTAGTCTATGCCCATTTTGTATAACCATCATGAATGAATTGCTCGAGAGGGTTAGCCATTTTCCTTTCATCTCTTGACATGTACTCTGGAAAAGACAAGTCAGAGAGGAATTGCAACATTTCATCATACCAACTTGGTTTTTCTCTAGAGATGTGCATCTGAAAAAATCATCCTCTATCCCATATGGAGCTTCTCCAAACTCTGGTTTGGACAGGAAATTTACACTACGTGTTTATTTCCTGGGGTGTGTTTAATTATGAACTCAAACCTTGCAATAATAGCATCCATCTGGCTAGCTTGCCTACTAAGTTTGGCTTGTTTATTCGATACAAGAGTGCCTTATGATCCACATGAAATTTGAAAACATTCCCCAAGAGATAATTCTTGAATTTTTTAATTGAGTAAATCATTCCAGTGACTCCTTCTCTGTGGTGGAATAATTCCTTTCTACTTTAGACAGTCGTCTACACTGGTCTGAACCATCCTTCATGTGATTCCTACATTAAGGAACTTCCTATGGTGGCCAAGTCTGAGAGGCATCCATGAACACATGGAACACCCTAGTACTCCGACGGTGCGTGCCAATTCATGAACAGGAAGCCATGTTGCAGCACATCAGGGCATTAGTGGTGGCCATTTTGCCGGCAATGTCACTGGATGGAAGATCCTCCAAGTGGGGTTACGGTGGCCGACGTTGGTTGGAGATGCATATAGATTTGCAAAGCAGTGTGATGTGTGTCAAAGGCTTGGGCAACCGGGGTGCCACATAATCTAGTGCTACCTCTAGAACCCTTTATGAAATGGGGCCTTGATTTTGTTGGACCATTTAAGCCACCGGCTAGATGGACGGGCAATTGGTATATTTTGGTGTGGCAATGGATTATTGTACCAAGTGGGTGGAGGCATGGGCATTTAGAGATAATTTCGCTCCACGGCGGTAGCCAAATTTCTGTATGAAATGATTATGACCCGCTTTGGTTGTCTGGTAGAATTGATCAGCGGTGGCGGCGACCAAGGTGGACATTTTCTTAATGCGGTGACTAAGGAGTTGGTAACCCGACATTTGATCATTCATAAGAAATCAAGTGTTTATTATCTACAGGCCAATGGCTAAGCACAGTCCAATAACAAGGTGTTGCAGAAGATTTTAAAGAAGCTGGTCAATGAGAACCGTACTGACTAGGATGAGAAGCTATATTTGGTATTATGAGCTTTCAGGACGGCTTACAAGGTGGCAACTAGATTGACTCCATTCAAATTGGTGTATGGAGTGGAAGCCATTGTCCCAATGAAATTTTTGGTTCCAAGTCTCAGGATTGCAGTCCACAGAAAAGTTGGGATGAGAAGAATATTTAGCCCATCGGATAGAGCACTTGATGCAGCTAGGGGAGGAGCGGTTTGTTAGTTCCTACGTATCTGGTGTTGTTCAAGCACCGACGAGAAAGAAGTGGATGGATTGTAACTCTAAGTTCTAAATATTTTAGAAAAAGGATGCAGTTTTGTTATTTAATTCCCGCCTTGGTAACCACCCTGGTAAGCTGAAGCTCCACTGGGGGTGGGACCATACTGGATTGTGGATAAATTTTATGATGGTACATTTTTATTGGGCACTATGCAAGGGGATGTGTTTGGCAAGCCAGTTAATGGGTACCGACTTTGTAAGATTCCTCCCTCCAGCTTTTGAGGTGTAAAGGTGTAAGAACCTCCCCTTCTGTTCTTGAAATTATTCCCCTCTCTGAAATAGGAGAAAGATCTTGTTTTACCCTATTTTGGACTAGAGAGAAAATGTCTAGAGAGAGAGAATCCAAAATTTAGATATCTTTGGATATAAAAATCCTCCTAGTGTTGTCTAAAATGGATTCCCTTGAAACAGAAGTTCAAAATGAACCTTTCAATGTGCATTAGGAATTAATTGAAAATGGTATAAGGGACCTTAGCCTAAGGGTCTACATTTTCAAAAAAAATTAGATTATGGTCCAATTAAGGTTCCGATGGGCCAATTGGATTATGTGAATGTGAATGGGTGTGATGGATGTGAATAAGAGTCCATCTGGATTTTCTTATGTGATTATACTGGCGGGTACTCTCACCGATGATCTTCAGCGTTTTGGTTGCCAATGATGCCAAGTACACCGATGAAGGAATTATTGGAAATTAGAATTTAAGCTCGATATTTTGGACGATTATGATCAGTGATACTGTGATTTCATTAAAAGATTATTTTAAAGATAGCTGAATCTGTGAAGAAACAGGCAATTTCATTAAAAGATTATTTTAAAGATAGCTGAATCTGTGAAGAAACAGGCAATTTCATATTGGGTTTGTAAGTGGTGTGACTATCTTGAAGTTTGCTTGAAGCACTGGCTAGGGGGCCTAGGAACTCTTTTCCCTAGTAACCCGAGACAAAACATAACCAAATTTCTAAATGGATCCTATCACTACAATGGTTGGACGGTTGGCTAACCCATGGGATTGGATGGGGTTAGGCTGGACTAATGGATCCCTAAAATGAGACTCAATTTTGTTAAGTTACGATAGTTGAAGTGAATCCCAGATAACCCTTGTTCTATGGAAAAGAATCAACGGTTGTGCCTTGATGAGGAAAAAAGTATTGGACTCTATGATCCAAGTGCAAGTCTTTTCCTTGATCTGACCATGTGACTTACGGGTTCGGTCAGATCAGTTTGGTTAGTTAAGGCTCTTGACTACGTTACAATAAAAATATCCTCGAGGAATTGCCTATGTCTGCTTGAGAAAAGTTTTTCTGGGTTCGGTTTTGGAAGAACCGAGGGATTAGTCTCTTGTCCAGATATCCGTTGGGTGAGGCCCCGAGTGAGAGGTTCTGCCCTGCGCAAGCTTAGGGGGCATTTGAACATAAAAAGGACCTTGTCAAGATCCCTAATTTTAAGTAATTAAGACTAATTTTATTGAGGCTTAAGGAGACAAACCTCATAATGATGCCTACTTTTGGCCCTAAAAGTAGGGGATCTCTCTAGTTTTCCCTCTCTAGGATTTTCACTCTAGGATTCTCTTTATAGCCACTAAAACTCTCGAAACATCATCAATCTTGTCCATATAGGGGTCCCAAAAATATTTTTTATTACAATTCAAAATAATTATCTCAAAATAACTTTCAATCACATTTAATGCACTTTCATTGCGTTTCTGAAGTTCCCTCTAAATTTTATATCAACAGTCATTAAAAGATAATATCGTTTAATACACTTTCATTGCATTTTTGAAGTTCCCACAAATTCTAAATCAAGTCATTAAAAGACAAGGAAAACTTATGTTTTTTTATTTTTTCACTTTTAAATGCATAAAAAATTAAAAGTTTAATTTAAATTTGAATTTTCGGATAGGCTAGCAATTTAAAATTTATATTTTAGAGCAAACCCACCTAAAAAAATATTTTCTTCATTGATTACTATCACATCTCCTCTCTATCTGACTCAACAACTAAAAGATTCTCTCTCTCTCTCTCTCTCTCTCTCTCTCTCTCTCTCTCTCTCTCTCTCTCTCTCTCTCTCTCTCTCTCTCTCTCCAAGCCCTTCTCTCATTGCAGTAGGTCTCTCTTTCAAGCTTCTCTTTGGGATCCAAGCTATCTACCATCTTCCATTGTGTCTACTATGGCACCCATAGAAATAACGAACACCTCAAATTCATCACGAGTGAGGAAGGTAGACTTGCATATTTGCATCTTAAATGAATATGCATCTATCAGAAAAGAACGTCTAAATGCACAGGAGAAGCAAGAAAGAAGACAGAAGGGTCATTGTAATGTGGATCTTTGGGTTGATGGGTATTTATATCCTAATGATCCTTCTTCAAATTTCTATCCACCTTTCACAGACCTATCCTCATTCATTCATTTTTTTGGAGAGGGTGAGAATAGGTTCCTTGGACATTGCAAACGCTTAAGTATATGTGATGCATGGAGAGGGTGAGAATAGGTTCCTTGGACATTGCAAACGCTTAAGTATATGTGATGCATGGAAGGTTCAATTTCTAAACTCACAAATTCATAGCTTGCAAGTCACTTTGAGTAGTGTGCAACAAGCTCTCGAAATTGCACAGAATAATATTTTACAGCTACTATCCAGAGAGAGGGCAAAGAGAAAGAGGACCACATCCTCAAGTTACAGGATACAATCTCGCATATGAAGAGCACACCCATGGGAGCCAGAGAGCGAAAGAGGACAATGAACAACATTCAGACACTTGCAATTGGTGGTGGTGCTCTCAAGCAAAGAATTCATGCAGCAAGGTTTGTTTGATTTTTGGTTATAAGTTATTCTTACTAGAGTGTATGTATTGTTTGATTTTTTTCATTAACTGTTAATTCATTATATAATATTGCTGCTATAAGTAATCTTTGTTAGTTCATTAACAGGACCTATCGTCCTTTCTCAGTGAAGACACATTTGAGGGGAATACTGAGATCAACCAAACTCCTGATAGGGAGAGAATTTGCAAGCTAGACCTTCCCTCATATAGTGTCAAATCTGAGAAAGAGATATGGTGGCTTGGGGCATTTGAAGTACCAAAAGAGACACATGAAGTTCTCGCTTGGATGTTTGATAGGATACCTTGGATTACCACTGTCATCAAAGCACAGATTCACAGAGAAAATCTTGAGGTAGAGGGCATAGGAACTTATACAATAGATTGGCATTTGGGGGGTGACCTGAAGATAATAAAGTGCTTGCTTGGGTGTCCAGAAGGTTCCAACACCCCAAATCCTTGTCGATGGTGGTGCATGAGAATGGTGAGAGAAAAAAACAAAGGTCGGGAAAGAAGAGGATGCTTGAGAATCAAGATATTGAGCATGACCCCATGGACGATGTTGCTGGCAAACTGGGTTGGAGGTGTCTTATCTGCCAACATGCTAGCTATGGCAAACAGGCATTTGAGAGACCCAGAATGGAATCCTATAATTGCATTTGACCTGAAGAATGTCCACTTCTGTATACTGCATGCATTCATGCATGTGTTTGACCGTTTGCTCAAGTGTCACATAGATTATGAATTTACCATGCAAGGCAAAGAACGACAAGAAGAAGCTCTTCATAAAGTAGAGTAACTACTCAACTCAATTGGGTGCCATGGTGGCAATGTGCACATTACTGTTAACAAAAAGACCTCTGTGGCAAGAATCATGAGGTTGCACAACAAGTGTCCATGAGTGGAAATAAAGCAAGACGTTTTTTGGAGAAGCCAAAAAATGCCAAGGAGACTCAACCAAGCCTTGGAACTTGTGGAAGGTTTTATGCAAATGTACAACATTTGACTGCACCAATTCAAGCCTTGTAATTCTACGTGAGAAGGTTTGGTCAGACTTCAATAAGATGGTGAAACTTTTGACCCCAAAAGTAGGACAACCACAAAGGAGCAACAAAAATTTCAAGACAAGCTTTCTAATTTTAGGAAGTCCATGGTTGATACATGGGGTGAAACAACATTACACACTACATGGTAAACACATTTGCTCCTTCCTACTGGATATTAAGAAACAAGTATGAATAACTACTGACTCTCTTAATTTTTTGCAGCACATTCTTTATGCTCATGGTGCATACTTCATGAATGAGTATGGTTCTCTAAACATGTGGAGCACAAAAGGAATGGAGAAATCTCACTATCAAGCTAGAGGAGTATATTTTAAAAACACTCGGGATGGAGGAGGGAAGAATCGATCGTACAAATTACCTCAAGGAGATGTTTAACTGGTTTTACAGATACACTTTTGGGGGAAAATTATCCATAGAAAGGGCATGTATGAGTGATCTAGCAAGGGCAGCACGAAATAATGCCAAACAGAGAAGATCACTAAAGTGGAAAGCTGGCACAGGACCAGCACGTCATGCAACATGGACATCTTCACGAAGACGCATAGGAAGAATTTGGAAGTAGAAACAACACTTTGAAATTGAAAGTATTTGGAATAAAGTTGTAAACATTTTTTACTTAGGAAGTAAACATTTAGAAGAAAATTGTAAAGCTTTTTGACTTGAAAATAAAAAATAATTGCACCATTCCATTATATTGAAGATTTACTATGAAAATATTTACAATGAAAAGAGCTAATTGCTCTTGAGTCTCTTCTCTTCTTGCTCCCCCTCTTCGGTAGGCATTTTCCCTCTATAACGCAAAAACCTCTGACGACTATAGCCCTTGAGTGACTTTACATCCTCCACTCCTGCACCTAGGACATAGCTTGAATAACATAGAAAATAACCTGATCGAGAAGGCCAAAAACCAGGGCCGTATCCAAAGATACGGATGGCAACACACTTCTCTATAAGCATGACTTTATGTATATTATAAGGTATAAATGCATACCCTATATACCTAGATAGGGCTTTCAGTGTAAGGAGTGGAATCTCTGCATCCCTGGAGTACTTGCTATGTATATAATAAATATATTTTTGTCGATAGAAGAGACGTAGTGTGCAAGAGCGGCATCTTGCCCAACTCTTGCACGATGAGCACCACCTCGTCCAAGAAATCCATTGGCGTCATCAAGCTCTATCTGCATTGACAAAGAACTAGGAGGGAACAAACTAAAGTAAGAAATAACTCAAACAGACTGAAGCAATAAGAATTAAACCAGACAAACTAAAGAAATAATTAATTCAGGTAACAGAAGCAATAATTTACCTTCTTCTCATCCTCCTCCAACTTCACTGCATCGCAAAGGTTGATGGAGCTCTCTTTATTTTCTTGGTCAAGTTCGAGAACAAGTTCCTTGGCTTTTTTAAAGCACAAGGACATTGCTTCTAGGGCCTCTAAGAAGTTTTCTGTCACTTCTGTGTCCAATGCTGCGAGAAATTCATCCTTATGCTCATTCTCTACATCGAGAACACTGGACGCAGCTTCACAACCGTCTACTATTATAGCAAGATAGTAATCCTCCCTAAAATTGTAGAGTTTTTGAATGTGGGAGAGGAGGTAATACTTCCCTTAATTAGGAAGGACGGTAGCCCAGGCATGACAAAATTGGACGTCAATCACTCCCCATGGACAGATGACGTTCCTTCATCAATGATAGTGGAGGCCTTAAACTCTTATGCTGAGAAGTTCCTCCTCCTTGGACACAAGGTCCAAGACCTCTTCTTTTGTAGACAGAGCACTTGAAATAAAGAACTGTTCTGATTTATCAGTCCTCCCTTTGAGCTCCTCTTTTGTGTAATCCTCCTTATCAGCATCATGAAGAAAGAGATAGGCAACAAACCCAAAATGATATTCTAGCAATCTGCATTTCCTACCATGCACTGGGCACATGTCAACACAAATCTTGATACGTTGATCATCTAAGTAAGTGTCCCACCTCTTCGACATGCTTGCATTCTGAGACGAGGTGACTGTGAGGCTTGACATGTGGACATACGTAATGGACCCATAAGAGACGGTCCCTCTATGCAATAGTCTGTCCACTCTCCCTCGAGAGATTTCCTTTCCATGTCCTTGATAATCTCCTCCAGACTAAAAGGAATGTTGAACAAAGGCTCTACATGGCAAAGGGATTTCTCCTGCTGCCCAGCCCTCCTTAGTAGATCAAAGGGATTTCTCCTGCCCAGCCCTCCTTAGTAGATCAAAGGGATTTCTCCTGCCCAGCCCTCCTTAGTAGATCAAAGAGATGCTTTTTGCTCTATAAAAAGGAGATTCTGAAATATTTTCTTTTCCACGGTTTTTTTCACAATTTTTTCCAATTGCGTTTCTCTACACTTTGCTCGTGCAGCTCGCTGAATTCATCCATACCATCCCTTGTTTCAAGCGCCTGTAAGTTTTTCTCTACACTTTGCTCGTGCAGCTCGCTGAATTCATCCATACCATCCCTTGTTTCAAGCGCCTGTAAGTTTTTCTCTCTCTTCCCCTTTTCTTTTGTTGATTTTGTTCACGGTGCGATATGGCAGTTCTCCATGTTTTTGAATCAACATATCGCTCCGTGGGACGGTTGGGTGAATTTTATTGATAAGTTCTCTCTTCCCCTTTTCTTTCGCTAATTTTGTTCACGGTGCGATATGGCTATTCTCCATGTGAAATCGAATCAACATATTGCTCCGTGTGGGACGGTTGGGTGAATTTTATTGATAAGAGATTTTGTTCATGGTGCGATATATCTATTCTCCATGTTTTCGAATTGAAATATCGCTCCGTGGGGTGGACGGTTCTAAAAATTTTATTGATAAGTTCTTGTTTCGTTCACCGTGCAAAAAGAATGTTGGTCCACATTTGGATTCCCCTTATCGCGCGGTGGATGGTGGTCGTGTGACTTGGCTAATTACTCTGCCTTCTCTTTTCTACTGCTGTGATGACACACGTACAAAATAGACCGTCAGGAGAGTTTCATTGCCAGAGCCAAATCCATCGCCCGATCTAGCATCGAATCCAGTTCCGGTTCCAGTATTCCAGAGAAAATTCCAAAGGACGTCGCAAGTGAACCTATGCTTCCTGATGTCAAACCCAACACCAGCAAGAACATTTCAAAGGCCAAGGTCACTTTGCAGAGACAAAGAAAAATGTTTGTAGAGATAAGGAAGGCGCAGGGGTGGCTGTAAATCTCCTCATCCCCAAAGCTCCTTTCTTGAGGATTGTCAAATCCATAAGCGACAGAATAAAGTGGAAAGGTTACTATAAATGGCAGAGTAGCGCCCTCGCATGTCTTCAAGAGTCATGCGAGGACTTCCTTATATACTTATTAAATAAATGATAGTAACATTTGTGCTGCCCATGCCAAGAGGGCCACACCTAATGGACAAGAACATGACATTAGTAAGCAAAGTTAGGTATAGGTATGATAAGTTCATGCAACCTCTATCATTTAGGGATAGGAAGGTAGCAGAAATCCTCTCCATTCCGCTTGCTTTGAAGAGGAACAGGGCTTCTGACAAGGTGGTTATTGAAGAGGTGACAACACCAAGTCCACAAGGGCTTAAGAGGCTTGTAAAGGGGGTAGATCTGAAGGGAAAGGAGACATTATTAGAAGAGAATGTCGATAGGGATGATTTGGTAGAAAACCTTCTAAAGTGTGGAGGGAGAGAATAATGACAGACTTAAGGTGGTGCCTAGTCAGATTATATGCAATGTCTCGTACAGCACCGACAAGCAGGAGGAGTATCTCCATATCACTCCAACGGATGTTTATATGCTCGTTGAAAAGAATAGAGAGATAAATGTGACAGTATTGTGCTTACTTGTTTGGTGTGTACTCTTCGCCTTTTTTTGAATGCTTTCTTATTTTGATTTCTTTTTCCCTTTCTTAATGTTTCTAATTCAATCTGCAGAGTACTGTTGAAAGAACTTTTGCCAAACCAGGAAAAGCAAGTATATATTTGTGATCCTTTTGGTATCAACTATCCTAATTGACCCGTCAAGGTCTGAAGAGGACCTTGCTCCTTATTTCCAGGGAGTTAGTCTGGGTACCTGCTTTGTTGTGCTGCCATATATAGAGAAGTATGTATTTTCTTTAGATTTCAAGCTATTGATGGAATTTAAGTTATTAGTTGCCTGTGTTAGGTTTCTTATATTTTTTGTTTGCTTTCTCAACTTCAGAGGGCACTAGTCTACTTGTTTAATAAATGTGGTGAAATGCCAGACAACTTTTATGAATAGCCTTCTCGGAATGCACGCACAGTCTAAATTGTAAGTCATTATACTTTATATCGTTTCCTTCTTGCTTCCTAATTGTTGATTGTAAGTCATTCTTGCTTCCTAATTGTTGATTGTAAGAGAAAAAAGATGTCATTTCATTCCCCTATTAAGCATTTCAGCTTTAAACAAGGAGTCCCTGCTGTGCTGATGCTGAGAAGGGAAGCAAGGGCAAAGCAAAGAGGAAGCTTCCATTTGCAGGCAAGGGCAAGGACAAGGCAGGCAAGGTGCCAACAAAGGAGACAAAGGAGGAGGCTGAGTCAAAGGAGGAGGCCAAGGCTGAGTCAAAGAAGGAGGCCAAGGCTGAGTTAAAGGAGAAGGCCAAGGCTGAGGCTACAGAGCCTGAAACCGCTTAGAGGCATTTTGTATATGTCCAGCGAGATAACGTTGTAAAGATTTGGTATTTTTATTGAGCTCGGCTCATATTTGTATAAACATTCTATATTTTTATTGAGCCCGACTCATTATTATATTTTGTGAGTATTGTGCTTTGCCATAATAAAATAGATTGTTGAGAATTTTTATTTTCATAACTTATCTTTGGTTAAAACTAAATTTTAAAGACGTTTAAACGTTTCAAAATTGTTATGAGTACTTTGTAGAGTAGACACATGTCCATGTAGAAATTTTTCATCATATTAGTCATTGCTAAGATACAACAGTTCAGTACAAGTCTTACAATGACTTCTATTGGGCCTAAGTCCCTCGATACAAGATCTTTCTAATTCTGCACAACAGATTTTTCCTCCGTCTTCTTCTCTGGGTTGTTCATCTGAAGAATTCTTTGATGCACCTCTTTGGCTTCATCTATAAGTTTGTCTACATCTTCAAGGTCTTTTTTAAAGCTTTCAGATATCTGGATGAGGGATTTAATATTCATGTGATCACAAGATTTTTTGTGATAATAACAGATGTGAACAAGTTATTCACATGTTCTCATGTTACCGTTCACAAAATAACAGGTCACTTGCCATTTGGGAATCCCTTAAAAGCTTGGCTACACATGGGAATAAGCTTTTCATATGTTCTCATGTTACCATCTTCACATAATAGCAGGTCACTGGCCACCTAAGAAGATTTTTTATGCCCGACAAAGATAAATTTTTTTAGGCCCTTGTGAAAGCTTTGTGAATATAACATGTGATCACAAGATTTTTTATGTTATTAACATGTTTACATGTTCTCGTTTACGTCAATGAAATCCCTGATCTGGATAGGTTGATCATCTGTATCCTCAACAGAGAAATAGGAGTCATCATCACAAAAGAAAAATAGCTGGCCTAGCAACCTTGCTAGGAACAGTCCTCTCATTATAAGAATTTGCGTCCATGGGTGGCTTTTGTATAGAGCTTATAAGTTGTAAGATATTATGTTCTCAATTCCCTTATGGATTGGTCTTTATATACTGTTTTGGATGGACTCCGAAACCATCGACATAAAAAACCATGTGCTGTAAATATGTGTGCCACTAAACCATTTTGGAATAGGAACCCTAGTACCTACACTGAGTTGACCATTATTGTGCACATACAAGACAGCTTTAGAGTAAATTTGTTGAGTTATAACTTTAATATAAAAATCTAAATTCATAGCTATTACAAGACAAAAATTCATTACTCAGTACACTTTTTTGAGGGCAAGGACTTTACAAAATTAACATACTTGAAGTAGCTTCAAAATTCACAAAATTCAAAATCCCCATTAACTGAGCGATATACCATTAACATTCCAATCAGGATCTACTAAGGTCTTTGGCTCTAGTCATTTTCGAATCTTCCTATTGTTCACCTTGAATTGTGCTCTGCTAATATCATCACCTCCCACAATATTGAGGTGCTCTCTAATATTTATTAAGAGGCTCCAATGTCTACTTACGCCTACAACTTCCACTGCACCACTGGGCAACCGAACGCATATGTCGAGAGGCAAAACAACTTGTTCATATGCCTGCATCATTGGGACCCAACAACTATTCTTTTTCATCCACCGCTCATAATAGAAGCGTATGTGTAGTGTGGCGCACGAGCTTTGAGATACCGAAATGAGACACTAGATTCTACTATATTGCTTTTGAATGTGTCATCCTTATGTATCCCTTCTACAGCCCTCCACTGGTCTCCACCAAGCAAGGCTACCATGTCATCACCTAATACCTTCTTGCACACAAACATGGTAGGTGTTTGTGAGAAACAAAGTTGATTGAACATCTTGGCAAAAAGATGTATTGGGCAGACCCAACTAAGACTCACAGATCGAGAGGGCTTTGCAAACTTCAAAGACCCTTGTACATCACAAAGCATCTTTGATTTCATGACCATTACAGTCCAAGTATCTGGAATTGGCCATTCTATAGAAGATAGGGGTGGAGATGTGATTATCTGTAGCTTACCAAACCCATTGTCCTGCTTTGGCACCAAATAGGAGTGTCGGTAAAAGAAGACCTTTTCCTTAAGAAGTTATGCACTTTTTTTACAAGAAAACATTGCCTGACCAATGTCTGCATATGCAATGCTTGAAATGTTCCGGTAAGGCTTTCCAATGGCTGCTCCTCTACCATCTTTGAAGGAAAAATATCTGCAAACAAGAAATAAGTTGACTTAGATTGAAACATCTCTGTCAAAAAATCTCACATGCCCCTTTCTACCTACGATACAATTGTATGGAAATTGAGTTTGTGTACCGTGGCCACTAGTTTTCCATTGCTTGCCTTCTTGAAGCCTTGTAAATGATCTTTCCAATGGTGCTCCCAGTACATTTCGCCGTCAAACTCGGTGAGGCCCGATTGTAGCAGGCTGTAGATAAACCCAAACGCTCTTATATGAAATGCCTCTCCCACCCAAGCGCTCTTATGAAATGCCTATCCCACCCAAGCACCATCATCGTCCTTCTTGTTGTGCAAGGATATCTCCTCAATCTCGTCTTTTGGTCTTCTTGGTGCGGCCATATGAAGATGAAAGAGATGGAGCTCCGAGAAGGGAGGGAGATTAAGATGGAGGAGAAAGTTTAGAGTTTTGGGCTTTGATGGTTTCATTAAGGTTGGGCAAATGAGATAGAGATGGAAGAGAAAGGGAGGAACAGTTTAATTTGGACGTTCAAGAGGGAAAACGGACTTGAAAATGAAATTTTTGATTACAATGAAATTTGAGATGGGTTTTTGGGGAGAAATTTCAAAATTTTAAGGATTTTTTGAGCCATAAAAATGGTGGGACAATACCTACCCTAAACCCCCTACTTTTTTTAAGGGACAAGTGTAATTATTAGTACTGAACGCCTAGTCTCCCTCCCTATAGCCTAGTCTCCCTATATTCAAAGGAGACCAAATGTGCACAATCCTCTATTCCTATTGCTCTGTTGCTAATTACTTTCATTAGAGTAAAAGACCCAAAATATGTCCAAATGCCCCGTAATGGAAGTGCTACTTCCACTGCTAGCACCCCCGAAATTTGTTGCGCGGAGGGGGCAGGGATCTTTCAACTTTCTGGTATCAAAGCAAATTGGCTAAAGTGGAACAACCGAGAAGCCAGAAATGTCAAAAATTTATGAAGTACCAATAAAAGATTGTAATTGTGTGATGAAATTCATACAAATTGATATTCAGAATGAAGATTCATAAATTAGAAATTGGGTCTTCAGATGGAAGTACTACAATTGTGTAGAATCTTTGACTTGCTTGAGGCCTAGATATGATGGTATTTACCTTATAACTCCAAGGACCATGACTACCTGTATATATCGTGGGTATAACTGCAGCTCTTTACTGACAATATATACGAGTAAATCTAAGACCTTGAAATTATAAGCAAAAATGTTATCCAGATGATGAATTCGAATACTGGTTGTTGATATGAGTTTTGAATTCTCATTGAGAATTGATGAATTGATTTGGATTCTAATTTAAAGATGATGATTTTTGAATTTGGGTTGAAAGAAGATAAGTTGAACAAAGCCACAATGAGGATGAATGGGACGAATCCCACTGATAATGTTAGTAACTGGAATGACGATTATGACTTCAGCAAATCACTATGAGATTAGTGGATTATGCTGACAGATTATTGCTTTTTGACCTTTGACCCAGTGGATCTAATTAAGGGATGAGATATTGAGAATGTGCATAACTGAAATTCTCGTGGAGGAATGTTCAGATGAAATTTTTGGTCTGATGGGCCATTATTGTGTTAAGGGTATGAATGATATGTTTTGAATGAATTGTTCTCTGATAATAATGAGTTCTAAATGTTCTTCTTGTAGAAGGGATCTTTATCCCAAGATTCTGTGTGGGTTGACTAGACTATAAGGAACCCCACAACCAGTTGGATCGTAAGGTGAAAGAGTTTATCCTCCTGCTGTGCTGCTGCGAGATGAGGACATCTCACATTCTTTAAGTGGGATAGAATGTAAGATTCCTCCCTCCAGCTTTTGAGGTGTAAAGGTGTAAGAACTTCCCCTTCTGTTCTTAAAATTATTCCCCTCTCTGAAATAGGACAAAGATCTTGTTTTACCTTGTTTTGGCCTAGAGAGAGATAATCCAAAATTTAGATATCTTTGGATATAAAAATCCTCCTAGTGTCTAAAATGGATTCCCCTAAAACAAAAGTTCAAAATGAACTTCCAATGTGCATTAGGAATTAATTGAAAATAGTATAAGGGACCTTAGCCTAAGGGTCTACATTTTCAGAAGTTTTTGGATTATGGTCCAATTCCAATGGGCCTATTAGATTAATCCAAGTGTTGTGATGAGATAAATCCAAAGAATAAAAGAAAATACCCAAAAATGAGTAAATGCTCACGTAAGATGAAGAGTTGACTGAGTACAAGGTTTATTAGTTAAAAATTATGAGATATTACTAAAAAATGAGATATTTTAGAATAATGATGCATTTTTGACACCTTGGTAAGGAGAGGGGGACTCTTGAGGTAGGCGCCTATTTTACATATGTGGAAGGGTTTTGAATTCAAAAAAAATGTGATATTTTTGTCTCTCCTCTCTCCTAGATCAAACCAAATAAAAAAGGAAGCCAAACTGGTCCAAATCTTGTCCAAATTGAGTCAAACTGAACCTGGAAAATTCTAGAACCTAGTTGGACTTGGTTAGTGGCTTCCCTCACCTATAAATAGACCCTTAGTCTTTTGTAAAAAAATAATGGAGCTATACCATGCCAGTATTATATTAAAATAATCATATTTTCTATTATCCCTTAAATTTTCCTCTCTTGGGAGCTTGGAGCTCTCTCTCTCTCTCTCTACAACAACTCTTGGAGTTGCTCTTCTCCTCTTGGTGGACCAATTGATTGGTCGGGGGTTCATTGGCTAGAATAGAGAATCAAGCCAAACTTGGAGGTAAAATCAAATTTTTATGGTTTTTTTCCAATTTATCTCAATGACTTTCTTCTTCTCAACCCCCCTCAAGCTTGACAAGCTTTATAAATAATTATTTTCATTCAAATCAAGCTTTCCCTTAAAGTCTTAATGCTTAATTAAGAGAAAGTTAATCTTTATGCTTATTTGTAATGCTTTCTTTAAGTAAATCTCTCTCTCTAAAAGAATAGCCATCTTTATGGCTAAATCCTTTGAAAAAGGATGCTTCTCAATGATAGTCTCTTAATTCAAAGCTAAACACTAGGCTTGATAAGCTAGAGATTAAGAAAATTATATTTTTATGATTTTATGTAAAAATAATAATGGTTATTTCTTTTAGATTATTTATAAGTAGTTAAAAACTACTTTGATTGATTCTAAATGAGAAATGCATTATCCTATCAATTTGGAAAAAGAGAAATAATGGAATTAGCTTAATCTAGTGAGATAATCATAATTAAGTTTATGATTATGATTAAAATTATGATTTAAATTCATAATTTGATTTTAAATATAAAAGAGGAACTATTATCATATTTCCATTACACATTTTTATTCTTTAGAAAAATTTAAGAATTATCAGTAATAGTAGCGAAGCTATGGCAAACTTTTTAGAAAGTAATACATATCTTATTTTTATGCATAATACTAAAAGGAAACTTCCTACCATATTGTAGGATTAGACATCCTATGCAAAAAGAATGATTTTCATCATATTCATGAGAAATAAATTTCTTTATAATTATGCATAATTAATTGATTATGAGAAAAGAGTAAATTTTGGTAAATTTATTTTTATGCAAAAAGAGAAATTCCCATGATATTTGAGATCCAAGTAATTAAATGGTAAAATAGAAATTTTTGGTAAATTTATTTTTATGCAAAAAGAGAAATTTCCATGATATTTGATATCTAAGTAATTAAATGGTAAAAGAGTAATTTTTGGCATAATTCAAATTATGAGTATTTATCAAAAGTGGAATTTTGAGCATTATTAATTTTATTGGGAAATACGGGTAGAATTGATTTTTGTAAATCCCATGAATCTTTTACTCAAAAGAAGAATATTGAATATATTTCACTTGAGAAATTTGAGAAAGAATATGAAAATATCCATCGAGAAAAAGTACCTTTAACTAGGCCAAGCAATTGGTAGAAACTTAGAAAAGTCCCATCGGTATCGAAAGGAGAAAACAGTACTAAAAGTGGATGTGATAAGATGTGATGTATAGCCGAATGAATGTAAATGAATGTGACAGGATGTAAATGGATGTGATGTGATTAGATGAGATGTGAATGTGATAAGAGGAGATGTAAACGTGATGTGATAAGATGTGAATGTGATGTGACGGGATGTAAATGGATGCGATGTGATTAGATGAGATGTGAATGTGATAAGAGGAGATGTAAACGTGATGTGATAAGATGTGAATGTGATGTGATAAGATGTGAATGCGATGTGATAAGATTTGAGTGGATGTGGATGAGATGTGATGTGATGTAAATGGATGATAATGAGATGAGAAGTGATAGATGTGTATGTGAATGAATGCATGGATGTGGATAGATATGCATGTGAATTAATGGATGAATGTGGATAGGCGTGCATGTGAACGAATGGATGGATGTGGATAGATGTGCATGTGAATGAATGGATGGATGTGGATAGATGTGAATGTGAATGGGTGTAATGGATGTGAATGGTTGCGATGGATGTGAATGAGTGTGATGTGAATGCAATGAATGTGATGGATGTGAATGGGTGTGATGGATGTGAATGGGTGTGATGAGATGTGAATGGATGCGATGAGATGTGAGATGTGAATGGATGTGCATGGATGTGGATAGATATGCATGTGAATTAATGGAGGCGTGCATGTGAACGAATGGATGGATGTGGATAGATGTGCATGTGAATGAATGGATGGATGTGGATAGATGTGAATGTGAATGGGTATAATGGATGTGAATGGTTGTGATGGATGTGAATGAGTGTGATGTGAATGCAATGAATGTGATGGATGTGAATGGGTGTGATGGATGTGAATGGGTGTGATGAGATGTGAATGGATGCGATGAGATGTGAATGGATGTGAATGGATGCGATGAGATGTGAATGGATGTGATGAGATGTGAGTGGATGTGATGAGATGTGAATGGATGTGAATGTGATATGATGATATCTGAATGGATTTGATGTAATGTGAATGGATAGATGTGATGTGATGTGATGTGGATCGGGGTAGATGTGAATGGATGAGATGTGATGTGAATCGGGGTAGATGTGAATGGATGTGATGTGATGTGATGTGGATATGGGTAGATGTGAATGGGCGTGTAGCTCCACTTGCATGACATAAGTATTTTGAGAATTGTATTCAATATATAGCCCAAGGAGCTAATAATAGTTGTACATACAAAAATAGGGCTTACTTTTCCACTTTTACAAAAATAACTCAAGCGCTAAAGCTTGTTCAAACACTAATTGTAAAATAACCAAAACCCCTCTAACACACGTGCTAATAATATAGCAACGCCACCCACAAGCGCGTATAAATAATATGTACCATCATTTGGCACATGGCCAATAAAATAACTCGTCTGAAATAATAATAATCTGAGATGATATAGACAAGCTCCTCCATATACAATACACGCACTACTCGTTACCTATCTCTCACACACAAACACATTAGTTGTTCCAATTAATTGCTATCACAATAATTAATCCCAATATGAAATGTTAATAGACACAAACACAACATATACTCACCACTTATTACACTTTTATGAGAGTATCATTTTACACATCATCTAACATGGTTTGTCTTACCATTTGTTACACTTCGATGGACGTATCACTATACACATCATCTAGCATGGCATGCCATTTGTATAAACCACTTGTTACACTCAAACCGTGCAGTTGTCTAGCGTAGTCCCCTTGTTTCACTTCGACAACACACAGTCGTCAAGCATGGAAATACTTACTACACTTAAATAACATACACTCGTCAAGCATGGTCTCAAACTATACCAATAACACTAGGTAACTAGTATTTAATACAAGGACACCCATGATACCAATTCACTAGCATGGCACACTAGCATCCGGGCGTCTCCGTTTAGCCAAAGGATGGACATTATATAGCATTCCCATGGATCTTGTCTCACAGGGCCATTTCTGAGATTTTCACCTTTCTGAATTATCGGCTTGTTTATCTCCTACTCTTCCATAGTAATAATCTCTACCGCATTGACTGTGTTTGTTGTTCGAAAGTTATGACTTCTGTGTCTACATGTAGCTCTCATAGCTACCCACCAAAGGTGTTGCTCTAAAATCAAAGAGAAGTTACCCTTACCCGTGTACCGCTTTCTTGCTTGCCTATTTCTTGCCTCTTGACCTCTTCATGCAAACTAGTGCTCTGATATACCATGAGAAGAATGTGGGGGAGAAGATGAGCTTGAGATCCTTACAAGAAAACACATACACACACAAAAGAGAAGATAAGAACACAAGAGAGATGGATGGCTTTGTTTTCTTCTATGCTCTTCTCTTCTCTACAACCATAACATAAAGAGATAAGAGCATACATATGGGAAAGTACTCTCCTACTATAACTTATAAAGGTTAGTCTATAGTGTGAACACAAATACTACATGAGTTGGCGCTATAACCATGCCATAACTCTAATTCACCAAAGTGGCTATCACACTATCTCTAGTGACATATCACCCATAATCTCACCAACCATGCAGTGGCATAACTGCAAAAGCTATCACCTAGGCAGGTCATCAATGTCCATAGCACTAGTTGAGCTCGATATGTCAACACTTAGATATCTTTCCGTATGAATACGAGGATGCCGAGTGCTTGGGCTACTCAACCATGGCTACTTCTCATAATGGGAGACCGTACAAACATGAGCTAGTCGGTGCCTAGATAATATAATATGAGAGTATTGATACCTAACACCCTCCTTGGAATCAAAAGCAAACTTATATAAAACCTCATGAAACCTTGCAACATCCCTCTTTCTCTTTCTAAGTTAAGATAAAGATATAAACATCAAATGTGAGGCCATAGTTTATGAAAGGAAAGATGAAAGACTTATTAGAAGTAAAAACTTCTACTAATCTCATTGCTCTGAATAAGAGGACTATCTTTTGTTCGAAGAAAATCTTCGGAATCAAGATTATGTGGACGAAATTATATGGGGATTATTTGTATGGCTCATCCGTGCGAATTGGGCGATTGGGATGGAACATTTAAGAGTGAAAAACAAGGTAATAAGGACTCATAGATAGATAACATGTATGGGATTTGTGATTTGACAAAGATTAAGAGATTAATTATCATTAAAAGAAATAATAGCCAAAAGTGTAAAAAATATAGAGCACAATAATTTTATACATATAGCTATACTAAAATTGAAATCAGTAGGTGCATAGAGCTTGAAGAAAGCTTTACGCCTATATAAAAACTTTTTAAAACACACAACTGAGGAAAACGTTATGGGCATTTTATTACACTAATAACTGATCAAAACTACAACAAAACAAAGATAAATAGAGCATAACAACTCTTTATACATATCACTATATTAAAGCAAACTATATAGGTGCGTAGTAGAATAAACAATTGAGAGAAAAGTTATAAGCATTTTACTATAGGAATATAAATTGTCCAAAAACGCCTAATATTTAGCATTTTTGGAAGAAATTCTTGTCAGTGAGATAAGACTTAAGATCGAAAACTCAATAGCATGAATGGAAAGAGAATGAAAAGAGCTTCTTAGTTATATAAGCACTTTAAGAAAAGACTATATGAGCAAAGAGTAATTGTCGATTAAAAGTAGAGGGTTGAACTGCCAAATTTGCACTTCTCTCGCTTTGCATGAGGCTTCAATTTTAACAATGCCTCTTGCTCTTCATCTTATGAATGATTCAAACTAGATGGTAAGGGTTACTATTGCTCAATGGTTTGTTTACCCATGGTTCCCAAAGTACTTTCACTTACTACTACTAAAATCATAGACCCAAAAAGATAATAACTTCTTATCCCCAATAATTTGAATCATCTCAAGAGGCCTAAGATTTGGTAAGGTATAAGGAGTTTACACTAAATGAACTCCGTTGCATAAAGAGAGTTTTTGAATAAGAGATTATGAGGATTGAGAAAGTAGCAATGATTCATGAATACTCAATTATAGAGACTTCACTCATTAATTTGAAAGGAAGAGGAAGACTCCTTTTATAGATGGAGAATTACCCTCTCACCTCGTTATAAATTACAAAATAGAAATCTTCATCCCTTTGTGTCATAAGGCTGAATGTCACTATCAATTATCCTTCTTGGTTACTTTTGGCATGTATCTCACTGAATTATTTACTCAAAGAATCATTGACTTGGGTGATAAGGTCTAATCACACTCCAAGTCTACATAGAACCCCACATAAAAGCGCTCATATACATGTTGAAAATCTTCTTAATCGAGATATGACTTTCTTCTCTATTTTGCATCCTTCCACACTCTTGAACATGCAATCCACAAGCTTGGTAGCTATTTGCTATCTTATTTTTATACCAAGAAATATAGGCCTAAGGTCCACTTTGATTCCCACATCACTAGACTATACAACCATACCAAAGTATTTATAAAGCATACTTAGATATTTACAATGTGCTGCTACATGAAAAAAGACCTTAGAAAATACACAATATTAAAAGGCAAAAGCCTTTCTTAGGGTTTGCCGCCAAAAGTTGCCACGCTTTGTGCTAGAATCTTTCACATATACAATAGCCCTAGCATGATTTGACGATCGCAAACATTAGGCATACCATAAGCTCTCATAAACCCTGTGTACCCTAGAAGAATGCAAGGTGAACGTTAGGTTAGGAACTAGTAATCGTATGCCTAATAGTCAAGTATCCTATAGACCCTAGAAGAATGCAAGGTGAACGTTAGGTTAGGAACTAGTCCATCTACACCAATCGTATGCCTAATAGTCAGGTATCCTATAGACCCTCAGATAACTCAACCAATCCCGAGAAACAATGATCACGTCCAAAAGCACATCTTCTCGTATCATACTCTGCTCAACCCACTTGATTGTACTGTGATTCACCAATGCTTCCGCTATGGTGCCTAAAGCCAAACCTCATAATCCATAATGAGTGTTATGTAGGTCCTAAGCTAATCCTACAGATAGATACATCACCTTTTTAAGGCAACAATCTCTATGACTCACAATGGAATATTATTACTAGCTTATATCTTGACATACTTAGCAAGCCGAATTCATCAACGCCACTCGTGAAGGTGAAACTGCCCAAATGAATCTCTTTACAGGACCTCTCTAGTTCTTTACTTCTTGTTCTCTTTGCATCATTATTGTGGATACCGTGGGTAGGTCTCACTGATGTAATATGGTGATCAGTATATACCATCACACCTTATCTGATGCCTGATCATGTGAAAACAGGGAGGGTCAATAGTACTATGTGAGAGACATGCTTTTGACTGTATTGTGCTCGAGATGACTTCACACATTTTCAATTGCATACTGTGCACGACCCCAAAGTTGCTCAATAGAAGCAAGGCAATGATTATGTGTTTACTTCTCAACAGGGAGAAAGGTAATTCAATGTCCTTGCCTCCGCTTACCCTGCTGTAACCTCCCTCCATAGCTGCCAAGCCAATCAGTAAGGGAGCTTCCCCCTTGTCTTCTCAAATTTCATAACAGCACTTACAACTAATCCACTAGGATTAAGCAAGGAAACAAATCCAAGACTCGACCTTCTAGCATTGGGATCCTAAAGCCTAGCTTTGAGATCTGCTATTCAAATCTCTACTAAGTCCTCTTAATAAAAAATCTGTTTACTTAAATTCACAGCTTGATTATTCCAAGGTAAAAAACGTGGCCATTTTCATGGCTAGAGAAATGAAAAGTGCAGAGACATGTTGAAATCTGTAGCATTAACTGTATGACAGATCTAGTAAAAGAACCAATTCAAACTTCCAACCTTAATTGTATCTTCTCTGCAACTAAATCTACAAAGCACAGCAATGGAGCAGCCTTGATCTGGTCAAAGCTCTGCAGGCACTGCTTGGCTTTAAGCCAGAGCTCTTTGGCAAGCTCCTTTGATTTCTCTTCACCTAGTAGTCGGGGATAGGTTGCTCGATCTGTTGGAGGATCCATGGCAGAGGAAGGTTGGCTCTTGTACTTCATGAGATCATTGACGACACAGTACAAAAGCCCTAAAGCACGGCCATATTGTTTGACATTCTCGATGGCTTCCTCTGTGGCACCCCCTAGGACGGCACCACACATAGTGGAGCACTCTGCGAGCATGGTCGTCTTGCGCAGGTGGATGGCTTGGAGGCCTTCCACATCCAGGATAGAGTCAGGTCCAGGGTTTTCTAGTACCTGTGAGACATTAGGGTTAGGTTTCGAATCTTCTTTGTCTTGTTTGAGGTTAGGGCTAGGGATAAGATTAGGGTTAGGGCTTCGACCTGAAACCTGTGTCAGATCCAGAAACTGGCCTGCTACCATGCCCTCAGATCCAACGGCTCTACTCAGCTCTGCGATCACACGCAGGACCCGATCTGCGGCTACGCCATGAGTTTGCGCAGCGACATGCTGTACAGCAAGGGCGTAGAGGGCATCACCGGCGAGAATGGCCATGTCTTGGCCGAAGATTTTGTGATTGGAGGGGTAGCCGTATCGCATATCGTCGTCGTCCATGCACGGCAGGTCGTCGTGGATGAGTGAGGCCGCGTGCAGCATCTCCATGGCGCAGGCTGTGGGCATGGCAATGGCCTCCGCGCGGTCGTCGAAGAGCTCGCAGGCGCAGATGCACAAGAAGGCATGGACTCGCTCTGCGGCCTCGTTCTCTGTTGGTGGGGGGAAGAGAGAGTAGCGCATGGCGTCGTAGATGAGGACGGGTTCCCGAAGAGGAACTGCTGCTTCTAAGGCCGAATTCACTGCCTTGGCCTTCATATCCACCTGTACAACCATTTCAGCAGTGGCTTAAAATGCGCTCTCGTTAAATACACACTCTTTTTATTTTAAAAAAAACACCACACCTATACACACTTTTTTTTGAGGGTGCTTATTCACTCCACATTTATTAAAATTTTTAGGGAGGTCGTATTTAATTTTTCCAAAAAAACCTTAGTTACACTAAGAAGGTTTAATTGTGCCGTGTCTAAGCCATGGTTGCTGCTAGATTGCTAGACTAAGCCCATAGCCCCAGCTGCCTAGGGTAACCATGCTTGGCTGCCCTAAGGCTTCTATTGCCACGCCTTTAGCCAACAACGCTAGCCATCTCTCAGGTACTCGATCAAGCCTAAACACATAACAATGCAGAGCGCTTCTTTCCATCTCTTTCAACATCACACAAACCTAAACACTAGCAAATCCTTGTAAACAGCAACTTCCAACACAACAATCACTTTAGGTAAAGAGAAGCGATGAGAGACATAGTTGGAATCCTGACATCTACGCCTAGACACGCATACTCTTTAGCTTCCAAGTTAGGGTTTCTCTGTTACCAAATGTAGATTACATTTTTTTTTGGTATTGAATAATTCGTCGCCAAGGTAGCTACGTTTTTTTTGGAAATAGTTGGTATGAGGGATTTTTTGCGTGGAGCTTTGAGCAGGATGGCAGAGAAGGCCATTGTGATTTTAGCAAGACCCTATGCATCTAAGCAAAAGGGAGGGAGCGCGACTCTGTCCACATGAGCAACATGATTTCTATGGTGTTCAACTTCGATTAAAATGACTTTGTATTTTAGAGCCATGGCAGACTATAGTCTGCAACTCTATGCCCCAGCGTGCTTTGCTCTGGTAGTACAAGTAGTTGGAGGAGACATATACAAAGTTGCGTCTTGGCATGGCTGCCACGTATACATACACTAAAAAAGAAATAACCAAAATCAAGCGACCTACAAGAACTGTAGAGAGAGAGGCATGGCTGCCACTTCTACCTACACGAAAAAGAAAATAACTAAAATCAAGTAAAACCTTAGCTATCAACTAAAAAAAATTTCCTCCTATGGTTCACAAGCACAAACTAATTAATTAATGAGAAAAAACATTTTGGGTGCTTATACACACACTTTTTTTTGGGGTGAAAAACACACATATACACACGCACACAAACATACATACACACATGCACACAGTGCTATCTCCACCACAACGTATCGCTCTTGTTACAGCCCCCACACACACATATACACACACTCACACAACACACGCAACAATTAAGAAAGAATTTTCACAAGAACTGATTTTTTACTCAACAACAAGGAGCAGTAGAACCTTCCTTCACACACATATACACACATGCACACAGACATACACACACACACGCACATAGTGCTATCTCCGCCACAGCATATCGCTCTTGTTAAAGCCCCCACACACACATATACACACACTCGCACAACACACGCAACAATTAAGAAAGAATTTTCACAAGGATTGATTTTTTTTCAATGTGACACGGCCCTTTGGTAGATTTGAACACAATACCTCTTTTTTGGGAGGTATGAGCACTATCAGTAAAACATTCCTTTGTTTCTCACGATTGATAAATTTGTTTTATCGAACATGAATTGTATTGAACTTTGATCAACTCGCCAAAAAAATCACAAACATTGATTAATCTTATTGCATCATGGATAAATATTTAAAGAAAACACAATGGAAATAGCACAACACAAAGGTTAGTGCCTCCACCACCAAATGGAGCAACAAGGCCCATTCCCCTCTAGAAATCATAGAGGTTGGTAAATGTAAAAGGAGATAACCTTTAGATTGATAAAACCCATGAAATGCTATGGTGAAAGCCCAAGATTTACCTCATGGTTTTTGGTTAGAGGTAACTATGTGCGCAAACTATGTGTTGAATAAATGCCCTACCAAGGCCTTGCAGAGTCTAAAACTCGTTATGAAGCTTAGCATGGCAGGAAGCCTTTTGTGGCTCATTTGCATGTTTTTGGTTGTCTTGCTTATGCTCTTGTGCCTGAGCAACCACGCAGTAAGCTTGATGGATAAGGCAATTAAATGCATATTTGTGGGATACAATTCAGAAAGCAAGGGATATAGACTCTACCATCCAGCCTCAAAGCAGATTTTGGTAAGTAGAGATGTTGTTTTGTCGAAAAATCAATTCATCCCATGCTTTCATGCAAAAAACAGCAGAATGTATGCTCACAGGACATGTTTGATTTGCTCCTACCTTTGTTTAATGGAGAGCAGCCATATGTAGAGTAATTGAATGCTCAACCAAGTGTTGAAATTCAGCCTTTGTAGGTACAAAATCAGCTTATAAATCAGTTTTTTTATGAGGCAATTATTGAGGATGTAGTGGATGAGGAGAGAGCAGCCATAGAAGAATCTAGGTGTATGCCAAAATGGCTTGTGCAGACATTGAGGGATAGCAAGTTGGTAGCTTCTTTACCTAGCAAAAATCGTGCAAGTTCTCATCATGTAGATTATTCTAATGTGGATCATGTTCTCATTTCTACTTTATGTAATGAGGAGGAATAGCAAGTTGGTAGCTTCTTTACCTAGCAAAAATCGTGCAAGTTCTCATCATGTAGATTATTCTAATGTGGATCATGTTCTCATTTCTACTTTATGTAATGAGGAGGAACCTGTTTCCTTTGAGGAAGCACAGGATGATAATCATTGGATGCATGCTATGCAGGATGAGTATAACTCTATACTCAAGAATGACACCTCATATTTGACAGATCTACCTATTGGCAAGAAGGCCATAGGTACTAAGTGGGTTTACAAGTTAAAATGCAAAGTAGATAGTAGCATTGATCACTACAAGGCCAAACTTGTTTGCAAAGGGGTATGCCCAGCAAAAGGGAATTGATTATGATGAGACCTTCGCATCCACATCTCGTATGACTACCATTAGGTGTCTCATTGCTTTGGCAGCACATCATGGGTAGAATTATCATGGGTAGAATGTACATCAGTTGGACGTTGAGACTACATTCTTAAATGGTGATTTACATGAGGAGGTGTATGTATCGCAGCTTCTTGGTTTTGTTGTGAAAGGAGAAGATTCTAATGTATGCAGGTTGAAAAAGGCTCTTTATGGCCTTAAGCAAGCTCCTAGAGCATGGTATGAGAAGATTCATACATACTTGGTTGCAAATGACTTTTGTAACAGTCGAATAGAGAGTACCCTCTATGTGAAGCTCTATGTGAAGAGGAGTAAGGACACATTTTTGGTCATCGTTCTATACGTTGATGACATGCTGCTCATCACGGGACCTGATATAGATCAGATTGTAGCCTTTAAGACTGTTTACAGTCATCGTTTGAGATGTCAAATTTGGGCCAGTTGCATTACTATTTGGGGATTCAATTCATGTAGCACAATGATGGCATTATTATGCTACAGTCTAAATATATGCATAAGCTGTTAAAGAGGTTTAATCTTGAAGACTGTAAACTTATGGCTAAACCTATGGAGACAGTTACTTGACTTAGTCTTCAAGATGCAAGAGACTCTTTTGATACTAGTTTGTATCAGCAGGCTGTTGGATCCCTTCCTTATGTATGCAACAGGAGGCCAGATATACAGCATGCGGTCTCACAATTGAGTAGATTTATGCATAGTCCAGGTACAAAGCATTGGCAGGTTGTTAAGCGGGTTTTTCGCTATTTATAATAGGGCACTCAGTATTTTGGATTGTTTTATCCAAAAGGTGGTGAGTCATAGCTGCATGCTTTTAGTGATTCAGATTGGGCTGGATGTTATGACACACGAGTGTCCACTAGTGGGTTTTACTTTTGCCTTGGTGATTCATGTATATCATGGCTTAGCAAGAAGCAGCCTACAGTGGCCACTTGTAGCTGTGAAGCTAAGTACATGGTAGCTTTTACAGCTACAGTTGAGTGTGTGTGGCTCACACGTCTTATGGTTGATTTGGGTGTTGGACAGTCGTCTGCTGCACTACCATTTTCACTGATAGTCAGAGTGCTTTAGCAATTGCGAGAAACCCAGTGTTTCATGCTCGCACTAAGCACATTAAGGTGCATTACCACTATGTCAAGGAAAGACTCTCTACAGCAGAGATCAGCTTGGTCTATGTGCCTACACATGACAACATGGCAGATTTATTCACGAAGGCTCTTCCTTGTGAAAAGTTTGAAGCTTTTCGTAAAGCTTTGGGCTTATTGCCTTTTCAAGATTGATCGGCCATACCCTATACATGTTCACATCATCACTCCAAGGGAGATTTGAAGCATTATATGGTAGTGATGTGTGTGAACACACTTAAGATCGCCAAGGCACTTTTTCCCTCACTAGGAGGTTTTTTCCCCCATGCGTATGTACACTCTCTTATCTACTCATTTTGGGGTGTGTACTTATCTTTTGTATCTGGCACACATTTGTTCATTCTAATCTAGTGAGTTTGTGTGCTCTCAAGCTTCTCTATCTTGTGTGTATGCATTGTTGCAACCCTAACCCTAATTCCAATAGAGATTGCACCCAATCTTGTTTTTTCTATGTGGTACTCTCTATCCTTTACTCTTTTACTCTTGATGGTGATGTTATTTTATTTATCTTGCCTTGTGTTATGCTATGTTATTTTAATTCAAGTCTTTGTTTCAATTTTGATGTAATTTGTGAGTTTTTAAATTATTTCTTTAAGAGATTTTCATAGACCTAAAGAAAAATAAAAAGAGAAGTTTTGTAAAATGACCATCATAGGGTTAGACAAGTAGTCTAGCGAAGCCTACACCAAACTATCCGACTTATCACTCTCGTAAACAAAACATTTATAAACTTTATCTCAAGATCCACCAACTCACCTCATCCCTAATTCAATTATACTAACCTCCTATATGTTTTATTCTTTCTTCATCTTATCAAATTTTCAGTGTCTCCTTACAATGTTTAATAGTAAAGCATAGCATATAAATAGGGGTAGTTTAAAATTGGATAAAATACGTTTGCTCACAACCTTCTTTGTCTTGTAAAGTTCGACTACTTTGGCTTAAAATCAACATCGATAAAATGGCTGGACAACCCTCAGTCTGACCACTCTTATTGGCCCCCCTTAGAGAGACATCTGGACCACATATCTATCTTTTACTCGAGAAACTCATCGACCATGAGTCTCCCCCATGGCCCTTCTGTGAGGGATGGACTTCTATCACACTATTGACGCAAGGAATCGTTTGGGACTCAACAACAAAAGACGTGGATTTCGACATCACGACAGTTACCCATAATACCTTTCCTGATGCCTTACCTAAGCTGCACATTCTATACTTTTTTGACATGGTTTCTGAAATTCGTATCCACGTACCCAATTATTTAGTAGCATTCCCCATAATAGCTATCACAAACCTCATGAATACTTTTTCCCAACATCTTTTTATATTGTTTAAGTAGGGCTCCTGGCATCCTTGGCCCTAGACCAAAGATGTATTTAAATTTATTTTGTCCTAAATTATAGACTTTAGCAATTGTGTTCCTTCCTTTCAATCTAGATTGTTAAAATTGTTATTCTTTCAATCTAAATTGTTAAAATTGTTATTAGTTTATCATTGTATTTAAATTATAATAGTGCATAACCTCAAGACTCTCGCACGAAAACCAAAATTAATTATACAACATCGCACCAACTACATTCAACATCGCACCAACTACATTCAACAAGTCCTCATGTCAATTTTTTTTTCTTTTATGGTGATTATAACATTATGACTTGATCATCACCTCATGATACTCCTTCGGAGCTCATGCAACTCATGACACAAAACACCCACTTAACATATTTATCTAAACGAAATCATGCTATTTTTCAACAACTGGTACGGATATTCAACAACCGGCAACAAGATGATGGTCAAAGATCTGGACACATGATCACAAAGAATGTTTTGTTTTCATACCTATTGGAAACACCACAGTTTTTACTCAAAACATGCGCTTTTATCACCTCCTGGAGCGGATCGACATCATACATGGATATACTATAGAAGATGATTCGTTGAAGAGTTTATGATTTGACTCCGTTACCTTAGAACCTGATTACCCCCTGAGAAAATGATAATACTTGACCATACCCACATCATTAGAAGAATGTAAATATTGTCCAATTTCTTGTATTAAATTTTTCTTATTGGTATCTCTTTATCTTTATGCCCATAATCAATTGTTTCTCCACTTTCCATAATTTTAATCTTCATAACAAATTAAAAACATCACATATGCTTGTGGTATTTGTGTCCTTTTTAATAATGTATCTTGTAGCAAAACTATCTTCTGACACTTGTTGCAAGTAAGTTACTATTTTCTATAACTTAGTAAATAATTCTTTCAATATCTTTATAAAAGTTTTATCTTTCAGAATAGTAATTCAAATACCATCCAAGTAAGTTTCTCATTTCTATCCTTACAATAATCGTGCTCAAATAATTATACACAGAATTTCAAACCATACTACTATAAGTTCTATTTCTTATAAAGTCATAATTTAATATAACCCTAGTTTAGTTTGGAAGAATAATTATATTTCAATTCATTCGCATTGCTCCTCATTTTTCTCAATGTAGAACATCATTGCAATCAAATATACAAAAGATATGAATCTTACGCTTAACTCAACCTTATAATTACTCAAATTCATATTTATTATTCAAGTTTATTTCAACTTCAATTAAGCTTTCATCATCTAGACTTTTTTGTAACTTAATCAAGATTGTTAGAATTGCTACTAGTCATTCACATTTAATAAATTTTATCCACTCTTCATTTATAATCTCACATCCTCTCAAACAACCTTTCAACTCAAGGTTAGTATTTTCTATCCTTATATCCATAACCAATTCAACTTTTATTCTTATTATGTTAAGTTTCTCATAAGATTCTATTTAATACCCTATCCATAGAAGTAATAACGGTTTGCATCTCTTTCGAGTGTTAATATTGTTTTTGATAGATTATTTCAATTACACCACAATGATGGAGGTATGTATATGTATATATTCACTTCGTTTTATGCAAATTTTTCATAAGTATTTTTATAATATCTTTCCAACCTAAGAACCTAATTAATAAACCATAGATTCAACATTAAGATTAGTTTAAGTTCAGTAACTCAAATAATACTTCTAGATTGAGAAAATTTATGTCGGAATTTAAGTTTCAGAGGGAACTGGCTACTCTACCTCAAACTTCTATTCTAAAGGAAGTAATATATGGAATTAATCTGGTGGTATGGGACATCATATTGGTTTCATATACTTACTCCAGACACATTTATGTCTTCTATCTTTTACCATCCTATGTGTGTATGTACAACGTACCTATGTGGTATGGGACACTTAGACTCGTCTTGCATATATTCATTTGATTGGTTCATTGCATATGCATTATGTGTAGATCTAGTCTTCCTCCACACCAATCATGAAGCCATCCTCTCATGCGTTTATGCAACTGTATATCGGGGATGCCTATATATAACATGCTTTTGGGCCTCCACTGTTTGTTTTAATTGGTTTGTATGGAGGGGTGATTCCCTGGTTACTTACGTCTGGCAAACATGTGTGTGGCTATTATTTGAATACTTATAGGTTGTTTATATCTCAAGATGACATTGGGATTAATTCATATGTTCAATTAATTGTTTAACTGATGTGGATAGTGTTTATGAGTATAGTCAACGAAAAGTGCGAGGGTACCGATTGAGGTGTCACACTATACGAGGGTACCGATTGAGGTGTCATATGGCTGGTGGATTGAGGGGTGGTGTGAAGATGATGATTATTTTTCTTTTGTGAATCATGTATTAGAATCTTTGTGCATATTATTATTGATTTGATAATCAATGTGATGATCACCAATTTAGGTGTCGCATTTTTTCTTGTTGATATTCTATGTCCATAAGAACCTTTGAACCTCTGAGCCATGTTCGGACCTATGAGTTTACCTTGCAGGTTATGACATCAATACCTACTACGAGCATAATATTGTTCTCTCGAAATTTAAAAAAAAACACAATTGAGGACAGTTGCTTCCTTAAACGAGAGGATTGTTATAGGTATATTTTATCATATTTTTATGAATTATTAATCATAGAAAAATATGCTTAATTCAATTTGTGCAGGATTCAGCTTAATGGAATGTGCAAATGTGCACAAGATTATTATACGTGTAAATGTGCACAAAGTTATTTTATGTAACAAGGCCCATTAGCAAGTATATTTGGGCAAAGGTTTCTATATGTACAAACCTTAGGAGATTTCATATGGTTAATAATATGTAAAGCAATACCCCCTAAAGTGGGAAAAGCAAGCCCAATTTGTACGCACATCTGCTCTTAGCTCCTTGTGATATTTTTATGAATAAATTCTCTAAATACTCAAGTCGTGGAAGGGAGCTACACACTTGAGGGGATAGATTGCACCCAATCTTGTTTTTCTGTGTGGTACTCTCGATCCTTTACTCTTGATGGTGATGTTATTCTATTTATCTTGCCTCATGTTATGCTATGTTATTTTAATTCAAGTCTGTTTTAATTTTGATGTAATTTTTAAGTTTTTAAATTATTTCTTCAAGAAGTACAAAAGGTCCCGTGACATACTCATTGGTGGCATTACACTATAAAGTGTACGGAGAGAACCTATAAACATGGAGGTGTGTGAGGCAGTGCTTGCAGCAAAACATGGGCGTAGTGTTCATTGGTTATATGTTTGGGCAAGTGGGCACCAGTTGTATGTCTTGGTAGCATGGTGGCTTGTCTATCTTGTAGGGGGCACTCATTGGTGGCATTGCACTATAAAGTGTATGAAGAGATGCCTATAAACATGGAGGTGTGTGAGGCATTGCTTGCATTAAAACATACAAATTTGAGTTGGCGGCACTACACTACAAAGTAAACCAAGAGATTCCTACAAATATGGAGGTAAGTGTGGTCTTACTTGCATCAAAACATGGCAAGCATCCCACACTACCTCCAATAAGGCCAAGCATCCCACACAACCTCCAACAAGGCCAAAACAACGTTGCATGGGAAAAATTCACTGAGAGAGTGATCTCTAATGTATCACTTTAAGCAAGTTAGAAAAGAAAATGAAATGGAACCACCTCTTTATCATCACAAGGGGAAAGGAAAGAGGGGTGATGGGGGAGGTTTGGTTGTGGGTGCAGTGTTTATTGGTGTCAGGACCTTTAAGACACTTGGAGAAGAAACTCTAATTCTCAATCAAAAAATTAGATCATAACATATACTTGCACAAATTTAAAAGCATAAACCTTAATAACAAAATTAAATAAACAAGAGATCTAAAGAATAATAAAGAGATTAGCAACATCGACACAAGATTAGCTTGAATCTCCCCTAAATGAGTGTGGCCCTTATACCATTCACCCATATTTATATGTATTAAAAGCTTTCTTTTCAAAAAGATAACTCCAAAAGCAAACAACAAGTGCTTTTGATTTTTTGAGCACAAAAGCTCTACAAAAATATAGGGTGGAAGCATGTTAACGTGCTACACTTTTTTGTGTCCAAGATAGGTGCTCGTTAGCATGACTTTCTATAATGATTTTTGGATTCAAAGATGACCCACAATGCAAAATTTCCTATCATGCTATACATCATTGAAAAGCTCTTGAAGAAGAGAATCTTTATGTATAATCTCTGAAAAAATCTAATTTTATTTGTAAAATTTTTACTACATGTCCATTTTTTATGTTAGCAGTACTAAAAAGCGATTCTAAAAGCCTAAAAAAGCATAACACGTTAACATGCCTCCACCATATAGCAAGCTTCAATTAAAATGTCTTGGGCCTACCAAAAACATAAAATACTAATTGGTATATAAAAATGTTTGAGGCCTTAATCTTACAAAAATATTAATGCATAAATATGAAACCATAAAAGGTATTCACATGTCTTGCAAAAGATTGCATAGTGGTCCAACACATGTTCCACCCACGATTAATACATAATCCACCACAATTGCCATCACCTTCATCCAAAAAATTTATTGATTAGTGCACAGAGCTGATTAAACACATTAATCCTAACTATATCATACCAGTACACATAACTGATTAAACACATTAATCTTGGTAAATGATATAAATAAAAATGAATCTAAAATAAAATAATGGGTGTTCCATAGAGGTTATGACTTACATTCCTTCTTGCTCTGGTTGCAATTGACCTCAATTACGTGGATGGTCAGAGTGGATGAGATTTTGGTAAGAGCGAAAAAACTTTTCTGGCATCCATTTGGCATCTTCAATAGGATGATTCTTGAAAGTGACAAGATACTTAACATAAGTGTTAGTTGTGTGTGTAGTTATAGTCTCATGGGGTTAATAATAGACTGAGGCACAAGATGTTCTTCTTTATCTAAAGTGGGTCACTTCACTTGCAAGTTAGTAGTGCTTTTACATGCACACTATTAGCACACATACAATTTTGAGTCGGTGGCATTGCACTACAAAGTGTACGAACAAACGCTTATAAACATGGATGTGTGTGTAGCATTGCTTGCATCGAAAAATAAAATTTTGAGTTGGTGGCACTACACTACAAAGTTACCAAGAGACCCTTATAAATATGGAGGTGAGTGCGGTATTGCTTGCATCAAAACATGGCAAGCATCCCACACTACCTCCAACAAGGCCATCAAAAAATGGCAAGCATCCCACACTACCTCCACACAAGGCCATCAAAACATGGCAAGTATCCCACACTACTTCCAAAAACAAGGTCAAGGATCCCACACAACCTCCAACAAGACCAACACACTGTTGCATGGGAAACATTCATTGAGAGCGTGATTTCTAATCTATCACTTCCAGTAAGTTTGAAAAGAAAATGGAATGGAACCACCTCTTTATTATCACAAGGAGAGGGGGGATGATTTGGTTGTGGGTGTAGTGTCTATTAGTTGTATGTTCGGGAAAGTGGGAATTGGTTGAGGTTACTCTTATAGCTCTACCAAAAATTGGTAAGAAGAAGATCACATAGAGTTAGAGTGGTAGTTTGATAGATTAAACCCTAAGTCCCTCAAATCAAAAGATGTATAAATAGTGGATCTTTTCTTAGATCTAGGAGCTCCTATGATAGATGTGAACAAAGGTAATATGTTGATTCCTAGAGCACAATTAGAGGGCCCGGGGTGGGGGGGTAGCCATCGACTTAAGTATTAAGAAAACTATGGAGGAGTTAGGGTTGAAGGATTTAGAACCTACTAACTTAGTGTTGTGGCATGGTGATCATCAAAGAGTTAAACCCCTAGGGGTTTTTCAAGCCCTAAATACCACTAATGGCATGACTTGAGTTTAGAATTAGTTTGTTAGGGTTGTGGTTGGCTGACCAGCAAGAGTTAAACCCCTCGGGGTGTTGTGAGCCCTAAATACCACTATTGTGGGACTTAAGTTTATAATTAGTTTCTTAGTGGTATGTTCTACTTCTCATGTCATGTTATATTTAATTTTATTAGGGAAATCGTGGGTTTTTCAAGTCCGTTGTTGTGACCAAAGTTGGCACAAGAGTTTGATCACTATTGGTCTTGGGGATGACCGAGTTAATATAAGAGTAATACCTAAGGAGTGGCTTTTAGGAGATCATTAAGGAATATACCACAGATTATGGAGGGGATGTCTCTAAGGGAGAGGTAACGAGATCGCAAGCGAGGATAAGCTCTTGGAGGGTGAACAACCTTATTCATGGTTGATTAGAGACTTAAAGCATAGTGTATCTCCTTCGAGAGGTAACATGGAAGTTAATACCTTACAATAATTTTTTTTTGCAAAACAAAAAGGGTTAGGGAAATACGAGGTGCATTACTCTTTGGGAAAGACTCGGATAGTGGCATCACTGGCTGTCTACATATGAAGAATGGACAACTGACTATCTTATGATAGAAAGTGTAGTAGATGATATATATCTAGTGTTAGTGACATGGGAAATTTGGAAGTTGTAGAGGAAGACTAAGAAAGAGAGTATAAGAAAGAAGCAATAGAAATGTTAGTGTGTGATAAAGAGGTTAGGATTCCATTCGACAATTGTGTGACATGAATAGTGAAACATTAGAGGTTAAAACCCAAGAGAGAAATGAGTTTATAAAGAAAAGCATATGTAGTGAAAGCCTTGAAAAAAGGTGAGGAGGATGATCATAATCAATGTGTTGAATTAGGGTGTTTTTAAGGGGATATGGATACAATCATGGTAGAAAAAGAGTTTGAGGAGTTAAATGAAGAGCCTATTTTTATTGTGAACAAGTGGATGAAGCTTTATAGCCAACTCGAACAAGAAAAGTTCTCAATCGAGGATGCACTAAGGGAAGCAAGAGTAGTAATCTCGTTCTTAGAGATAGATAAAGGTCAAGATTTGTTAGAAGCATTCCAAAGTAATCAATCAACCCAAAAAGTGGATGCTTACTATGCATAGGGAGGAAATTACATTGCCAAAGGCTGAATTAGAAGAGAAAAATAAGATCATAGAAGAATGAGAATTACTTATACAAAAACTTAGGGATAAGGAACAAGTAGTCACCCAATAGCTTGAGAGAGAAAAGCAAGAGTCGATAGGGGCATTTATGAGAGAGGTAGCCCTAAATGAGAATTATCTTGAAGGAAGTGGAGTTCTACAAATGAAAGAGGGCACATATGGGAACTAAACTTACTAAAGTAAGTAAACGAGGAAATACGGATCACCAAAATTGAATGAAGCCAAAAACAGGAGGAATAGATTTGAAGAAGGAGAGGAAGTGCCAGAATGATGTATCCGAATGAGATGAGTATAAAGGCAAAGAAAAATAAATAGTGCTCAATTCTATGATGGTTGAGTTAATGGAGATGTAGGAAGAAGAATTTTACGAGTGTTATGAGATTGTGCCATATGTACCAACGACTCTACTAACGAAAGATAATGATGAAGAGATAGCTAAGTCAAATCGACATGGTCTTCTAGAATAAATACAAATGCATATACCTTGAGGTATTCCTAGAGTATCTAGTGAGAGATATCCATCTACTTACGTATGTGATACCGGGATAGAATTGTCCAAATTAGAAATCTCTGAAGGGAAATCCTTATTAATAGGTTCTCTACTCTAGAAGGATTTTATTTAGAGGATTTCCAAGATGTTTTAACTAAACATTTGAGTTTTTTTGCATGGCTCTATAAAAAATTAAAAGGAGTTAAGCCCAAGCTTTGTCAACATTATATTGACTTAGAGCTTGATATGGAAGGCTTGTTTGTTAGTGACAAAGACAAACAAACCTAGTGTGTATGTAGAGATTGTTAAAGTAGAAATTGCTAAGCTTTTGGATGTAGGGTTTATCTATCCTATAGCTTATGGTGAATGGGTTTTACCTATTGCGATATTCCCTAAAAAGAATAAAAAGATTCACATCTACATACATGGACTACCGACAATTGAACAATGAGACAAAGAAGGATCATTTTCCTTTGTCGTTTACTGACCAAGTCCTAGCCATGAACTTTATTCCTTTATGGATGGTTTTAGTGGATATAACCAAGCATTGATCCATCCTGAGGACCAACCTAAAATGACCTTTACTACTGAGTGGGTTACATTTGCTTACAAAGTTATGCCATTTGGGTTATATAGTGCCTCATCTACTTTTCAATGTGTGATGATAGTGGCTTATCAAGATTTTCTTAGGAAATGGATGGAGGTTTTTCTAGATAATTTTTTCATCTTTGGCACCCTTATAGATATTCTTAACAAGTTGAAACAAGTATTAAATCAAAATATTGAAGTTGGAATATCCTTGAATCCTAGAGAAATGTGTCTTTGGTGTGGAAAGTGGTACACTATTAGGGCATGTAGTCTCCAAGGAAGGAATTGCTATGGACGAAGAAAATATTAGAAAGATTAGTGAGTTACCTCCTCCTAGGAATCTTAAACAATTACAAGGATTTTTAGGCCATGTGAACTATTATGCAAACTTTGTAGTCATTTATTTGCCTTTGACTACTTTGTTATAAGGAAGGATAATCCGTATATGTGAATAGATGCATGTTATAAGGAAGGATAATCCGTATATGTGAATAGATGCATGTTAAGAGTCTTTTCACCTTCTGGTGGTGGAATTTTGGTACTCCAGATTAGAGCAAAGAATTTCACATTCATGCAGATGCTTCCATGCTAGTAGTTGGTGTTGTGTTATGCCAATCTGATAATAATAAAGTGGATTATCCTATATATTATGTGAGTAGGAGCCTAAATGATGTTGAGAAAGAAACTATATAACAACAAAAAAGGAATGTCTCTCGATGGTATTCTCTCGATGGTAGTCTCAATCAATTGAGAAGTTTCATCATAATCTTCAAGGAAAAAAATTCATATTCTATGTAGATCATGAGGATTTAAAATACCTCTTAAGCAAGCCACAGTTATTAGGATGTGTTATTAGATGGATGCTTTTATTTCAAGAGTCTGATTTTTATTTCAAGAGTCTGATTTTTAGGTGGCGACTAAAGCGAGAAAGTCCCATATATTAGCATATCATTTATCTAGACTACTGAGAGATGATCAAGAGGTGGGAGTAGACAATGACCTCCCAGATGCCCAATTATTCCTGGTAGAAGCACAAGATTTATGGTATGGAGATATTGTTAATTTCTTGAGCACGGCTCAATATCCACCTACATCTGATCAGATAGAAAAGAAAAAGTTTTTATTTCAAGAAAGGTATAATATATTTCTCGGTGGGTATCTTTATAAGTACTTTTCCCATGGGAAGGAATTTATCATTGTTGTGTCTGGGAAGATGAAGTTTCTACTATCTTAAAATCTCTACATGATGAGCCATATGGTGGAGACTTTGCAAGCAAGATGATTCTTACAACTCAAAAGGTTCTTTTGGCTAGTTATTAGTGGCCCCAACACTATTCAAGGATTGCCAACACTATTCTTTTAGCTAGTTATTAGTGGCCCCAACACTATTCAAGGATTGCCATTTTTATTATCGTAAAAATGTGATAAATGTCAACGGTTTGGTAGACAATCTAAAAGCTTTGCGACATCTTTAACACCAATATTGGTGTTAAAACTATTTGAAAAATGGAGGATTGATTTTGCCAAACCAAAAGATCCATCATCTCACCATATTAATTTAATCGATATATTTTAGTATGTACAAATTATGTGACAAAATGGGTAGAGGCAAAACCTCTCAGGGACAGACGGAGTGGTAAACGTGGCTAAGTTTCTTTATGAGAATATAGCTATGCATTTTGGATGGAGCTAGTAAGTGATTGTGGTTCTCATTTTTTGAATGAGACGATTAATGAATTAACTGAACTTTATAAGATTAAGCATCGTAAATTAATGTCATATTATCCAACAGCTAATGGTCAAGCGGAAGTTACCAATAGGATTCTATGTGGGATTTTAACAAAAATAGGCAAAAAAAACAGACGTGATTGGGATGAGCAATTATATGAAGCGTTATAATGTTATAATGTGGAGTACATCATTTAATTTAGTGTATGGGACAGATGTGATATTCCCTATTGAGTAAGAAATTCCAACTTTAAGAGTAGCTCTAGCAATGTGGTTAGGTGACTATGCTTCATTGTATGACCGCCTGGTGGACATGTTGATAGTTCTTCAAAGTTTAGAAGCTATGCAAAAATGAAGAAAGGCATGGCATGATTGCAATATAAAGATGGGAGAATTTAAGGAGGGAGACTCAGTGTTAGTATATGATAGTCACTACTACTATAGATCATGTGAAGCTTTAGAGGAAGTATACATATTACTATCATACATTAGTCTTAAGCCTTTTTTTAAGACTGCTAAATTATAGACCTTCTTGCTATATGCAAAGTCTACATGGCTTCTATTTATATGAATGTAATTTATGCATATGATGACTACATATTGGTCAAATGACACTTTATTATAGTCATACAGTGATCTAAATCTTGCATTATGATTGTTATTTAGTTATCTTGGCTAACCCTTAGAAGATCAAACCAGGAGTGGGGATGGAAAGGAAAAGAAGAATCAAACTAGGAGGGGGATAGAAAGAAAAAGAATAATCAAACCCTTAGAAGAAGAATTCAAAAAAGAATCAAACCCTTAGAAGAAGAATTAAACTAAGAGGGGGTATGGAAAGAAAAAGAAGTCACAAGCAAAGTTGTACAAAATTTCAAAAAAGTTTTTGATCCCTCAAAGGTTTCAAATAGGAAAAGTACTATTAATTATTATTTTTCATTTAAATTTTGGTTTAATGGGTTAGAGCATGTGAGGAAGTCATTTCTACATGAAGTAGCTATAATTCTCCTTCTCTTTTTGAAGCTAAGAGATTCTTCTTCAAAGTTGTAAAATTTTAAATGGGAGGGTAGCAATCTTGACAAAGCCACTTCTCTTTGTAACTGTTCTCATGAGGGTAGTGGTTTTGATAAGGCCACTTCTCTTTACGACTTTCCTTATGTGCATTTACATTTTCTTGATGATGATAGATTTTTCAAGCTACAACTCTAAATTTTACTTATGTGCCTGTGATAGTTGGACATGATCATCATTACTCAACTAGCTCGCTTTGGTTCATAGTGTTTTAAGGGATTTTAGTTTCATAATAGAATTTTAAGGTCATTGTATCGTAAGATCATTCTTCTTAACTTAAGGCTCTTGAGGTACTCATGAATCTCTACAAACTTGGTTGTTCTACTTTGGTGGGAACAGTGCAATGTTTCTATACAAGATGCTCACCCTTCCTTTGATATAGTTATAGAATACTTGAGAAATCACCCTCATGCCATGATAGATGACTGAGGGAATCTCTCTAAATGTTATCATGCTTATTTTTACCTTGAAAGCATGTGCATTATTAGGAACCACATATAAGGGCCAAGAAATACATGTTAAAATGCTAGAAATGTGTTGGAAGCTTGGTAGAACCTTGGTTGATATGCATACCAAATGTGGCTCCCTTGAAATCACAAAAACCATATGTGTTAAGTTTAAAATATAGTGTTATGGAATGCACTAAACATAGACTATGTGAAATATGGGGAGCTAGGTAAGGGGGCAGTTAATTGTTTCAAATAAGTGCAAGATAAGGGCTCATCCTAGGATGTTTTGCTCTAGTTTGTGGCTTTAAGCTTGTGGAAACATAGACCCATAGACAAGGGACAACTAGTATAGAGATTGCTAAAAAAGGGTTGGAAAGAGAGCTTTTTGTTGACAACAATGAGTGGGTTGATATGTATGTGAAAGTTGTTGACAACAATGAGTGGGTTGATATGTATGTGAAAGTTGTTTACTTGCTGAATCAATTGCTAGGCCCTACTTGGAGATACGATCTCCTAAAATGCATTGATTAAATGATTTACAAAATGCAAGGGTGTTGAGAAATCTCTAAATTATTTTTGAATAGATGTAACAAGGATGTCTATCAAGATGCTATTTTTTGCATCTTGAAAGATAAATGCATTAAAGGACCCACATATAAGGGTTCCTAGAGAGACATATGTTTTTGACAATGCCTTAGTTGATATGTATGATACTTGTTTCTTGCTTGCAAGGTCAGGAGAGGTGTATGACATGCTTCCAGATTACAACAACAAGTTATAGTCTTTCAGAATGTAGGATATGTCAAGGAGGGCCATAGTAGTCAATACGTATGATATTTTTTTCTTGCTTTTGTAAAATCACGAGTGGTGTTTGACATGCTTTTAGCTCAACATGTTGTAGTCTTGTGGAATGTAGGATATGCCAAGGAGGGCCACTCAACTATTTGGAATGAAAGAAACATAAGGGCATCTCTTGTTGCTATCACACTTTTTTATAGCTCGGAAGCTCATGGGAGCATAAGAGCCGAGTCAAGGGTCAATAATGAAATTGCCAGAAAAGTTTGGGAAAGAGATCCCTTTTTTACAACACCTTGGCTGGTATACTAAAAGAAGCTCACTTCTAGTAACACGGGAAGTGTTTGTTAACAAGCCATGTGGTCTTGGGGGATGACGTTTTTTGGTGAAGAGCACTTGACTACTTTAAATAGATGCAACAAGATAATGCACTTGTGTGTATGCTATCACATTTTCTTGCAAGTGGATGTGTTTGTGGATGCTTAAGGCAACACTTTACAAACAAAAATGGACAATATTTTACACATTTGAGAACTATGAATATTTCAAGTGTACGTTCTCGTGGATGCTTAAGGTAACACATTACAAGAAAAAATGGGCAATATTTTGCACATTTGAGAACTACGAATATTTAATTTTTGACGTAAAAAGTTGACACTTTTTGGCTTGATTTTGAAAAGATGTGCATATTTTGTAACCCTCTTTTTTAAAATTATTGGAGATAACATATTTGTCGTGCCATTTATCATTGTATGTATTCAAAAGTCAAAGAGAAAGTATGTAGCCAAAGTGTGTAACTGCATGTGAACACTCCTTATGAGTGTACTGTTTGTGTGTGAACAACTCTAAGGTAGATATTGTGTGTATGTATGTAAGAAATGATACAATAGCCTTATGCCATGTGTCATTGTTTGTATGTGTGTGTCTTAGTCAAAAGATAACAAAAAGCATGTACTTGGTGGAGGTTTATTCGTTCAACCTAATCATCATTTTAAGTCATGCAATCCTTATCTCTATTGAGTGTTATCACATCTCTCTCTCTCTCTCTCTCTCCCCAACTCATGCCATGGAATTCTTTGATCCCCCATAGGCCCTTTGTACTAAAAAACCTAGGAGTAACTACACAGTTAGTGCACTCCACCAATACAATGAAGAGAATCCATGGCTCTGATACCACTACAATGAAGGGACATAGGGGATTGCACTCATTAGCATGGAGTACACACATGCCCCACTCATAATAGAGAGGATCACCTAGACATGGAAAGACTACCATGAATAAGCCATGAAAGCTTGGGCATAAGCTCCAAGAAGACAAGATGTCTATCATATCAAATGATCGAGAAGATATCAAAAAGGTACAATAGCCTAGACCAAGGTCACTTATATAGTGCCTATCCATTTCACATTGACTAACAATATGCCCATGCCCCAAATCTATGCTCAAGTGACACAAGGTCCATGTGCCTAGGTCAAAACCTATATATGTGCTTGTGCATATATAATTTCTTCATTTACAAACCATCCCCTCAATGATTTCATTTTCAAAATCAAAGGGTGGTCATGCACAAAAGGCACACATATAAAGGCTATACACAAAAGCTTAAAATCACATCTAAAACTAAATGTCAATCTCAAAATCAAAGGGTGGTCGTGCACAAAAGGCACACATATGAAGGCTATATACAAAAGCTAAAAATCACATCTAAAACTAAATGTCAATGTCATGAAATACCAACACATCAGTCATATGACCCCCGAGGTCAAATGGAAAGGATAGGGGACTCTCGCTGCTGATGATGAAGCTAATGATGTAACCACCTAGATCAAATCAAAGTCCAAGCCATGTGAATGCAAGACATTGGCTCTCTAACCGCCTGGGTCAAATGGAAAATGTAGAGAGCCAATGTCGATGATGAAGCTAGCTATGCCTCCTCTTGGATCAAAAGGAAATCTAAAGCATGCAAACTCCCAGACAATGGCTCTATGGCGATCTTGATCAAATAGAAAAGATAAAGAACCACCATCAAAGCTAGCTGTGTATCCTCTAGGACCAAATGGATGTGCATGGTGCGCATCTCAAACCTCCAAAGCCGATGTAAAAGTAGCTTCTGTGTTGAAAGGAAAGCTTAAATATGAGGAAAAACTATCAAGCCCATCCTTGCAACAATTGGAGTGTGAATCCAGCACTAAAGAGATCCACTAAGTGAGCTCAAAACTCCTAGTCAAAATGTCAAATGGTTCTGGTACAAAAGAACCATCGTGTAGACTAATAGGTGCATCTAAATATCGAACCACATAATCATCCACCATATATCTCAAGTGGCGTGGAGTGCACCTAAAGAGAAATGTCCTGGCTCCAAATAACATAGGATCATGTCAACACCTATGGAGGCCAAATGAACAAACTCAATATCGAGTCATGAAAGATCAAATGTGAATCAATGCCCTTATCCCATGTAGCACCACTCGAACAATTGATAGCATGATCCACTGCATCTATGTGTGTATAAACACGATCCCAACTACTAGGTCAATCTCTCTAATAACTAGATCTAGGAAAAAAGCTAAATCAAAGGAAAAACTCTCTAGATCTATATGCATGTACTTTACTCTCCTATGAGGCCTCACCATAATAAAATACACACTAATTTTATACACAATGCCTACCTACTCTAATATGTGTACTGAATCCACGCAAACATTGTAAGCTATGAGAACTATGAGTAGTGGTAGTGGGTTGACTTGTGAATGTCCCCACATGTGACTGATGATAAAGTAGGGGAAAATTTAGAAATAGGAAGAATTTTTTTTACAAAATAGAACTAAGTCCTAGAAGAGTAGCCTATCCTATTTAACAAGGAACTCACGCCTATGCCCATAAGTATCCCGAGAACCCACATGTGAAGCATTACTAAACTTGTGCGTTAAAATGGATGTATCACTAATCAAATGCAGGATATTCTTTAGAATGCTCCCACATCTTCTTAAAAATTACATAAAATATCCATTAATTCCATTAAGCTAATGAATTCCAATATGGTGGGAATTCCTCTTTCATCATTTAATCTTATTTATACAAAAAGATAAATTTAACTAAATTTTCTTTTAAAATTTAAATAAAAATCTTCATTAATTCCTTTACACTAGGAATTACACTTTCCTCATTTAAATATTTGGATTCCAATATAGTGGGAATTCCTCTTTCATCATTTAAAATTTATCTATGCAAAAAGATAAATTTAACTAAAATCCTTTTTTAAATTTTAAATAAAACATGCATTATTTTAGCATCACAATTTTTCTCTTACTTCATTGGAGTACATGGATTTCCATTGTCATGGGGATTACTCTTTTAACATAAAAATGGATTACTAGAAATTCCTCTTTTTCATAATTAACTATTTATGCATAAACATAAAAATTAATTTTCCATGATTATAATGAGAATCATTCAATTAATCTAGGATGATTAATCCTAGAATATGGTAGGAAGTCCTCTTTTCATATTATGAATGAAAATGATTTATGTGTTAATTTTATAGAAATTTTACCATAGCTCCGCTGTTATTACTGGTAATTCTCAATAAATTTAAAAGAATAAAGTTTAGTATTATGGCGATGATGCACGATATGTTTGCAACAACACAGCTACATGTGCGTGATCTTGACAAAGGCAATGGTGCAAGAGAATCTGTCTCCTAAGTGTAAGCCTTTTTTTAATTGATGATTGTATAGCCGACAAGCACTATGGGGGTAGATGCATCGATGGAAGATGCATAGAAGGCAACCAGCCAACCCGGCCAGTACCACACCGACACTTGAGGGGGAAAGTAGGAGGAGAGGAGAGAGGGGGAAAGAGTAACTAGATAAAGCTGAAAAGAAGATAAGGTAACAAGTGTGAATGGAAGTGAGGGGTAAGGGTAACAAGTATGAACTTGAAAAGGGATAAGGTAACAAGAGAAGAATGAAATAACATAAATGGGATAAATAGAAATAACTCATGTAAGAATTCTATGATAAAACAAGGATAACTCCAATGCTCTCACCCGATTTGTTGTAATGTTCAAAAGGTACATCAACTCGCACATAGATAGGCGCCTTCTCCATGCACAAGGAAATACATCCCCACCTTTCTTATCATGTGCAAACTAAGGACATTAATCACATGAGCACAAATCATCTCACACATACCAATGCAAGACTCAACCTAGCAATCAAGAGTAACCCAAGCCACCAAGAATTTCAACCACACAAGCGTGCAAGCATCTCTTACATGCAATAACTTCTAGTGAAAGACCTCACCTAGAAAGCAGGAGCTAGAGAGATTTCCAAAAATGACACTAATGTGGTGGATTCAAACTTGGGCTAGAGGGAATGCCTTGCCTCTCACCCTATGCTTCTTTATATAGGAAAATGAGGCTCATCTACTTGCCACATGGCAATCATATATTGATCCCACATATTACAACCAATAGGGTGTGGGCATACCCATCACCCCTCAAGCCATCCAAAATATGTGCACAAAGTAATACAAATTGTGTGCAATGTGTGCACACAAATGAGTGCAATGTGGCCTATCCAAGGGTAAAAACCTCATGAGAAAACGTGCCCTTGGATGAATACAAGAAGCTAAATGTGACGTGAGGGATAATTATAGGTGTTAACATCCTCCCACCTTTGCACATCGGGCCCCTTGGATGTGAACGGGGATGGGACCAAAGTGTGTCAATGAAGATGGGAGGAAGGGGTGTCTGGATGAAGCATAAGCTAGAGGGGAATACAATATAGGTATGAACAAGGGAGAGATGGTTTTCCAAGGGGAAAAAAGCTTGTGGGAATAAAGTTCTCAAGAACATGGAAGAATGACACGAAAGTCATCCACATGGGCCCCAAATAAAAATGGGAAACTCCATCAGTAGCTCTAGAGGATAATGGGATACTGCATCAGCAGCTCTAGAGTACAATGTTGATGAATCCATGCCAATGAAGAGGGTAAAATATATGTCAAAGCGAGAGGACCACCACATGGATCCCAAACAAAAATGAAAAACTATGGGTATTATGCTCGTATTATGCCTGATGTAAGCTAGGGTCCCAAATGAATGAAGACAAATGGGGTGCCCTAGCCAATGCCAATGTACTACCCACAAGTGAGAAAGATGTGGGAAATCAATGGACTATGGAGTAGAGGGGAGACACCTCATGAAAAAGATGTGGCCGTCAAGAAAATGTGTCCTTATCACAAACAGATACGCAAGGTGGGTACATAGGTCGATGATGAGGATAAGATTGTTGAGGCCCATGGAGTGTCGATGGAGCCTAACCCTGGTTTCCAAATGAAAGTCTCTAAACATGAGTGCATTTGCAAGCCAATTCATCAAGAAAATAGTCTTTGCAATGTCATGTCAAGTGGGATTGATGTTTATAGGCTCCATCTTCACATATGTTGCCTTGCGAACATGTCCTAGCAATGGAACCAATGCTAAGGTGTAGCCGATAAGCACTCCGGGGGTCCACAAATCAATGGAAGATGCATAGAAGGCAACCACCTAACCACCGTGGTGCCACTCTAGCACTCAAGGGGAACATAGGAGGAGAGGAGAGAGGGGGTAGATAAAGCTGACAAGAAGATAAAGTAACAAGTGTGAATGGAAGTGAGGGGTAAGGTTAACAAGAATGAACTTGAAAAGGGATAAGGTAAGGGGTAACAAGAATGAACTTGAAAAGGGATAAGGTAAGGGGTAAGGGTAACAAGAATGAACTTGAAAAGGGATAAGGTAATAAGAGAAGAATGAAATAACATAAATGGGATAAATAGAAATAACTTATATAAGGATTATATGACAAAACAAGGATAACTCCAATCCTCTCACTTGATTTGTTATAATGTTAAAAAGGTACATCCCAACTTGCACATAGATAGGCGCCCTCTCCATGCAAAAGGAAATACACCCCCACCTCTCTTATCACATGAAAACTAAGGACATTAATCACATGAGCACAAAGCATCTCACACATACCATAACTCCAATGCAAGACCCAACCTAGCAAGAAAGAGTAGCCCTAGCCACACCACCAAGAATGTCAACCACACAAGCATGCAAACATATCTCACATGCAAGAACTTCAAGTGAAAGACCTCACCTACAAAGAAAGAGCTAGAGAGATTTTCCAAAATGACACCAATGTGGTGGATTCCAACTTGGGCTAGAGGGAAGGCCCTTCCTCTCACCCTATGCTTCTTTATATAGGAAAATGAGTCTCATCTACTTGCCACATGGCAAGCATAGATTGATCCTGCATATTATAACCCATAGGGTGTGGGCATACCCGTCACCCCTCAAACCATCAAAAATATGTGCACAAAGTAATAAAAATTATGTGCACACAAATGAGTGCAATGAGGGCCTATCCAAGGGGTAAATGTGACATGAGGGATAAGTACAGGGGTTAACATCCTCCCACATTTCTAATCCCTTGGATGTGAAAGTGGATGGGACCAAAGTGTGTCAATGAAGGCAAGATGAAGGGGTGGGTAAATGCTAACAGTGGATATTACTAAAAGTCTATGGAAGAAATAGAGATTATTGAATGTTAATGACAATAGTGCAAGTTTATGCTAGTAGTTTATGTAATAAATTATCTATTCAAGAAAAGGTGTCCTTATCAAACGGATCTGCAAAGGTGGGTACATAGGTCGATGAGGATAAGATTGTTGAAGTCGATGGAGTGTCGATGGAGCCTAACCCTGGTTTCCAAATGAAGGTGCTCCAAACTCCAACTGACCAGAAGCTAGTGATGAGTGGTATCCATAACAATCTACACCCAGAGAAGATGGTGGAGTGTATAGAGGCGCTATCCCAAAATATCACAAGAGATCCTCAATAAATACATGAATGGATTTTTTCCACCTCATAAGATGGCTCAAAAGGAAGAGAAAATTTAGATTTGAGGGTGGAACATGATACATGAATTGGAACACCTCTATGTGATGATCTAGATAGAAAAAATCAATATGATCTTCGATTAAAATGAATACATAAGGGTAGCTATGTAATGCAATGAAGTGCATCATGGACTCTCGAGATAGAGAACCTTGTGATGAGATGTCCATGGCCCATCAAATAGTACGGATGCAAGAGTATCCCATGTGCTCTCAAGAAATGGAAAATTACCCCACCAACTCTCGTACCATCATCAAAGGATCCACATGTAGCTAGTGATGCATGATTACTCATGAGGAGAAGGAATGTGAGAAAGGACATGTTGTGTAATCGCCAAGCGTTATCTAAGTGCCCCTGGTCTAGGCTATTGTACCCTTTTTGATATCTTCTTGATTATTTAATATGATAGACATCTTGTTTTCTTGGAGCTTATGCCCAAGCTTTCATGTCTATCATATTAAATGGTCAAGAAGATATAAAAAAGGATACAATATCCTAGACCAAGGGCACTTATATAGTGCTTGGTGATTTCACACAGCGTAATAATATGCCCATTCCCCAAATCTATGCTTAAGGGACCTAAGGTCCATGTGACTAGGCCCAAACCCATACATGTGCATGTGCATATATAATTGCTTCATTATAACCAACAATGGTACTCGACACAATCAATGCACAGTCCGCTTCTACAACTACATAGTGCACAATATGCTTCTACAACTACATAGTGCACAGTACACTTCTACAACTACATAGTTCGCTTCTATAACTGCATAGTCCGCAATTACAACTACATAGTCCACTATTTTTCTTTGTTTTCCCGCCTTCATCAAACTACATAGTCAGGGCATAGTTTGCTTCTATTCTCTCCATGCTTGCCTTCACTAAAGTACACATTCAGTGCTACCCAACATTCATTATGAAGCAGATGCTACTGTGATTCAATGCTTCTCAACATCACCCACCAGTCACAACGTCACCTACTGTGAATGCCACATGTAGAACTATGAGCTTCAATGTCACTTGCTGTGAATGCTATATGTAGAGCTATGAGTTTCAATGTCACTTACTGTGAATGCCACTTGTAGAGTTGTGAGCTATAAGTACCTTCTCTTAATAGCTATCCTCTCTAGTGATGCCATGTCATTACCTACAAATAGCAGAGTTGCTAGTTGTTTGGTATCTCCAACACATTGCCGCCTTATCATTAACTAATATAGGTCTTATAAAAGCCTTATTATAAGGCTTAAAGTATTAAGCATAAGGCTTATCAAAGACTTAAAAAGGCTTTACATATAAAAGTTTTTAGGATATTTTTAAACCTTATTTTTAAATTTTTATTGAGCATCCAAATTGTGAACAAAGTATTTCCTTGGGGAGGGGCATTCCAACTACAAATTTTTTGATGAAGCAAGGAAATTACGTCAAGTGATTTTTTACTTTGTAAAGAGATTGGACACTACCTTGAACATTTATGTCAGAGGTAAGACCTCTAATCCCCATTTCAGGTTTGGAGTCTAAAATAAATAAATTTAAAGGAGAAAGATTCCATACTTGATCAAATTCACCCTTATGAGAAAAGGGATATAAAATGTGGCAGATGGAAAAGAGAAGAAGCCAACAACTTGGGAAGGAGAAGTTTCTTAGTTGGTCAAAAAGGAGAAGGCCCTTCCTTGGGGTTAAGTGACTTATACATCCATCACATTGATGGATGTGATGAGGCATCTTAAAACTATGTTTGTGGTGCACAAGAAAAGTGCTCCAAGTTTAGCTTGCTAATAAAGTTTTTTGAACTAAAAATGAATTCAGAGGACTCTCTTCCTTCACATATGAATTTAATGAAAAGCATGCTAACACAATTGGTAGTAATGAAGATTGCCATTGATAAAGACAATGCAGTTTTGCAGTCTTACTTAAAAATCTTCTAGATAAAGTGTATGGTAACCTTGTTATTACCATTCTTATAATTCTACTGACATCAAAATTGGTGGATATTGAATCTTCTCTTTGAGAGGAGGAAAGAAAGATTAATCAAAGGATACCAATCTTTAAAAGGGGGCTTAATTTATAAAGCAGAAGTAGAAGGGCTACTCCAACTCCAAGAATATCTCTAACGGCTTCACTAAAAAAACCAATAATTGATGTGGATTCTGAGGTTTTAAAAAATCATAGAGAAGAGAATTATTTTTTGAAGTAAAAGAACAAAGCTTTTAATTATCAAAGATAAACAAGAAGAAGAAGATGAAGTGGAGGCCTCAACAAATGACTCGGATTGGGCCTTTTAGGCTAGTATTGTTACCAAGGATCTCTTGGCCTAACATTTGATAAGTAACCTCCAACTAGGATTTGTATAAATCCTATGGGTATCATACCTTTGATGTATCCAGATATGTATCACTTGTTAGAGCATTTGTGTATCTAACATTGTATCAGTCCTCCCCCTAGGCATGCGAACATTTGTTTGTAGTGGGTTTGCTAGAGACAACATATGTTCTCCTACCATTTATCATTGTACGGGTTCCAAATTCAAAGGGTAAGTATGCAGCCAAAGTGTGTAACTACATGTGTTCTCCTGGCATTTATCATTGTACCGGTTCTAAATTCAAAGGGTAAGTATGCAGCCGAAGTGTGTAACTACGTGTGAGCACTCCTTATGAGTGTACTAGTGTGTAACTACATGTGAGCACTCCTCTCACGAGTGTACTAACTATTTGTGTTTGTGTGTGAATAGCCTCTAAGGTAGATATTATATGTGTGTGTATGTAAGCAATCATGTCATAACCTTATGCCATGTGTCATTGCTTGTATGTTTGTGTCTTATTCAAGACTTAAAATATAAGGATTTTATGCCTACAAAAGCATGTACTTTTAGTGGAGGTTTATTCATTCAACCTAATCATCATTTGCGTCATGCAATCCTTATCTCTGTTGAGTGCTATCACATCTCTCTCTCTCTCTCTCTCTCTCTCTCTCTCTCTCTCTCTCTCTCTCCACCATAACTCAACCCATGGAATTCTTTGACCCTCCATAGGCTCTATGTATTGCTAACCCTAGGACATAATCCCTTTAAAAATGACCTAAAAAGTGAGTGTAACATTGCATGCGATTAAAAAAATTATATAAGATAATTGTGGGACCTCTGTACGATTAAAATAGCTAAAAGAAACAACTTTCATTAATCTCATTTGTTTTAAGAAGTATTCTACTAAACATGAATACATGAAATAAAATAACATTTTTAATTCTCACATTAACTGATGGTAGAAATAGACATGTTCAATTTAGCCTAGAATGATTTCAAGTTTAAGAATAAATTCTCAAATTAGTGGGACAAGTAAAGATTTCTTCTCAAAATTTAAGAAATTTGCTTATAACTATTTATTCATATTTAATCATTCTATTGGTTATTCAAATTTAATCATCCTATTGGTGGAGAGTATTAAAGTAAGACTCATTTTTTTAAATAAAGAATCCAAAAACTACCTACTAGATTTCTAAAACATTAACTGAATATTATACAATCGTTGAGCTATATCTATTTTTTATTGAAATAAAATATATACTTTATTTGTATATTATAGTTTTTATAACTTAATCATATATTTATTTTTATGTAAGTATAAAGGATATATTTGAAGCATACATGTTCCTTTTTTTCATGATTCTCCTTTATTTCAAAAAGGGGGAGAAGGAAGATGTACATAGGTGGAGTGCTAACATTGAATTTCATTTATGTACTCATGAACCTTAATCACTAAAAGGCAACATGGTGGGTAAATTTGGTGACCAAATTGATAATAAGGGTGACCTAGAAAGATAACATTTTTATTTTCTCTAGGATTTTATGAATATCGTCCAAGAAATATAGTCAAAATTGCAAGGATTTGGTAGGAACAAGTTTTACACATTTATAGTCAAATCTTATAATAAGTGTATTTTTTTAAGAAGGATTTTATGAATATCCTCGAGAAGATATACCCAAAAGTGCAAGGATTTGGTAGGAACAAGTTTTTACACTATCCAAGAATTATTATTATACTCAAATCTTATAATAAGTGTATTTTGTCAAGAAGTATTTTATGAATATCCTTGAGAAAATATACTAAAAAATGCAAGGATTTGGTAGGACCAAGTTTTTACACTATCCAAGAATTATGATTATAATGGGGCTTAGAAAGGTATGTGTAAGGAAAATGATGAGATCATTGTATTCTTTAGCCACACAAGGAGGATGCCCCTTAACTACAAATATATTTCATAGACTAAAAATGGCATGCTTAAAGAGGTTGAAAGAAACCATCACTATTGCACCGGCTAACAAAGTTGATATTAAGTTTGAGCTTAACACAAAAAAGATGAAAAATTTTGTTGGGCATTTAATGAAGCTAATATAACCCACAAAGTTTCATATAACTGGTCATTAGTTTTAAGATAATTAAAATTTCAGATGCTAAATTTTTTGGTTGCTTTTAGTATTATTTTACATGTTATAATGAGCATACTATTATATCAAGTTGATGGCATTGATTTATTTGGACTTATGTTTAGCTCATTCTTTTGCTAGATTATTTACGTCCATTTTAAATAGAAATGGAAATATTAAATGGCAACTAGTGTTGGTTTATTTGGACTTATGGTTAGCTCATTCTTTTGCTATATTATTTACATACTTTTTTAAAAGAAAAGGAAATATTAAAACATTCTTTAGAGGGTTAGTTTTTTAGCAATAGTATTGAAACATTCTTAAAGGGATAAATTTTTATCCATATTATATAGATCTATTACCACTTTAAGGCTAAAAGAGATATCTTCAATGCTTAAATACTACTTTGTTGATATCACCATGTGCTTCTAAATGTCCTTGGACAAAGAAACATGTGTGCTTCAAAATTTCCATGGACTAAGAAACATGTGCTTCCTTCCAAATGTCCATGGGCTAAAGTTTTATTGATATAATATAGATTTACTACCATTTTAAGATTTGCCACTTTAAGGATAAAAGAGATATCTAATATATATTTATTACCACTTTAAGGCTAAAAGAGATATTTAATTCTCAAATGCTACTTTCTTGATATCACCATGTGACTTACGAAACATGTCATTTTATCAAATAATAAATAAAATAAATATTTTAGAAAGACATTTTATGAAGTGTGAAGGTGGTTTCTTGCACAAGGCTTGAACATTAATATTAAAAAGGCATTTTATAAAGTGTGAAGGTGGTTTCTTGTACAAGAGTACTAGTGACATCCCTTCATACCCTCAAATGTTAATTTTGAAAGTTCTTAAAACATGATTAAAATTTTGATTCCATTCAAGTGATAAGTGGATGACCTTAAGGTGTATTAGGATATAATGAGATATGAAAATTTATTTTGGAAAGTATCCATGGGGAAAATTCTTTGGCTTATCTATATACTCTACATTTTCTCATTCATTGTGCTTATGGAAATGATATCCACTTGAATTGGTTTTATGAATACTCATCCATGCATTTTTATGGAAATACTATCCTCTTGAATTGAATTGGAGCATACTTATCCATGCATTTTTTGGTTTATAATGACCACAAAATGTTGATGATTAAAATAAAAAAGATGGACGGTGGAAAATTCATGGAATAGGTAAGGTTGATAAAACGATGAAGAGGAAATTGACAACACATGCATTACATAAACCTCACCAAATTTGTGACTATAAAAAAGCTAGATTTTCTTTGATGCCATGGACTTTTATTCTCATGATGAAAAGAAGATGAGTGGCCAATAGCTTTTAGAAAACATTTCACACACACACACACACACACACGCACACACACACACACACACACACACATGCATACACATATAAATACACACAATATGAGTGGCCAATATGTATGTGTGTGTGTGTGTGTGTGCATATATACATGTACATATACATATATACATACATACATACATATATGTATGTATATATGTACATATATACATATACAATGTACACACACACACACACACACACACACACACACACACACACACACACATGTGTATATATGTATATATGTATATATCTATGTACCTATTTTTAGGATGTTCTCAAGGCACCGGAGTGCATAACATTGAGCATACACACAACACACACACACACACACACACACACACACACGAGTTATATATATATCACTCTTTGTCTCCCTTTATGTCACACACAGATATGCACACATACGTGCACACATGCACACACGTATGCATGCATGCGTGCGTGTGTGTATGTGTGCACATATGCATGCATGCATGTGTCATGTATGCACGTGCACGTGCACACACACACACACATGTGCACAGACTCACATGTGCCCCTCCCAAACACACACATACACACACACACACACACACACACACACACACACACACACATGCAAACCTCATTTTATTCAGACTATATATATATATATATATATATATATATATATATATATATATTCTTAATGAGATTGAAAGAAACCTGCACTAGTGTGTGCCAACGAAAAAAGTTGAAAGAAATCATCACGTGTGCACCAACTTAAAAAAGGTTGAAAAAAACCATGACTAGTGTACCAATTAAAAAAGGCTGAAAGAAATCATGACATGTGGGCTTAGCCAAAAATAGGGTTGATTATTTTTATACATTTGATGGAGCCAACATGGATCCATAGAATCCAAGATGGCACATATTGTTGGTCACACTAATTTTGAGTCAAACTGAAGTCTCATATGCTAAAATTTATACACTTTTAATACTATTTGAAGATGGCTTACTATACGAGCATGACTTAAATTACTTTGATGAGTCTATGACAACTAGTGTTAATTCCTTTGGATTTTTGGTTAGTTGTTGGATTCTTTATATCCTTTAGAGGGCTAGCTCATTCTTCTATTAGATTACTACTTTTCCCAAAATAAAAGTAGATATCAAAAATTTATTTAGAGGGCTAAAGTTTTATCTATAGCATACCTCTCAAGGCTCACATTGTTATCTTGAATGCTTTTAAAGAGTAGTATCTTAAAATCACCATGTAGTTCCAAATATCTAAGGACAAAGAAACATGTCAATTGGTTGGATATTACACAAATGGATCTTTCAAAAAAGTGTTTTATGACGTGTGAACATTGAGAGTAACATCCCAATATCTCCTCCCATGTTGAATTTAAAAGCTCTTGAATAATCATGATCAAAGTGTTGATTCTAATCATCCGATGACTCAAGGCGCATTAGGACATAATGAGATGGGAATGTCTTTTTCAAAGAATCTACATTGGAGAAAAGATATGATTTATCTAAAAACTCTACAAATTTTCATTCATGAAAAACTTACCAAAGTTCTTAGTGAGCAGATAAAAACAAAATCTTACTTGGTGTTCTTTGAATGATATTGTATACTAATGCAAGGATAACGACAATGAGAGGAGTCATTTTGATTTTACAAAGCATTGCATAATACCTCTCTCTCTCTCTCTCTCTCTCTCTCTCTCTCTCTCTCTCACACACACACACACACACACCACCCCCACCCTGTAACTAATCTATACTCCATTAAACACAATGATATTTTTTACTATGAATTTTTATACAATTTTTTTTAATCTTTATTTTGCTATACCAAGGTCATAAGTATATGGGCTTTGAAATTTCTGCTATCTATCTAGGTGTGGAGGTCCTCTAAGAGGAGTTTTGGCATGTGAGAAAGGCAAACAAGAGAATGGGCACATTTTAGTGAGATGAATGGGTTTGGAAGCGTGAGAAAAGAGATAGCATGATCCACGACACCACCCAACTCAAAGCGCACCTACTAGAAAGCATCACCACACTTCCACCTAACCTTCTCTCTCTCTCTCTCTCTCTCTCTCTCTCTCATGTGGCCTCTTGAAGCTCTATCTTTCACGTCTTGTTGTTGAAACACTTGATGTCATCTCAAGCATCCTCATCTCAAGCATTGTGGGTGAACACTAGTCTTGGCTCTGCTAGATCCCCCCCAAGAAGAAGAAAGAAGAAGGCTAGATCCCCCCAACAAGAAGAAAGAAGAAGAAGAAGAAGAAGGCCCAAGGCTAGATCCCCCCAAACAAGAAGAAGATGAAAAACAAGGGCTGGAAGCCCACACGGTCCCTTCCCTTCCACTTAGACGACGCATCATATTGCACTCGCTGCTTCCTCTTCTCCCTCGTGGCCGCCATCTTCCTTCTCTTCTGCGTCGGCACTGTCTCCCTCATTGCCTTCATCGTCGTCCATCCAAGGCCGCCGCTATGGGACATCAAAGAGCTCCAAATCTCGAGCTTGGCTGTGGAGAACAGCACCCTCGACAACAAGGCTCCACTGCTCCTAAACGTGGCGATGGTGGTGAAGATGAGCGCCCAAAATCGAATTAAGAAGCAAGGGCTATGGTACGATGCCACCACAGTGAGGGCCTTCGTGTTTAGCGAGCTTGGAGGGGAGGCGACGGTGCAGCCGTTTCATCAGAGGGCGGAAGGGTGGAGCGAGGAGGAGGCGTTGATCAGTGGGCGGAAGCTGGCGATAACACGGGAGGAGGAGGTGGCGAAGCTGCAGGGCGTCATGGCCAACGACATCAAGAGTGTGGACGTCCATGTGGAGGTGTATGTGCGTGCCAAGGTGAGGATCCTCGGCTGGCTCAAGCACCACTACAAACTCCGCTTGCACTGCGATGTCACCGTCAGCTCCCCCGTGCCAGCAGCCGGCCGCCGCCAACAAGAATCATCTTCCTTGATCTCCAAACGCTGCCAAGAGGAGCAACACTGGCTTTCTCGTTCTTAGGATCCCATCTCCTCCCCCCCCTCCCCTAGCCTCGCCCACACCATTATATAGCCCCACCTCTCCTCTCCCCAACCACCACCACTTCCATCATCATGTACATTATAACTTCTCTATATTAAAAAAAAACTTCTTATGTCCCATCTAACCTCTTGCTCTCATTCTTCTAATAAGTTTAGATCAAATCATGGCTAAGATATTCTAAAGGATAGAAATCAATTCTCCCTCTCTCTCTCTCTCTCTCTCTCTCTCTCTCTCTCTCTCTCTCTCTCTCCCGAATTTCTTTCGGGTAAGGTGCACAGAAGTTTGCTAACCACTCGGGCTAAGAGCCTAGTAAAATATGTTCGAGGGTTTTCTTCCAATAACTATTTGGATGTGCTTTTATCGGTATATTGTGGTCATACTTCCTTAGTGTGTTTTTGCATATCAACATGCCTGGTACTTTGATAGTGGTGCTAGCAAGCACATTACTTCTCAACGTGATCTATTTCCTCACTTCAGTCTCCTCCTCAAGGAGGAGGAACAATTAAATGTGTAAACAACTCCTCGTATCCAGTAAAAGGAGTTGGTAAGTTTGTTCTCACTGTTATAAATGGTGGGACAATCACTCTCTCAGAAGTCTTGTTTATGCCTAGTAACAAAAAGAACTTGCTATCAGTTTCTACCATTTCCTGGACAAGCCTAGTGGTCAAGTTTGTTGATGACAAGTGTACAGTTCATAACCTGAGTGATGGAGACATCACTATGGTATCGTACTCTAAGCTATGGGATTTATAGGTTGGATAGGTATGAGACATTGGCACTTAATGTTTGTCTAGTTACTGCCACATGTGCTACGAGTTACATAGAGCTATGGCATGTTCACTTTGGTGAACTTTGGTAGCTTGTTGTTGCACCTTAAAAGGAAGAGTCTTATACTTACAAGCTCTAGACATCATCAAAATTTGAAAATTTCCACCCTCTTCACCAAAGCCATATTAGAGCTAGAGCCAAGAATCATGAAGACCTCCACACGGAGCACTTTTTTGCACATGGATGTAAATGCCTTGGCACCTATCCTAGCTTAAAATCTTAATAGGTCTTTGTGTGAAGGTCTTCCTCCCTCTTGGACCAATAACACCATTGCTACCATTTGTAAAGCAATCTGTAAAGCAAGAGATCCCATGAACCCCAATTAGTGTCAAACTTTGGCCAGGGTTTATAATATAGTATTAGAGACCACGATAAGCTCCTCAGATGAGATTCATGAAGTTATACTTTGGCCAAGATATTGGAGACTGCAAATAAGCTCTCCTTGTCTGAGAGATTAAGAGAGAGGGCTTCTTGTCTAGTAGGATGAACAACTCAACATTGTAGCATAGCGTCATCCTCAGGAGGCAACAGCACTTAGATAATGGGTTTTGTGGACTTGTGGAAGGCTTTGATTTAGTCTCAAAATCAAAACTCTTTAGTTGTTACTTGTAAGATCTCCATTTCTTACCAAAGATAGCGTCATCCTCAGGAGGCAAGAGCACTTAGATAATGGGTTTTGTGGACTTGTGGAAGGCTTTGATTTAGTCTCAAAATCAAAACTCTTTAGTTGTTACTTGTAAGATCTCCATTTCTTACCAAAGATGATGTGGGGTGTGTGGTAGCGTAAGTCAATGAACGGTTGGGTTTGAGCACTAGAAGGCTATCCCAAGAGATCCATAATATTATTGAGGCCAAACAAAGGTTCCCCTACACTATTTTGGATGCACAATGATGGGATCTCATACCTTGTTGATAAATTAGGAGGCACATGTTCCCAGCTAGCTTAGACAATGGTGCCAATTCTCTTATAATATAAAGACGACATATAAGTCAAACTCCAACAAAGGGGCTACATAGACACATTAATACACTTTAGTGATGAGAGGGGCCTCATAGTGGATCTTGGTAAAACCAAGGTCATGCTCTTTAATATTTCACATCAGGATACATGAAGACAATTCTTCATAGTGCTTTTGTGAGGAGAGGGACCTCATAGTGGATCTTGTTAAAACCAAGATCATGCTCTTTAACACTTCACATCAAGATACATAAAGACAATTCTTCACGTATGAAGGTGATGCAGTTGAGCTTGTCATTTCATTGGCCCGATTTTCTTCATGTGGCTGGCTAGTTGCTACTCACGCTCGCTTAGCTAGTGACTATATGTCCTATCCTAGTTAGAGAGATAGTGCTTCTAGGCCCCCCACTGCCCCCCACTTTTAGGAGTTGAGCACTAAATAAGAGTTGAATGTTTCACACACTAATGAGACCCATGAGATATATAATATATGCCTTGTTTTGGGGACCATTGTTACTGGCTACACCATCCCTCTCCTAATGCAATGGAAAATGATCACCTTAACTTGTCATGGGGAACTTGCCAGCATCCAAGATCGTATCTTAGTAGCCTCCAAGATTTGCCTAGTGGTAGTGAGCGCCACTCTCTTGTCTCCTCCTCAAATTGCCACCATAAGGTTGTCATTCTTCATACAAGGACATTCACTCCTCTCTAATCTCACACTCAAGAATACAAGCATGAAAGGAACATGTACCAAGAATATAGTTCTCTCTCCTCTTTACTCTCTCTCTCTCTCTCTCTCTCTCTCTCTCTCTCTCTCTCTCACACACACACACACACACACACACCATAGACAAGCAAGAGAGTAAGGAGATAAGACTAGACTCAATTGGCACAAAGGAGGATTGCATCTTGCATTATGAGAATAATGTTATTTATACAACTAGCCCTTATTCACACTTGGGCACCCAAAACTTAATGAAAGGTTAACTAAATATTTACAAATTATATAGTTTTGTGGCATAGCGAGCTATTCTCATAATTACAACATTTAGAGTGCCGTTTCATGACATTTATTGTGCTATCTCTCATATGTAATGGAGAGATGCTAAGTTAATCCTAAAATGGGGTTAACACCTCCCTTACATGATCGAGATTCCATCCTCAGAATCTACTACCGTAGGGCTTATTGGTCCATGTATTCTTTGCATAGCAACTTTTTCATGTCTAGAGGACAAGCAGTGGGTGTAGGAAGTATAAGGATCTTTAGAAGGTGGTGTTGATCATGTCCTCAAAGGTTGTATGCATATTAGAGAGGGAAGGCAACAAAATGGAGGCGATGATAATAATTTGTCTTGATCACACTGGCATCAATGTGATGAACCATCGACTAGCCTTTCCCACTAAGCATAGGTTCATCAACGCATGTACCTGGTGGGGCTGTTTGGATTTCCAAAGGCTTCACATCTCTATTTCGAACATTTGAATGAATTGAATAAGATCAGTTGTTCCGTCGTATTTGCCCATGATTTTGGAGATCTGTACGGTCGTATTTTTGTATGAGTCACTGAGGCCATATGTGAGTGCTCTTGTTGTTTGGTAGGGACTCACTTAGTCCTTGGGCAACCCCCCTTCTTAGACTAGTTAATATGTCCAAGGTGTGGGCATCCAGGGGTTAGAAAGGGTTGGTACCTATAGGATTTGTGGAAATGTTAGGTAAAGGACCCCGATGGGATTGAAGTGGCTAGGGGTGCAAAAATTGATGACACTCTTGTTGTTGGCATGGTGAATGGTTTTGGGAGGTGCATTTGCAGCATGGATCTCAATGCCTCAAAGATGTCAGCCATTGGATTCAGTGAGAGTGTCGGCACACATAGCCCCTCTATCATTGCCATGTCTGACGCTGTCAATTGCTCTTTAATGAGCAAATTTTTTATTTTCTTTATTTTTTTCTTTTTAGATTTATGACAGCTTGTTTTATAGCCCGTTACAGCCTCAAGAGGCCTGGCGTACCTTTCATTAGGTCGAACGAGTGTCCGTTTGTCCTAATTAACTTAAGCATTACACGCACCCTCTTTTAGATTAATCAAGGACTTTAATTAACCCCTAATCACTAATTAATTCACAGAATTGAGCACATCATTGGATAGAGCAAGGAATTGATAAGTTATGTGCATCAACTAATGTGTAAATTAATATATAATTAGAGATTAATCACTCTTAATTTTGGTATCTTCTTTTAAGGTAAAATTTAGCGAAAGAGAGCCAAATTACTCCAATTGATGTAATTAGGTGTTTTGATGCATCTAGATGCTCTCAAAACACTCAAAAACACTAATTTTGACTACTTACATGATCAATTTGGACCCTGAATAACACATTTCTAAATTTTTATCTTTAGAAGTGGATTAATCACCCTTAATGATAAAAACCAGTCGGATTACGGAAGTTTAGTCATTTTCAAGAGCCTTTTAATGTTTTTAATTTTTTTTTCAATGATTAAGCTACTCCTAATGCTTTCTAATACTCTAATGCATACAATTCCAACAAAAAACAAATAATTTAAGCTAAAATTAATAATTCTAGTTCTATGTTTACTCTAAAGAGAGCTAACATTCACTAAAAATTGCATTCTATTGCATTGTTTGATGTAATAAATGCAAACTAAGCCTAATACACTCTATGTGCAAGCCCTAAGAACATTAAAAACCACATTAACAACAAGAAAAACAACAAATTAAGATAAAAAAATAAGCAAAAAAACATTCTTTACAAAATAAAAAAAGAGAGCCATTTCTCACAAAATCACACACAAATCTCCATCAAATCCACATATTTTCATGGGAAAGCATTAATCAAGATAATGGGAAATGGGTAATGCGTATATTAGAAACAAAACAATGGAAAAAGCCAAGGGATGGCTTCTCGGCAGAGCAGTGCCAAAAATGTTATGGCTCACCTTAACTCTCCTTGAAACACATCCACCAAAAAGAGATTACTTGGTGCACCGCAACAATCATGAGGATCTTTCCAATGGTCGAGCTCATAACCCTTAAGGTTTCCAAGCTCTACAACTCCTTGAGAAGCAATTCCACCGTGCCTCCCGTGAGCATTGTCACACCGCCATGTTGCACTATGGGTACTCGTCCCTCCTCTCACCTCACTTCACTCACACACACTCACTAACATGCATTAGGGAGAGAGATTAGCAAGAGGGTTAGCAAGATCAAGACTCAATTGCATAATGGGAGAGTATGTTGTATTATGAGATATTCACTTATATACATGGCCATAAGTGTTCACACTCACTTAAACTATGGCCGATCGTGCACTTTAGCCTCATAAGAGACCTAATGCTATTACAATGACTACTCTCATAATATATCCAAGAAGTACATCACTTAAGACTTCATCCTAACTTGCTACCACAGTCTCTTGAAGTGGGAATCGCCATAAATACTCTGTCACACCATTACGGGCACCCGTCTAAGTTGTATCTTTGGGCACTATTGCTTCATATCTTGAATGTATAACCCTTTGGTGTATCTACCGTGACTCCTTGATGTAAGATAATGGCAGTAGCTCTTGTTAATCCTAGAATTGGATTAACATCCCCCCTTCCTGATGGGTGATCATGTCCTCCTAATCGCGTGTTGAAGACCTTTGTGTGGGGAGAATGAACAAGCTTTGTCGATGGCTTTGATGTTGAGTGACATTCAATGGTCTTTGTTCCTCCAGAAGAAATAAAAAAAGCTAGTTAATGAATGAAGAGGTTAGTGGTGTATTGGGAATTCCTAATAGGGTGGGAGGTGGGGTTTTTTTGCGAATGATTGCATTTTTATATTTGTGTGAGCCCTTTTTTTTGCTCAATTTGTTTTTAGCAATCATCGATAAGGTTACATGTGATTTTTGTTTAGTGGAGACACTAAGAGATGTTAATAATGGGAGAGAAGAGAGGGAAGGATCTGGACGAACGTAGATGTAATCATCAGAACGAGATGGTGATTTTGAATTCCTCATTTGATTCATTGAAGCAACATTCATCATTTGAAGTAATTGGCTTTTGATGATGTCCCTTTATGTGGCAGGATTCTTGTCAAATGTTGTTGAGTAGGACCTGTTCCTATCTTCTTCTGCCCATGTGCTTTTTATGTTTTTATGTAAATTTAAGTGCTCTTATGAAGCAGATTTACATGAAGTATAAGAATTGAGTCATATAGACTCTTATTGAACTGCTTTGTGTTGAATTAGCCACTTGTTGGTGAGGATTGAAAGAATTACATTGACTGTGAGGCTAATAAAGATATCTTCACTAAGGATTGAAGATCATTTGTTTGTGAAGATGGTAGCGTCGTTTGGAGAGGTTGGTAATTTGAAGGAAAATTCCAGGCAATGGGTTTTGTACCATTGACCAGGCTTTCGCCCACCATGGCCCCCCATCTAGGGATGTACCTCGAAGTTGTCAATGGTGAGGCTTGGGTGCAAATGTTCTCTAGTGCATGAGTATGGATATGCACTCATGGAGCAGGTGCTACATTAATTTAGCCAAAAAAATAGTAAGCAATAAGCTTAACAGATATATAATGGCTATTAAAGATCGTTGGGAAAGTGTTAATGCATGATATGGCTTAATCTGTGAGATGAGGCTTAAATCATGAAAGTGCAGGTTCTTAATCCGTGAGACTATAACTCATGAGAAACCTGAACTCGTGAGATTGTAAGTTTTTGGCCCCGTGATTGGATGTTCCATGAGATGGCCTAATCTCGTGAAAGTGCAAGCCATGAGATGGAATTCCAAGAAGGAATTCTGTGAGATTGCAAGATTTGACCTCGTGAAGTTACAGGTTTTTACGTCGATAGTTTTTTTTAAATGTTAATTGATTTTATGGTCAACTAGGTCATGACTTGCGATGTAAGATCCCTGTCCCCACAGCGCGCAAAAAATTCAGGGGTGCTAGCAGCAGAAGTAGCACTTCTTGCATGCGGAGCAGGGTCCCACACTCGGAGCCTCGCCCACAGATATCCGGACAAGAGACTAATCCACCGGTTTTTCCAAAAGTGAACCTGAAAGAACTTCCTTTGCTCGGAAAGCACGGGCGATTCCACCAGGATAACTTTTCCCTAATGTAGTCAAAAGCCTTAACTAACTCAGCTCATCTGACCGAACCCGTAAGTCCATAGTCAGCAGATCAGGAAAAAAGACTGTACTTGGATCATAGAAACCAACACTTTTTCCTCATTGAGAGGCACAGCCGTTGATTCTTTTCCATAGAACAATTTTTGTCCGGAATTTACTTCATCTATCGAACAAAACAGAAATTGAGTCCCAATTTACGGATCCATCAGTCCAGCCTAACCCCATCCAACCCCATGGGTTAGCCAACCGCCCAACCACTGTAGTGATGGGATCCAATTAGGAATTTGGTTAGGTTTTGTCCCGGGTACCAGGGAAAAGAGTTCCCAGGCCCCCTAGCCAGAAATTCATGCAAATATAAAACTAGTCATACCACTTACACACCCAATATGAAATTGCCTTTTTTCTCAGCATCACCTAACTTTAAAACAATCCTTTAATGAAACCATTGTGTCACTGATTACAATCCTCAAAATATCTGGTTGAATCCTTATTTCCAATCATTCCTTCATTGGTGTACTTATGGCATCATTGGTAACCAGAACGCTCACCACCTGTTCACTCAGGGGCCTTTTAGATAGTTCCTAGCTCATAATAACCGGCAATATATTCTCATAGCAAAATGGAATCTCCGTGGAAGATCAGCAAGATCAACCAACATATCCATATAAAAGAGTTATGCACTCATCCACCATTGAGGACCAACAAGGTCAATCAACCAGATCCACACCCGAATTCAGAAAACAACTCTTACTCCTTGTTCCAATATCTTCCCCGACGTACTTGTGGGTATCTTCAGCGACCCAGAGCCCAAGCACCGTATGGTCAGCACCCTCTAGGATCCTTCGCAGGTCACCTAGCGCTTCACTCATAGACCGCTTCCTTGGTCCCTCATCCACTGTACCGGAAGCTCACCATTTTAATCAACTGAGGCTGGTCAAGTCTTTGGCCGACCTTGCTACGCGAGACGTCCTCCATTGACTCTCCATCCAGGAGTTGCAACTTTATCAGTTAGGTCTCCACGACCTTAATCACAAGACGGTCAAAATGCTTCCCAAGCATTCTTGACATAAAATAGTCATTTACAAACAGGTCACAAAAACAGTTTCTATAATGAACTCTCGTCTTTCCACATTATCCCTCATCAATCCACATTACTTATTCCACATTCCATTCATATGTGTACTCATTCTCATCTAATCACATCATTTTCCATCTCATCACATCAGATTCATTCACATCACATATCATTTATTCACATCCCAATTCACATGTCATCACATCTCATCCATTCACTCATATCGACGTCACATCATTTCACATACACATTCGCATTCATTATTCCACATACACATCCACATCACATCCACATCCATACATCCATTTCCACATCCACATCCACATCCACATCCATACATCCATTTTCACATCCATATCCACCTTCACATCCACATCCATATCCACATCCACATCCCCATTCTCATTCATACATCCGCATCCTCATTCACATTCATACATCCACATCCACATCTACATTCATACATCCACACATCCATTTCCACATCCACATTCATACATCCACTTCCACATCCACATTCATACATACACATCCATATCCACATCCACATTCATACATCCATATCTACATTCATACATCCACACATCCATTTCCATATCCACATTCATACATCCACTTCCACATCCGCATTCATACATACACATCCATATCCACATCCATACATCCACATCCACATTCATACATCCCATCCACATCCACATCTATATTCATACATCCCCACATCCATTTCCATATCCACATTCATACATCCACTTCCACATCTGCATTCATACATACACATCCAAATCCACACACCCATATCCACATCCATACATCCATATCCACATTCATACATCCACATCCACATCTACATTCATACATCCACACATCCACATCTACATTCATACATCCACTTCCACATCCGCATTCACATGCCGTCATTCATTCACATCCCAATTCATAGGACATCACATCCATTCATCCATTTTCATTTATCTGATTCCTATCACTTCCATCCATCCATTCATCCATTTTCATTTATCTGATTCCTATCACTTCTATCCATCCATCCATTTACATCTATCTGATTCCTATCACATCTATTTATAGAATGTAAGAGAATTCTAATTTTTTGATATAAAGATTCTTTACGCATCTAATTAGGCATAAAGACAACTTTAGTAGGAATAACACTTTTATAAAAATCCTTTTATGCATCTATTTAGGCATAAATTCAATTTAAGGAAAATAACACTTTCGAATTAAAAATAAACCTTTTATGCATTTTACTATGTATAAATTCCATTTTAATGAGAATAACACTTTCAAAATAAAAAATAAATCTTTTATGCATCTATCTATGCATAATTTAAATTTCAATGAAAATAATACTTTCGAAATAAAATAATTCTTTTATGCATCTTTCTATGCATAAAATCAAAATTGATAAGAATAACTCTTTTGGATTAAAAGTAAACTTCTTTATGCATCTATTTATGCATAAAATCAAAATTGATGAAAATAACTCTTTTGAATTAAAAATAAAATTCTTTATGCATCTTTCTATGCATAAAATCAAAATTGATAAGAATAACTCTTTTGGAATAAAAATAAAATTCTTTATGCATCTATTTATGCATAAAATCAAAACTAATGAAAATAACTCTTTTGAATTAAAAATAAAATTCTTTATGCATCTATTTATGCATAAAATCAAAATTGATAAGAATAACTCTTTTGGAATAAAAATAAAATTCTTTATGCATCTATTTATGCATAAACTCAAAATTGATGAAAATAACTCTTTTGAATTAAAATAAAATTCTTTATGCATCTATTTATGCATAAAATCAAAATTGATAAAAATAACTCTTTTGAAATAAAAATAGATTTCTTTATGCATCTTTCTATGCATAAAATCAAAATTGATGAGAATAACACTTTTTGGATTAAATTAAATTCTTTATGCATCTTTCCATGCATAAATCCAATTTAGTAGGAATTACACTTTTAGAATAAAAGAATTTCTCTTATGCATTTTATTTATGCATAAAATCCATTTATGATGAAAATCACACTTTTAATATAAAAATATCTTTTATGCATATGTTTATGCATACAAATCATTTATGATGAAAATCACTCTTTTAATATAAAAGAATTTCTTTTATGCATCCATTTATGCATAAAATCCATTTATGATGAAAATCACACTTTTAATATAAAAATATCTTTTATGCATACAAATCATTTATGATGAAAATCACTCTTTTAATATAAAAGAATTTCTTTTATGCATCCATTTATGCATAAAAACCATTTATGATAAAAATCACACTTTTAATATATAAAAATATCTTTTATGCATGTATTTATGCATACAAATCATTTATGATGAAAAACACTTTTAAAATCAAAATAACAATTTCAATATACTTCCTTCTATGCACAGAATTTAATTCTAAAGAAAGTAACATTTTTTTAATAAAATATTTTTAGTATGCATTTTCTTATACCTAGGATGAAAATTAACACTTTAAGAATACATATATGATGGGAATTACTTTTTTTGAATTAAAAAAAGTAAAACTTATTTTTTCACAATTTTAGAAATATTTTCCATAACCTCCTTGTATGGCTGACCATTTTTCAATTTTTAATTCTCTAAAATTAATTGAAAGTTCACCAAGAGTATTTAAATCATTCTAATGTAAACATTTTCTACTTATCAAAAAGAAACATTATGAAAAACTTGATTTTATCCATTAATCATTCATCTAGGATAAACAATGGTTGGATTTACTAAAGAAGAGAGGGGAATGCCTTTTTTCAATGAGGCATAACATCATAATCATTTTAGAGAAGACAAAAATCATAAAAAACCATAAAATGAAATAGAAAGAGAAGAATCTCCAACTTACAAGGAGAATTTGAGAGCTTTCCTTTGGCTTGATGGTTTGAGGGATCTACTCTTGTTTTAAACAAGAGTGGCCACCAATCTTTAGAAGAGGGAAGGTCAAAAACTAATGAATTATGAGTAAATTCACAGTTGGGAGAAGCAGGGTAACAGTGCAAAAAACACTATTAAGCTTCAACAAAGGGGAGGCTTCTATTTATAGGAAAAAGTGAGCCTCTAACCAAGCAAACTGATTCTAGAATTTTCTAGATCAGTTTGGTCAATTTTTGACCATTTTTAGGTTAGTTTAGCTCACTTTTTGGATCTAGTTGAAACAACAGAGAGGAGAGATAAAAATATCTCATTATTTGGGAGTTTAAAACTCTCCCACACAAGTGAAATAGGCGCCTCCTTCGTGAGGGGAATTCCCCCATACTTATGTGAGTATTTACTCATTTTTGGGGGGATTTTCTTTATTTCTTCCATTTATCTCCTCCACATTTGGATGAATTTGATTGGCCCCTCAAAACCTTAATTGAAAATTTTCAGAAAATCTGGATCCCCAGGATAAGACCTTTTGAACAGATTATAATTTATTTCGAATGCACCTTCTGAAAATCTTTTTGAACTTCTGTTTTGGGGGAACTTATTTAAATACAAAGAGATATTTTTCCATCCAAAAATATCCAAAATCTGAATAACCTCTCTCTAGAACATTTTCTCTCTCTCTAGGCGGCCAAAACAGATAGAAAAAGATCTTTTATATCTCTGAAGAGGGATTTGACTACAGGGGAAGATACTGGACATCGTGAGAGGCTGGGGAGGAATCTTACATTCTACCCCACTTAAAAAAGGCGAGATGTCCTCATCTCGCAAGTGGAGTATGATCTCTTTCATCTTCTTCTTCTTCTTCAATCACTTCCAGCGTTACTGCCTTGGAAGTGGATGGCCGATTTGGGAACAACTCTCTTTCACTTCCTCTATTCTGAGGTGGAGGTCTTGCATTACTTTGGATTGAAACTGCAGGTTGGATAGAGGGTCTACCTTTGGGATTTCCCTGATTTTGGCAGATAGAACCTTGATTACTCTGGACGGAAGGGGCTGGAGTCTGGAATCTTGATCCCTGATTTTCCTGCCCTGAAAACCTTGATCCAAAAGGATTTGGGCAATCCATACTGCGATGTCCAAATCCTTGACAGTTATAGCATTTCACTCTCTTGTTCAAGGGTGGAACTTCTGAAGTTGAAATCCAGGGGATTGAGTTTTGGGAAAAGGACATTTCTTCCATTCTGGAACTTCTCCTCCATGGGGATTTCAATTTTTCAGATTTTTAATTTATCATCCCTTAACTTGATTCACTGGACAAAAGTTAACAGTAGCAATCTGCCAGCACAATCCACTAATCTCATAGTGATTGGCTGAAGTCATTAACGTCATTCCAATTAAGAACATCATCACAGGGACTCGTCCCATTCATCCTCATTGCTATTTCACTCAACTTATTACATTTCAACCAAATTTCAGGGATCATCATTCAATCAGAATCCAAATCAACTCATCAGTTCTCAACCAGAATTTAAAAATCATATCAACCACATTCGAATTCATCATCTGGATAGCATTAATGCTTATAATTTCAAGTCTTAGATTTACTCGTATATAGTGCCAGTAAAGAGCTGCAGTTATACCCTCGGTATATACGGGTAGTCATGGTTCTTGGAACTATAAGGTAAATACCATCATGTCTAGGCCTCAAGCAAGTCAGGGATTCCATATAATTGTGGTACTTCCATCTCTGAAGACCCAATTACTAATTTACGAAATTCAGTTTGAATATCAAATTGTATGAATTTTATCACATGGTTCCAACCTTTTAGTGCTTCTTGATAAATTTTTGATATATTTGGCTTCTCGGTTGATCCTCATTAGCCAAATGGCTCTGATACCAACTATAAGATCCCTATTCCCACCGTGCAACAAATTCAGGGGTGCTAGCAGCGGAAGTAGCACTGCTTGCATGTGGAGCAGGGTCCCACACTCGGGGCCTCACCCACGGATATCCGGACAAGAGGCTAATCTATCGGTTTTTTCAAAACCGAACCCGAAAAAACTTCCTTTGCCCGGAAAGCACGGGCCATTCCACCAGGATAACTTTTCCCTAACATAGTCAAAAGCCTTAACTAACTGAGCTCATCTGACCAAACTCGTAAGTCCCATAGTCATATCAGGGAAAAAGACTGTACTTGGATCATAGAGACCAACGCTTTTTTCCTCATTGAGTTGAGTCCCGATTTACGGTTCATCAATCCAACCTAACCCCATCCAGTCCTATGGGTCAACCAACCGCCCAACCACTGTAATGATGGGATCCAATTAGGAATTTGGTTAGGTTTTGTCCCGGGTACTAGGGAAAAGAGTTCCCAGGTCCCCTAGCCAGAAGTTCATGCAAACATAAAACTAGTCACACCACTTACACACCCAATATGAAATTGCCTTTTTTCTCAGCATCACCTAATTTTAAAATAATCCTTTAATGAAACCATTGTGTCACTGATCACAATCCTCAAAATCTCTGGTTGAATCCTTATTTCCAATCATTCCTTCATCGGTGTACTTATGGCATCATTGGTAACCAAAACACTCACCACCTATTCACTCAGGGGCCTTTTTGATAGTTCCTAGCTCATAATAACCGGCAATATATTCTCATAACAAAATAGAATCTCCGTGGAAGATCAACAAGATCAACCAACAGATCCATATTTAAGAGTCATGGACTCATCCGTTGCACACCTGAATTCAGAAAACAACTCTTACTCCTTGTTCCAATATCTTCCTCGACGTACTTGTGGGTATCTTCGGCGACCCAGAGCCCGAGCACTGTATGGTCAGCACCCTCTAGGATCCTTCGCAGGTCACCTAGCGCTTCACTCATAGACCGCTTCCTTGGTCCCTCATCCACTGTACCGGAAGCTCACCATTAAAATCAAACCGAATCTGGTCAAGACCTCGGCCGACCTTGCTATGCGAGACGTCCTCCATTGACTCTCTGTTCAGCAGTTGCAACTTTATCAGTTAGGTCTCCACTACGACCTTAATCACAAGACGGTCAAAATGCTTCCCAAGCATTCTTGACATAAAACAGTCATTTACAAACAGGTCACAAAAACAGTTTCTATAATGAACTCTCGTCTTTCCACATTATCCCTTATCAATCCACATTCCATTCATATTTGTACTCATTCTCATCTAATCACATCATTTTCCATCTCATCACATCAGATTCATTCACATCACATATCATTTATTCACATCCCAATTCACATGTCATCACATCTCATCCATTCACTCATATCGACGTCACATCATTTCACATACACATTCGCATTCATTATTCCACATACACATCCACATTCGTACATCCACATTTACATCCATACATCCATTTTCACATCCACATCCACATCCATACATCCATTTTCACATCCACATCCATATCCACATCCACCTTCACATCCACATTTATACATCCACATCCCCATTCTCATTCATACATCCGCATCCTCATTCACATTCATACATTCACATCCACATCTACATTCATACATCCACACATCCATTTCCACATCCACATTCATACATCCACTTCCACATCCGCATACATACACATCCATATCCACATCCACATTCATACATCCACATCCACATCCACATCTACATTCATACATCCACACATCCATTTTCATATCCACATTCATACATCCACTTCCACATCCGCATTCATACATACACATCCATATCCACATCCATACATCCACATCCACATTCACATCCACATCTGCATTCATACATCTCCACATCCATTTCCATATCCACATTCATACATCCACTTCCACATCCGCATTCATACATACACATCCACATCCACACATCCATACATACACATCCATATCCACATCCACATCCACATCTACATTCATACATCCACACATCCACATCTACATTCATACATCCACTTCCATATCCGCATTCACATGCCGTCATTCATTCACATCCCAATTCACAGGACATCACATCCATTCATCCATTTTCATTTATCTGATTCCTATCACTTCCATCCATCCATTTACATCTATCTGATTCCTATCACATCTCATCACATCTATTTATAGAATGTAAGAGAATTCTAATTTTTTGATATAAAGATTCTTTACGCATCTAATTAGGCATAAAGATAACTTCAGTAGGAATAACACTTTTATAAAAATCCTTTTATGCATCTATTTAGGCATAAATTCAATTTAAGGAAAATAACACTTTCGAATGAAAAATAAAACTTTTATGCATTTTACTATGCATAAATTCCACTTTAATGAGAATAACACTTTCAAAATAAAAAATAAATCTTTTATGCATCTATCTATGCATAATTTCAATTTCAATGAAAATAATACTTTCGAAATAAAATAATTCTTTTATGCATCTTTCTATGCATAAAATCAAAATTGATAAGAATAACTCTTTTGGATTAAAAGTAAAATTCTTTATGCATCTATTTATGCATAAAATCAAAATTGATGAAAATAACTCTTTTGAATTAAAAATAAAATTCTTTATGCATCTTTCTATGCATAAAATCAAAATTGATAAGAATAACTCTTTTGGAATAAAAATAAAATTCTTTATGCATCTATTTATGCATAAAATCAAAATTGATGAAAATAACTCTTTTGAATTAAAAATAAAATTCTTTATGCATCTATTTATGCATAAAATCAAAATTGATAAGAATAACTCTTTTGGAATAAAAATCAAATTCTTTATGCATCTATTTATGCATAAAATCAAAATTGATGAAAATAACTCTTTTGAATTAAAATAAAATTCTTTATGCATCTATTTATGCATAAAATCAAAATTGATAAAAATAACTCTTTTGAAATAAAAATAGATTTCTTTATGCATCATTCTATGCATAAAATCAAAATTGATGAGAATAACACTTTTTGGATTAAATTAAATTCTTTATGCATCTTTCCATGCATAAATCCAATTTAGTAGGAATTACACTTTTAGAATAAAAGAATTTCTCTTATGCATCTAATTTATGCATAAATTCCATTTATGATGAAAAATCACACTTTTAATATAAAAATATCTTTTATGCATACAAATCATTTATGATGAAAATCACTCTTTTAATATAAAAGAATTTCTTTTATGCATCCATTTATGCATAAAAATCATTTCTGATGAAAATCACACTTTTAATATAAAAAAATATCTTTTATGCATGTATTTATGCATACAAATCATTTATGATGAAAAACACTTTTAAAATCAAAATAACAATTTCAATATACTTCCTTCTATGCATTGAATTTAATTCTAAAGAAAGTAACAATTTTTTAATAAAATATTTTTAGTATGCATTTTCTTATACCTAGGATGAAAATTAACACTTTAAGAATACATATACGATGGGAATTACTCTTTTTGAATTAAAAAAAACTTATTTTTTATAATTTTAGAAAATTTTGCCATAACCTCCTTTGTATGGCTGACCATTTTTTAATTTTAATTCTCTAAAATTAATTGGAAGTTCACCAAGAGTATTTACATCATTCTGATGTAATCATTTTCTACTTATCAAAGAGAAACATTATGAAAAACTTGATTTTATTCATTAATCATTCATCTAGAATAAAGAATGGTTGGATTTACTAAAGAAGAGAGGGGAATGCCTTTTTTCAATGAGGCATAACATCATAATCATTATAATCATAAAAAACCATAAAATGAAATAGAAAGAGAAGAATCTCCAACTTACAAGGACAATTTGAGAGCTTTCCTTTGGCTTGATGGTTTGAGGGATCTACTCTTGTTTTAAACAAGAGTGGCCACTAATCTTTAGAAGAGGGAAGGTCAAAAACTAATGAATTATGAGTAAATTCACAGTTGGGAGAACCAGGGTAACAGTGCAAAAAACACTATTAAGCTTCAACAAATGGGAGACTTCTATTTATAGGAAAAAGTGAGCCTCTAACCAAGCAAACTGATTCTAGAACTTTCCAGATCAGTTTGGTCAATTTTTGACCATTTTTAGGTCAGTTTAGCTCACTTTTTGGATCTAGTTGAAACAGGAGAGAGGAGAGATAAAAATATCTCATTATTTGGGAGTTTAAAACTCTCCCACACAAGTGAAATAGGTGCCTCCTTCGTGAGGGAAATTCTCCCATACTGAGTTGTTAAAAATGCATCATTTCTTCTAAATATCTCTCTTTTTTAACTAATAACCTTGTCCTTAGTCAACTCTTCATCTTATGTGAGTATTTACTCCTTTTTGGGGGGATTTTCTTTATTTTTTCCATTTATCTCCTCCACACATTTGGATGAATCTGATTGGCCTCTCAAAACCTTAATTTAAAATTTTCAAAAAATCTGGACTCCCAAGATAAGGCTTTTTGAACAGATTATAATTTATTTCGAATGCACCTTCTGAAAATCTTTTTGAACTTCTGTTTTGGGGGAACCTATTTAAATACAAAGAGATATTTTTCCATCCAAAAATATCCAAAATTTGAATAACCTCTCTTTAGAACATTCTCTCTCTAGGCCAAAACAGATAGAAACAAGATCTTTTATATTTTTGAAGAGGAATTTGACTACGAGGGAAGATATTGGACATCGTGAGAGGCTGGGAAGGAATCTTACATGCGAGTAATAGCATCTTGTGCACTTATTTCTCACATCCAAAGGGAGACAAGAGCATTGTTATTTTGTCCTTGATGCACTCATAAGTCTCCATTTGCAGATGTGGGTATTGATTCTTGAATTTGTTGCTTAGATGTTGTCGAGGCAGTAGGGAAGACTATTGATTATTTGCTTGAACACACAAGCTCTTATGTTGGTGTTGAATGCACGAGAGTGGTTGAGTGATTTTCTTGTCATTTCTTGGGCCTCCATTCTTGTCGTTGCTTGGGCCTCCATTCTTGTCGAACTGTAGATGAAGCTATTGAAGTCGGTGGTGAGGTTTTCTTCACATTGTTTGATTTTGGCAACCATATGATGGACTTACCATCATAGTATCCTTGTTGTTGAAGCACACATGCATGGCACCCATCTTTGATGAACATTGTAAACTAGTGGCCGATGTGCTTGGTGCTGAGGCTTTCTTCTTTGTGCAAGCTTAGGGGACTTTGTGATGCGCTTGGGGACCCAAGATTTGCTATTTCTTTGGTAGTACCCTTGTGCGTGGAGCAGTGTTTTTGGTACCCACACTTGATGACTTGGTGGAGTTTTTTGAGGAACTCGCATAGGTTTTTATGGACTATGTTGTGGAATACTTTTATTTTTCCTTTGCCTCCGAGTGCTGTGTTGAGGAAAACGCTTTGATTGTCGAGGCACCCAAATTGGATTGGCACCTTCATAGTAGCCTTGAGCTACAAGTAGCTGCTTCTCCACCCACATTTTGATACTATTAAGATACCTTGATTGTGGTTGTCGTGGTGGAGTTTTCTTTTGGGTTGATTTGGAAGGTTTGGGGCCTTCCTTGACTTTGGTTAGCGCTGAGGTTGTAGGTTTGAGAGTTTATGGACAAGGAGACGACCTCAAATTCTGTCCATGAATTGAACACTCTATTCTGCGTGGGTCCACCAACTTCCCTCTCAATCATCCTTTCTACATGAACTAATCATTCACAAAAGGGTGCCACTCCCACTTGTATTTATGGGTTTTGCAAGGGGATAGGTAAGATAGGATTCTTTTGAAGATTGTACTTGGGATTCATACTCTGGTGGTTCAACGTTGTGCCTTACATTTTTTCCCAAACTTACTTTCTTAAGCTCAGGTATCACTTTCTCAGCTAGCTAAGATGAGTCTCTCTCTACTCCTTTTTGGTTTATTTATGAACAAGTCACTATGCTAAATCATTGGTTCCATTGCAAAGTTTCTTTTTTGCAAGGCATGAATTCTAATTTAATGGTTTGGAAATCACTTTCTATTTCTACAAGATTTGCTGAAGAGCTAGGCCTTTCACTCACCACTTGTTTACCCTTATCTTCAATAGTCAAAGACTTGGTTTTTCACACACTAAACAATTTTGTTCATAATGTCCCTCCCCACTATAATTTCTATATAAGGGAGTGTACTCTTGATGCTTCATTTCATTGGAGCAATAAGCTTCTATATACCCCTCTTCCTAACAATGATAGCATATTATGGATTCTAGTGGCCTAAACTAATTGCCACCCACTCCACTATTTCCAAGATTTTCAAAGTTTCTTCTAAAACGATAACCTCTCTGTATATATCCACTATTATTAGGATATGAGGTTCTAATGGAGTTTTCCCTTATGAAGGCAATCCTCTTTGCATATAAAAGGTCGTGGTGGCAGGCCCATCTCATGAGTGGTATTTGTTCTATCCATGTAGTTATAATTAGTTTGCAACCCTTGAGCTTGTCGTTTCTATGATGGTTGCACTTAATATAATGTTGTCTTCACTATGATTATTTCATAAACAATAGTTGCAAAATAGAGTTTTTAGTTGAGGTTCGAAAAACAATCCTCAATGTTGTTGTACATTTTGTTGCTTAATGGCTATATACATGGCACTTCCCAAACTAAATGTTTGATCTAGTTGGGTTCTGAGTGTTAGTCATATTTTGTGGTGTCATAGTATATACCCTTTCTTGCGGGTGCACTACATAAAGAATTACTTCTTTAAACTTTAGGCTAATGAATTTACTACTGTCTCTATGACTTTAGCCGCATATATGGTTCAAACGAGTACCTGAGGAGTGCCCGTTTTAAACCATATATGCGGGTGCTAACACATAAGAATTATATGGGACATAACTCGATAGGTTTATGGCCCATCATATCTTGTCATTACACACTCATTCTAGGCACATTAGGCATTTCATGGGGTGGCAATGGCTCCACTGTCTTTGCTTGTGTAGTAGCAAGTAGCGGTTGTGATAGTCTAGGATCTTGTAGCAACTCATGTCATCGCTTGTTGTTGTCTTAATTGCACTTCTTCCCAATATCCCACTTCTTGTTTTGCATCTGCTAATGTTATAAGATGCCTAAGTCTTGCATGTCTTTTCACCTCTACATTTCAAAGACAATCAAGGAACTAATGTTTTTGTGTGTATTCATTTGGAGCAATAGCTCCCACCTTCCTCACAATCATTTCCATTCATTTGATGTGATGTCAATACTCTCATTTATACCTTGAGACACGTAGTCTAGTTGATGTGCTAATCGGTCTTAAAAACCTTTCCTTATGAATTTAGTGAGGAAGGCTTGTGATAAGTCATTGTATGTGGCTTTAGAATCTAGATCCAAGTTGCCATACCAACTCACAGCCTCATCTTTCAATGTGGCTAAAAAGATGCAACTTCTGGTCATCATGTACAATTTTATTTTCTACACAAATAACCTCAAATCATTGTTTATGGCCATCTCGGTATTCATCACATAATCCCCTGAATTGAGTAAAATCCACTAAATGGACTATTGCTCTAGGCAGAGGTATCTAGGCAGCAGAGGTAACACCGTTATTTTAGGAAAAAGAGTTGCTAGTCATGGGTCTTCTTCCTCAAAGAAATCAAGCACTTTCCCTTTAGGTATATCACATAGCCGTATAAACCCAAAATCTTCATAAGTTTCCAAAGTGCTATTTCACTCCTAACTACATGGAGATGGTGTGTGTTCTTGAACACTACCTTCTTCTCATTCACTTTTCTCTTTAATGCTTTCTATTTCCTCTTTAATGGGACTTACATCAGGTTGATAGCTTGTTAAAACCCTAAGATCTCTCTAGATAATTGTTATGCATAAACATGCATAAATCAGGCATAAACTCAACCACCCAACCACCCCCGAGCCCAAGGGATGCACACATGAATAATAATGAAATATATCATACCTATACCTTGATGTCCCATACCATCAAGAGGTATAACTCCAATCCAATAGCATGTAGCTATTGTGTGAAATGGTAGATGAATAGATATGGACCTCTACACAAGAGACCATAGCATAAGCCTCCAAGCCCCCAAGCTCCCTTGAGTGTGCCCCATGCCCCTATTATATAGGAGGGCCCTCAAGTGACTCTTGACTTTCCATTTCTCATGTGTGACCCTTGGATGCTTGACCCTAACCTTAACCCTTAAGGTTAGTCCTAACCCATGCTCCACTAGAGCTTGTTCCCATGCTCCCATGCTCACAAGCCTAATGTGGGTTAGCCTCCTAGTATATGCACACATAATGTGTATATAACATAGCACACATAATGTACATATAACATACTTCCCCTCTCTCAAAACATTGCACTTTTGCAATGAAAAGAAGGACAACTGCGCTGAACAATCTCAACCGACTCCCAAGTCGAATCCTCAATTTTCCTATCTTTCCACCTAATTTTAACCTCAGGGATTAGTCAACTATAAAGTTTCCTTTCCCTGAATTCAAGTACCTTATCAGGTTCATGTGGAACATAGGATAAATCTTCGACTTCAAAACAAGTTCTTGAGGAGCAACTGTGTTATCCTCACCTCCCAGTTTTCCTTTCAATCTATTGATATGAAAGACTGGATGAACTCTAACAATTGGAGGTAGTTTTAGTTCTTACGCAACCGTGCCAATCCGATGTATAACTCGAAATGGACCACAATATCTAGGAGATAAATTCGAGCATTTTTCCATTGACAAAGTCTGAGAATCTTTAGGAACATTAAAATAAACCAACGCTCCTGGTTCAAAAAAAGACCGAGATGAGCGTCCCCTATCAGCATAAAATCGTGCCCTATCATGAGCACTCCTAATAGAATCCCGAGCTTCGGTCAGCATTTCCTACATATCACGCAAGAAATCCCTGTCCTTAAGACCGACATCAATAGGTGCCCTGGGTTGATACCCATACATAAGTATGCATGGACTAAAAACCAATAGCCATAAATTTAAAACTGTTATAGGCAAATTTCATCATTGGAAGATATTTTTTCCAATATGATAATTTTCTAGAGACATATGCACGAAGCATATACACTATAATCTGATTCATACGCTCTGTTTGCCCATCAGACTACTGCGGATGATCAGAGCAATTCACATTCAAAGTAACTTCCTCGTTGTAAACCTTTTTGTAAACCTTTCGGAATAAAGTAGGAAAGCATGGCATTATAACAGCAAAAATCGGGGATTCATCGGTGCCCCGACACATACCCATATCTGCATCATATGGAATAATCGACGTCTCGAGTTACCCATATCAACATAGAGAGTCATCAATGTCTCGATGAGTTACATATGTCCATCCGTAAACAATCAGGTTGACTATATAAATCACCTAAAGTACAGAACTAGAGAAAGAAATGCCAACAAAGGAAGAATCCAAATTTCCTTATCTGAACACAACAAGATAAACTTGTTTGAACTCCAAAGAAAGAGATTTCAACAAGTGAAAATGTCGACAAGATTACCCTCATCAAAACATGCAGGCTATAGATAAAAGAAATTTATCTAGATAATGCCCACAATATAACTTCTAGTGATTTTAGAAAATAAGATTGTCTTTGAATGTTGAGGTCAACATGCTAAGTGATGTAAGCAAAGCAACAATCTTGAGCCCAAATTATCCCATAAGATAATATATGTGAGGGATCACTAGCGTCCCATACCACCATGATACCACCCATACATACCTTAACAATTTGAAACTCCCTAGTATGCCGTCTAGGAAATATGAATAAAATCCTATATAAAAGGAATAAGATGGCCTTATCCAGACTTTCACATACTAAACCTGTCTCTATATACTTGAGACTACATCAAGGAATAACTCCTTCTGAGTACATCATTAGAAAAGAAATTGAATTATTGGCGCCTTTCTAATGATAACTACCCAAAACACAATAAAGTTAGGGTAGAAAAATAACTCACCTAGATATATAAGTAACTAGGTAATCCGAGTTGGAATATGTACAAGAGTACAAGAAATATACTCCAAAATTACGTGCAAAAAACAAAGGCAAATGCTACCTTCAAAGCACATGTAATTACTCAAAAGATCAAAAGATCCTTATAAAACCATGGATAAAAGCGTAGAAGCTCCTCGAATCCATAAAAACCATAGTTGATCATAAAAATCAATGCATACCATCTAATGGACATAAATCATGCCAAAAGAAGCATTAAAATTGGTGGCCAACTCCTCATCAATCTGGAGTATATGAACATTGTGTTGTTCAAATAAAACTCCAAACTAAGAAAGTGAAACACATGTGTGTAACACTCAATAAAAAAACCCTAGACACAAGTGATCTAGGTAGAACCTGATGAGTCCATATAAAACTTGGAAAGCATCCAATAAAATCCACCAAAACAAACCGATCAACTAACCCATGATAGAGGCTTAAGAAATTAAGCACAAACCACACTTAAAAAAGTGAAAAAATAAATTATCATGGAAAAGTGTCAAAGGTGAAACACGCTTTGAACGTAAATTATAGCCATCAAAAGAAATTAAGGAACATGTCCAAAAAGAATGGCTAAACAATGGTAAAAAATCATGAATATATCGTTTAGAATTAATCCAAACATAAATCTCATTAATAGGAGATATAATCGTATTAATAATTATGCGAATAACTCACATCTATCTAATGTCAGCATGAGAAAATGTACTTCAACATTAAATAACTCTCAAAAATATTAAATTCTCAAGAAAAAGAATTATCATGATTTTTTTCTAATTTTCCCTAATTTTATAGGGCCTCAAAATATAATAATTTTGAATTCCACCAAACCTATCTCATGGCATTCCAAACCTATATTTTTCCAGAAAATTTTTAGCAATTAATTTTGCCAAAATACCATTGATATTTTAAAAATACCAATTTTTAGGATTTTTAAAAATAATTTCAAAATATTCCTAATTTTTCTTGAGAATCCCATTGTTCACGAAATTTCCAATTCCGCCTGACAATTCTCAAATCCAATGAAAATTTAAAATTTTAATGGATTTTTCTAATTTTTTGGGTCAAAAAATATATTTTAAAGGAATGTGAATGGTCTCACGGGCGCCCGAATGGACACACCACATGCCAAACACCAACCCCACATTTTTCCAAAATTTAAAATAACCTTTGTCTAATTTTTCACTAAGTTTCAGGAATTTTTTAAAATTTTTAAATTACCTCCAACGCATTTAGAATACGAACGGTCAAAAAAATTTCAGAATTCCAACGGTTTTCCCACAATACGGAAAGCCCAAAGTTTTGGGAAAATGAAAAGACAAAAAAAAAAATCGAAATGTGAAAGGTGGAATACGGAAGGCCAAAAGTTTTTTCGGAATTTGGAAAGCCAAAAGGTTTCAGGAAAACGGAAAGCCAAAGGTTTTTCGGAATATGAAAAGCCAAATATTTTCAAGAAGAAATTTCCAAAGAATTTTCAGAGTTTTTTTTCCTCAAATCCCCTATTTTTCAGTATTTTCCAGGCTTTTTTCAAGCTTTTTTTTGAAATAAAGCTTTTTTTAAATAAAAAACTCATTTTTAAAAAAATAATTTGAAAAAAAAAGCTTTTTTAAGCTTATAAGCTTTTGATTTTTTTAGGGGGGGCTTTTTTTCCGCCGGCTGCTGTGCGCAGCCCCCCCCTCCCGTCGCCTGCGCATAGAAGTGCCAAGAGAAAGAGAGAGGCCTCTCTCTTCTCCCCTCTCTCCTCCCTTTCCTCTCCATTTCAATCTTTCTCCTCCCATCTCTTCTCTCTCTCTCTCTCTCTGTTAATCAGAGAGATTAACTTTAATCCATGATTAAAGTTTTAATTAAACTTTTTTTGAATCATAATTAACATTAATTATGATTAATGTTTTAAAAAAATCATCTTTAAGAGATTTTCTCACGGGAAAAAGAAGGAAAAATCAGATTTGAGAGGCGGAGAGAGTCCCACACACACGGGAGAGCATCTGATGCATCAACACGCTGTCCCCTACTGAATTTCAGTAGAAATTGACAAAAATTTGATCGCATTCCCGTGGGAAAAACCCGCAAAAAATGTATAAAAATACATTTTAAATCAAAAAAACTCAAAAAAAATCCTTAAAAATTAGGAAAAAAATTCTAAAATTTCTACAAATTCAGGGAATCCATTCTCTCAAAAATATCCACCATAAACTTTATGGTATTTTTGAAAAAAATTCCATTAATGCTTGATTTTAACCATAAAAAATAGAGAAAATTTGCATTAACTCACGGTATTCCCCCGCAATGTCGATTCATCCATTGAATTGTAGTAACACAAATTCCAATCACCAAATTGATGATCCACGTGCAATTCATCAACACAAATCAACAAAAAATAATATTTTATTAGTAAATATTAAAATTTACTTTAAAAAATCAACAACAATTAAATAGAGATTGCTCTGATACCACTGTTAAAACCCTAAGATCTCTCTAGATAACTGTTATGCATAAACATGCATAAATCAGACATAAACTCAACCACCCAACCACCCCCGAGCCCAGGGGATGCACACATGAATAATAATGAAATACATCATACCTCTACCTTGATGTCCCATACCATCAAGAGGTATAACTCCAATCCAATAGCATGTAGCTATAGTGTGAAATGGTAGATGAATAGATATGGACCTCTACACAAGAGACCATAGCATAAGCCTCCAAGCCTCCAAGCCCCCAAGCTCCCTTGAGTGTGCCCCATGTCCCTATTATATAGGAGGGCCCTCAAGTGACTCTTGACTTTCCATTTCTCATGTGTGACCCTTGGATGCTTGACCCTAACCTTAACCCTTAAGGTTAGTCCTAACCCATGCTCCACTAGAGCTTGTTCCCATGCTCCCATGCTCACAAGCCTAATGTGGGTTAGCCTCCTAGTATATGCACACATAATGTGTATATAACATAGCACACATAATGTACATATAACATAGCCCTTGTCATCACTTGAAACTCACCTCTTTGAATAGTAAGACTTGTTTTCACTTATGATGGAAGGAGTACTTTCCGTAATGCGTCCGTCATTTAAATTTATGTTGGCTACTATTGTTTCTCTAAGTCCTTCCCTTAGTAGTTTGTTCAACGCTTCCAAATGCTCAACGAGTCTCTTGTTACATCTTTCCCAATGTTCTTCTCTCTCTCTCTAATGCTTTCACCATCCTCCACCACTCATCCATCCTACTCTTACTATTCTCTCCCTAACTACTCCACTCTATCTTCTATGTAACTAATCACCTCATAGATTGTGGGATAAATATGCACTAGATTCTCTCGTATATCTCTCGTAAAGGTTTAACTAAACTAGTGAAATCCCTAAAAAACCGCCTAAAGTATGCCAATCTTCCAATCACAGTTTCTAATTCTACCCTGGTGATGGGCCTATCCATTGAAAATGAGAATCACTCTACTCATAAGTGAGAATATCGTGCTTCCCATAATGCCTCTACGTCCTCTAGTTCTTTCTTAACTCTTGGGCAAAATCCTACCTTGATGATGAAATATTTCATGAGATCTTCATAAAGCACCTTGTACGGTTACTTGTTTGTGGCTTGGGACCTCTTCAATGTCCACTACAAGTGGAAAACACAATGGTCTCTAATTCTATCTTATCTACCAAACCCCAATGTGTGGCTAGTTAAATAGCTAAATGGCCAAGAAGGGAGTCTTCAACGTATTCTAGATCATAAACATTCATGCAAAGAGTCAATACTTTCTCTTTTTCTCCTTGCTCACTCGTTTCACCCTCGTCTGCTTCTTGGATAACCTCTTCTTCTTGGGGTTCTTCATCACCAGAGCTCTTCTTGTTCTTCTTTGGATACCTAATATAGATATTAGACGCTATAGGTCTCTCTAAGTAGGCTCTTAACTATAGATAACTTTTCATTTCCTGGTAGTTTATTTACCATGATAGATCTAAGCTCTCACTAATTAAGTCCTCGGTCGCTAATGCTCATGCTAATCACCCCTTTCATAACAAGTGCTAGCACTCCCAAAAAATGCACCAAAAATGACCCATAAAATACTCTTCACTAACATGGGTTACTAGCTAGCCAAGTTTAGGTTGTTATGCTAAGAAAAAGGTAATTTATATATTAACTATTATCATTTAAATTTAGATCATCCCATTTTTGTGTAGTCCAGACATAAACTTCAAACACATCTCATAAACACTTATTCCTTTGATAAGGTTCTACTAATTCTTTCTAGAATATCATTAAAATAAGTAGGGTGGATAGTGCTCCTTTCAAATCATAGCTTCTTAGGACTTTTCACCCCCTCCCTACTATTAAAGCTAAAGGAAACTCCCCTTTAAAATATAAAGATAAGGACAACAGAAAGATCGAGGGCTTCCCCTCTACTAACCACCTACTTTGCAGATAACCACTCCTATCTCACCTTATACTAGATCCTAAAAGAAACTTTTATAACCTACCTCTCTTAACCAACATATAGTGTAGCCATATTTGGTAGTGATGTGTGTAAACACACTAGGACCAACATATAGTGTAGCCATATTTGGTAGTGTGCAAATAACTCCTCATATCATGTAAAAGGAGTTGGTAAAATTATTCTCATTGTACAAATGGTAGAACAATCATGCTCTCAGATGTATTATATATATCATGGATCAAGAAGAACTTGTAATCTATGTCTACCATTATTAAGGTTTGCTTAGTGGTTCAGTTTGTGGATAACATAGTGATGGCAATACAATTGTTCATGATCATAGTGATAGCAATACAATGTTGCTTTAGGAACTTTGTCTCATGGCCTTTATAGGCTAAATTCATATGAAAGACAAAAGCATGTTGTATATATAGTTTTTGCCACAAATGCAATGGGCGATGCTAAGTTGTGGCATGCATGCTTTGGTCACTTGAACTTTGGTAGTTTGTTGCGTTTGCATAAGCATGACATGGTTTCTGACTTGCCACATCCTGAATCCCCTATCAAACATGTTTGTGAGGACTGTATTCTTGAAAAAACATGTTTGTGAGGGTTGTATCCTTGATTTCCCAAATATGGTTCAATTAGAGATATTCAAAAACTACAGCTTATACACAGTGATGTATGTGGTTCTATGAGGACACCATCTATTGGGGCTACCTCTATTTTGTCACATTCATTGATGATTATTCTAGACATACCTGGGAGAGGTTTTTAGGTGCTTTAAGCACTTTGTTGCTATGGTTGAAAATGTTTCTGCATGTAAGATTGGTACGTTGCGTACTTATCGAGGGGGGAGTATATGTCTAAGGCGTTTCATGCATACATGGTTGATCATGGGATTAAACACCAATGTACTATGCTAAACACAAAATCAGGTCTCTCTTGGAGATGGCATGTTGTATGGTTAAAGGTACCTCATGGTTTCTGGCTAAAAGCAGTCATGTGCAACATATATTTTGAATTGGTGTCCTACAAAGTGTTTGCATACAATTATGCCTTTTGAACATTGGAATGGTAGAAAGCTCTCTATGGCTTACTTATGTATTTTTGGTTATCTTGCTTATGTACGTTTGCCTCAGCAAATTTGGCAACCTTAATGATAAGTGTATTTTTATGGAATATAGCTCGGAAAGTAAAGGTTACCATCTCTATCATCCTACTACCAAGCGGATTCTTGTGAGTAGAGATATTGTATTTATGGAGGAAGATGCAATTTAGCCTTTGCTTTCATGTAAAAAATAGCAAAATGTAGGTTCACAAGACATATTTAACACTCTCTTTCCATTTTTCAATGCAGGACATATTGATGTAGAGAATTTGGGTACTCAAAGGAATGTTGAAAATCTACCCACACGTGTTAAAAATTAACATGTTTTTCAGCCCATAGATCAACCTATTGATGAGGAAAAATGTGGATGATGAAATTGATGAGGAAATAAGGGAAATTAAGGAGTCAAAAAGTATGCCAAAATTGCTAGTGCAAACACTATGTGACAGCAAATTAACCACTCCTTTGCCTAGAACACGTGCAGGTTCTCATCACGCATCTCATGTTAATGCAAGTCATGCTCTTATTGCCATTTTATGTAATGAAGAGAAACTTGTTTCCTTTGATGAAGTAAAGTAATTAGAACAATGGATGAGTGCTATGCAATCTGAATATGATGCTTTACTCAAAAATTATACTCGCGAGTTGTCTAATTTACCTTATGGTAAGAAGGCCACTGACACGAAATGGGTTTACAAGCTTAAACGTAAAGCTGACGATAGTGTATATAAAGCAAGACTTGTTGTAAAGGGTTATGCATAGGAAAAAGGCATTAACTATGGTGAGACCTTTGCTGTATGACTACCATGCAGAGTATCAGTGCATTAGCAGCACACAAAGGTTGGAATGTACGTCAATTGGACATCAAAACTACTTTTTTGAATGGAGATTTACATGGAGAGGTTTATGTATCTCAGCCTCATGGTTTTGTTCAGAAAGGTTAGGAATCAAAAGTATGCACATTGAAAAAATCTTTGTATGTCTTGAGAAGGCTCTCGGGATCATCATATGAGAAGATACATGCATATTTGGTTGCACAAGGTTTTTGCAATAGTCCTACTAATAGTAACCTCTACATTAAGAGGATTAAAGATGAATTTTTAGTCATCGTGCTATACATTGATGATATGCTGCTCACAAGCCCTGATGATGATTAAATTTCAGCTTTTATAGAGTTGATTTATAGATATCCTTTAAAATGTCATATCTTGGCCCGTTGTAGTATTATTTGGACATTGAGTTTAGGCAGTAGCGTAATAATGGCATTGTTATGTTGCACAACACAATACATAGAGGCATTGTTGAAGAGGTTCAATCTTGGAGACTACAAACCTTTGCTACACCTGTGCAACCCTGTTTGCAACTTAGTCTTGAAGATGTAGGTGACCCTTTTGATGCTAGCATATATCAAGAAGTCGTTGGATACCTTATCTTCTTATGTAACACCAAACTTGATATTTAATATGGAATCTCAATATTGAGTAGATTTATTCACAGCCTAGGAAAAAAGCATGGCGATCTATCAAACAGGTGTTTCATAACTAAACGGCACTAAGCACTTTGGGTTGTTTTATCCCAAGGGGGGTAAATCATAGTTGCACATATTTATAGACTCATATTGGGCTAGATGTTATGACACAAGAGTGTCCACAAGTGGTTTATGTATATCATGGCTCAGCAAGAAGCAACCCACTGTGGCTCAACAAGAAGCAACCCACTATGGCCACTTCTAGTTGTGAAACTAAGTGTAGGGCAATGTTTATAGCTACAATTGATTGTGTTTGGCTCAAATGCTTTATTTTACTAATTTGTGTATTAGCAAGTCCTTAGCCACTACTATTGAAATATGGTGCCATTCAAGTCGTCATGTATGGGGCATATATATGTATGTGGGGGTTCCCTTATTGCAGACAGGCTCGGATGTCATCTAGAGGTCGCTAGGTGTAGCTTTTGTCTCACACCAGAAGGTACTGATGACAGAGCAGCAACTGATAGTACATCTGCTTATGGGACTTCTATGATATTGTGTATTAGTCACATGAGATGGTAAAGTTGGGTATAGTTCATAGTCAGACATGAACTATAACTGCAACTATGGATAACTTTGTCTACACCTATGGTTAACAAAGATGGTTTTTGCCTTTGGAACTAATGTACGACTAAGGAAGATTGGGATGTTGATCTTTGTCATATGGTCTTGGCTGTTCTTGACCACAGCGTTGGTCAATTGGATATTGAGATGGATGCTCTTTGTGGATCTGGTCTCCTATGGAATGGCATGGATTAGTTGAGCTCAAAGTCTGCGGGCAGCGGCAACCTGAGCTAACACTTCGAGACTCTATGGAGGGCGTAAGTCTTGCGAGCGATCCTAGAGGTTGTTTGGTTCATGGATATATGGATCGAACTCTATCTGTGCATGTATTCATACACTTTCTGAGGTATTATTGTATTCTGGTGCCATTGGATTCTGGTACCCTTGAGAATACATCAGAAACACTCCAGATTGTGTCGTGTGAGGCATGTATGTTGGTATGATACATCAAGTACTTTACTATGTTCATGGTGTACTACTAGTTGTGGGTGCTGCGGGATGGTGTACCACTAGAGTGGGTAAAGCATCAAGAGGGACATATGTGGGAAGTACATAGTGGATGTATTGTTTGGATGCATTGAAATTTGAGTGCTTTCATATGCTCATGATGTACCAACAGTCGTGGATCCTAGGGGATAGCCATGGGCGTAAGGCTTACAAGCATCCCTTAGACTATTACTTTAGACCGGGTAAAGCATTTTGAGGAGCATGTTGCTTGCAAATGCATACGTGTGTCATAAGTGGAATGATGCATGGTTTTGTTTTTGGCTAACATAGGTTATGCGTTTCCACTTGGTTTTGGACTTTTGCCGGCAGGTTCTTATGGAACAAGCAAGAGTCTCTTGTCACTTTGACGTGAGGGCATACCCATATTGTGCAGGATTATGGTTTCATCACCCAAATGCACTCGAGTGCGATTGTTTTTGTCATATAAGGTGTCTTTTCTCATTGGATGCTTTACTATGCCATTGAGTGCAATCGAGTACGCTTGCCATTTTTCAAGAGGGGGGTATGTTACAACCCTGTGTTTTTCTCTTGACATTATGCAAGTGTGAATGGGGACATGGTGGACAGTGTGAATGGCATCAGTTTGGGGCAATAGCTTCATGGACAGATTGGTATAGCTATTGGGGTCAAAAAAGACTCTAGGAAATAATTAAAGTTCCTTCTCATAACCCATGGGGACAAAGGTTATTAAAACCATTAAAAATAAAAGAGAACCCCTTTTTGAAGATCATGGCCCTTTTGGGAAAGATTACGCTATTATTGGGGGGAACGCTTCTTTTGGAGGAGGAGTCGACTGCAGCTATGGGCATGTGTGCTTTTTGGCTCGAGGGAAGGCTGGTGGCGGCAGAGACATGCTTCTCTCTTAGAAGAGAAATTGCTTTTCTTTATCTCGTGGGGAAGGGGCTGCAAGGAGCGCAAAGCCTTCTCCTTCTCTTGTCTACTGGCGGACTGAACAACAAGAGTGGGGCTGCAGCACCGGCGGGCTGGCTGCAGGAATCGCACCCAGGCACAGAGCCGAGAGACTGTTCTATCTCTCTCTTGCTCAGGAAAGCAAGATCAATAGTGTTTGAGGCATGGCAACAGATTTGCGCATGGTTGTGCCCACAACTGTAAGGGAGTTGGGTGACCTCTATGGCTCAAGGGATGTGGCATTGGGTCGAGCTTGTGAGATAGAGCCAATGTTCATCAAGGGGTGGTGTTGTCGAAGACGAGGACACGAAAGGTTCCAACTGATTATAGGAAGGTTCAGGTCCACGAAAGGTTCCAACTGATTATAGGAAGGTTCAGGTCCAAGTGATGGGTGATGGGTCATACCACGGGCCAAGCGCACACCCACCATGGTCCCCCATCCAGAAATGTACCTCGAGGGTTGTCAATGAGGTTCACTATAGCCTTGGTGAAAGAATGGTGCCTATGTGTCTATAATGCATGAAAAGGCCATGGATATATTACAAGTGGTGTCATGCATAGGCCTTGGGCAAAAGTTGTGCGGATGTAAAATCTTATTTTTGTGAAATCTCTAACACTCTGATTTTTAGACTCTTACACATGGTTTGAGATAGGAAATTGGTTGTGGATGTGTAATGAGGCTGGTCACTAAGGAAGTTGTATAATTGAGAATGTGTTATCCACGAGGATGGAAGGATTGAGGACACCCTGTAGGGCCGAAACATTGGGCGATAATCCCACTATATAAGTGTCCGTAGTTGGCCAAACTTTTCAAGCAAGTTTAGGCGGATGTGAGACTGTTGTCTTGTCCATGAGAATGGAAAATTTGAGGACATCATGTATGGCCGATCTTTTCAAGTAAGTTTAGAGACATAAACCACTAGCATGCTTGCCTCAAGGAAAAATCTGAATGCACAAATCTTGGTGGGATCATCAATCAATCCCATGGCCTCACAAATTTGATTGAACTTCTCTGGCATTAAATGGGATCTCCAGTTCTATCAAATTTGTTCATCATACTTGAGATGTGGATTGGCTTGGTTTTGCCCAACTCTGAGCTTCTAGGTGCTATGTTGGTCATAACTCCCCTTCCCATTTCAAACATCATTCTAATCATGTCTTCTGCATATTCACATGGCAGTCAAATGGAACTCTTTGTTTTAGAGACTACATGCTCACTAACACACGACTGACGACACGTTATGTGAATGCTTGCATGGACCAAGAAACCACTGCCACCTTCCAATGATGGGGGTGGAGATAAAAGGGATGATGTAAAGGACAACACCTACCCGGTGTTTAGTCCCATAACTTCTTATTTATCTACCCTTTATGAAAATTAAAAAAAGGATGACACTAATCCTCCACTAACACCACATAGAGATTTTCTTGACTTTGCATTTGATTTTTCCACTAACCCTCTCACCCTCATCGAGGAACCACTGGATGGCCAACCTGAAGCCCTCTCCCCATATTCCATGTTCCTCGTCGAAACGAAAAAGAACTAGAACTCCTGCTTGTGCTGGGATGCGCTTATTGTTGTGTGTACTATGAAACATTTATCCCTGGTGGTACAGCAAAAGAGACGTCATGTTTACCATAACTATGGTTGTTGGGTTGCTTGTTAGTCATGTAGCATCAGACATGGTTTGACTTCTAGGAAGCAAACCTCGAGATTCCTAGTCCTATTTCTCCTTTACTGGAGCAAGGCCCAAAGATAGGGCAATTCAACACCTTCTTCATAAACTTAAGGTGGTGTCTACAAAGTCCGTTGGTAAATCCGAAGTTCAAAGGGCCCTCTAGCGGCTCCTATTTCGAGGAGTCACTTCTCCACTCACACCTATGTTTCATTGGTGGCTTATTTCTTCCCAAACCTTCGCTTGAGGTGGATCCAAAGGAGTCTGGACTTCTTAACATGGGTGCACTCCTTTAAGTGTTGGTCGTTTAATGGGATCAAATTCTATGTGGATTCGAGGAATGTGTTTTGATGTGTTGTAAATGAACATATATTGTTTTCAACAATTAGTCAAGATCAAGTTCGCATCAAAGGTCCCTTGTATTTTTTAATGAGGTTTGAGAATGGTTTCAAACAAGTTTTTTTCGGTTGCTACTGGCTCACGTATCCAGGTTCATATCTTCAAGTATATCACCATCCTCTACAAACATGGGAATGCCACAAGCGTGCACTACCTAATCTTCATAATGAGAGCCATACATGCATGATCTAGCTAGTTGACTAATCATTACAACACGAGGGTTAAGCATTGATATCTCTAATCACAAAACCTCGTCGTTGGCTTTTGCTTTCCTTACACTTTTTTGAAGTGACTTTATGCCAATTCTCTATTGGACGTTGCTTAATTCCTCAACCAAGTTTTGACTTTATTCTCTCATATTCATATAAATCTAATCATTTTAGCAAGCACTATGAATTGTAGAACATTTTACCCAACAACTGTATGTAGCTTCCTTCACATTTTTATCTATAATCCTTTCATCATCATGGCCATCCAATGCCTTCTTTGGACATTATTTGTTCTTAAAGAAAGGATTCTTTCTAGCAACAAAGAAGATTCTTTTGTTGAGGTCCAATAATCTGCTTAATGCATGGTTCATTGTCGCGCTTCGACCGTAGTAAACTTTGGATTAAAGAGTTGTTCACAGTCTTAAGGTAGAGCCTAGTCACATAACAAGAAAATTGTTTATTGTGGTGGTCAACTAGAGGAAAGCTCAAGAGCTTTTCACAGTTTTTGTCTGGGGCTTCTATGCAGCTGACTGGTAGTACTCCCAACTCCCAATTGTGGTATATTGGATTTTTGGTATTGATATTTTTCATTGCTAAGCAATTTAGATATGTATACTAAGAGCTTCACATTGGCAAGCTATTAGTGATAAAACTTAGCTCACAAATCATCCTTGAACAGAACTATGTGTGCATATGCTTTTAAGAGTTCAAACCAATCGGCAATGGTATCAGTAGAGTGAATCAACTACACTATCCATTTCTTGTAGTTTCAACTTGTGGCTGGAGTTGAAAGAAAACCACAGGACAGATGCAAGCTGTTATAATCGCTTAATCTAGTCTCACAAGCCAGTTCAACCCGAAATTTTGATGACATAGCAAACTAATCATACTAGCATGCAAACAAGCAATCCAAGGGAAATTAACTTGGATCCACTGAGGGTGAAATTCCCTCATCTAGTACAAGTAGCAGATGATAAGTTTCAACATCACTTTTTGGATTTTTACATACACAACCCCGGGTAAGTTATGTCCATAAAGACCCTAATGTTTCCTATCTTTTTAGCTTGCTTATCTAGTGCCTTTCAACAATAGTGAATTCACATATAAATCAAGTCTTCTACTAACCGTTGAAAGTTTCAACATAAAATATGATTGTCACATCACACCAAATTCATGCCTCAAAAAGTTGGCATGGCAGCATAACTGCTGGCATTGGTATGCTAGGCTTTCCAAAGCCATGTTACTGCAGAACAACATTTCCATATGAGAGTTACTTTCATTAAGCTCGGAGTTTTCTCGTCTGTTCTTGAAACACCCAGTCATAGTAGAAAATTCTGTCTAGTACTCAAATCATACTGGGCACAAAGCTGCACCTAATCTAAACATTCCAAAAGAATAGGAACAACCCCTCGATAAACAAATAGCTCGGGTCAAGCACATTACCCTCTACGACCCCAAAATGGCAGGACTCAGGTGGCCACCTAGGCAACACATTTCACATTGTACATGTATATGCTACGTGCCACCCACCAGTAACCCACACTCTATCAACATTGTACACAATCTCACAAGAAAAGTACACAACTTACTACTAACTCCTGCTCTGCCTTACAGCCTCCAGACTTGCTCCTTCATCAAGCATGTCCGCTGCTTCTTTTTCCATGTTGAGCTTTGCTAGGGCAACTGATTGCAGATAAAAAGCTATGGGCCATTCGGGATTAACATATTGGGCTTGCATTGCATCCCGAAGAGCTGGATTAGGCCGATCAGTCAGAAGATGAGCCAAGCTGCGCCTTGCAAACACAGTTGGAGAGACCATGGCACCTCCGTTTATAAACTGTGTTAAAACATCATTCATCATTAGCAGAATAATTCCAATATACATATTAACTAAGCAAGCCCTTGGTATGTCCCATAGCTCTTCATGTTAACTAGAGCTTAGACATGATGCCCAAACACACAAACACAGATGTGAGTGGAAGGGTGGTCTAGTTGAGTTGGTTTGTGAGGTAAAGTGATCTTACTTCAGAGTACCGCTCGATAGCTGTTGTGAAGTCTTTCTCACGAAAAGCTACATCACCCTTTTTCCTGGAATTCAGCATGTCTTGCATTTGTTTCGTCCACATTTGAAAAGAAAGCTGAAACATAAAAAAGGAGGGATTAAAATAGATTTCATGGACCCAGCACATGCACTAGCACAGGAATGGGTTAAAAAATCAACCACTTGTGCTTTGGACTGGAAAGTTCCCCTGCCCTGATGCCCATGCATCCATAGACTAACTTGTTCCTATGGTACCAGCCTTCAGAACAGTACAAGCTGCAGAAGCCTTTGCTTCATCCTATCGATAGAACTACAAGGCTATCTCCTGTACACACCGGCTCTTCTAGCTCACGGCAAGCTTCATTTCTTCCTGTCAGAACATGCTTTTCCACGATTATCCTCTATCTTATCAGATATATAGTACCAATTCCATCAGTCCAAAATTGTCCTCTAGCTTATCAAATAGCTAGTACAAATTTCATTGGTACCAACCCTATCCTTTGCTACTGAGGTTATCTCCTTAATTCGCTTCACCAAAACATGAACTGAGCATCAAAAAAAACAGATGTCCTCAAACACATACCAAGACCTCACACCCATGCACATTAACAACAGGAGTCAGAACATGTGACAGCAAAAAAAGAATTAAAAGGTTGTAACTACAATGTCACTTGACATTACCTCATTATCACCAACGTCATCTTTGTAGTGTAGTTTCACCAAGTATTCATGTATCGCTGTAAGATCCATTCTTGAGCATGCATCTTTCAGTGGAGAAGAAAGAGCAACGATTGGCAAAGGTTCAGGAGGTGGCTCTCTCCGTACACCTAGCATCACATAAGAAGGTACCTGTTCATTCATAATTCAACTTGTCAGAATTTTTGCAAAAGGCATAGCTAGTCAATCAACAACATTACCATAAATCAACATAGTGATCCCTTCAGTTTTCGGGGTCTCTAACTTAAGCACCTCCCTTCAATTTTAACCTATCCCAAAGCATTTACGAAAGGAAGATGCTTTAAATTTTTTACACATTTCCGCTTCTATGAGCGTCCAAGGTTGTTCCTATGGCAGAAAAGCATGTAAGATTGTTGCTTTTCTTGCCAACACATGATGATGAATATTTAGGACATTCGGTCCACCATGCATTTTACGTGAGCTGGTGCTATTGTTTGGTTGACACAGTCAGGCCCGCAAATCAGGTTTGAAGGAAACGACAGGGATATGGGCATGTGGATTACCCAGGGAGTGGGTCGACGATGCCGTCTTCAAGACATGCTCCAACACAGAGATTGGACACTTCATGGGGGATCATTGCTAGCATCATAGCCTAGCACATCTAGAAGGCTAGATGCATTGAGGCACTTTGGTATATGATCCACATGCTCATGGCCACTTCGACCAAAATTTAGGGATTTTCGACCCAATGTATGCAGGAGGAACTGAACAAGGCCATAGAACAACAAATGAGCACTGAAGCACATGTCGCGCTGATTAGCAGATATCCTGAGCAGAGCAGACAAGAATAAAGTGGACCTGGTGAAGGCAGAGGCACAACTGGTAGTGTTGCCGAATGAAATAATGGCAAAAGAAAAATCGATCTCGCAATTGACATTCCCAGATTTTTATGCAGCCTTGCTTAAAACCTTACAGCCAACATCTCGAAGAGAGGATGAAAACCTTCAAAATCAGACATCCTTAATGCCTATAAAAACGACGAGCGAAATGCCTTGTGTGTTGAATGCAATCACTATGACCATCCCAATCCTCATTGTGCATATCTATCTCCTTAACAAACTATGTCTTGATATATTTCATTTTCTTGATAGCCATTTTGGGGTAAGCTCCATATCCTTTTTACAAACTCTCTCCTTCATGTAACCTATTTTAGCCATCAAATTTTGCTTTCCCCGTGATATTTCATTACTTAGAGTTTCTTATCTACATTTTGTGTGCAATCTTTTTTAACAAAGTATCTTGATATATTTCATTTTCTTGATAGCCATTTGGGGTAAGCTCCATATCCTTTTTCTTCCAAACTCTCTCCTTCATGTAACTTATTTTAGCCATCAAATTTTCTTTCCTCGTGATATTTCATTACTTACTAAGAGTTTCTTATCTACATCTTGTGTGCACTCTTTTTTAATGACTTTGCCTTGTTACCAATGTGTTTTACTTTTTGCTTCTTAGGTTTGTCTTGTTAAGCTTGAGCTCATCATTTCTTGACACCCCACCTCTTCTTACCTTAGGCAGCCAAAGTTGTTTCTTTATAAGATGCCTTTTAAACAAATGACCAACTTTGTAATCTCTGCTTGTAATCTCTGCACAATGGTTGATAGTACCCTTGTCTTATCTTGCTTGGGAAATTAGCACTTCCCACCCCATTTAAAGAAATCCATAAGCTTCCTTGGTTCTTATTCATCTTGTGCATGCATTGGGATGAAGTTGTCCCTTTCATCCTCCATGTATTGAATTCGAGGTTATGCATTATCATTCCTTGGAAGAGCCTCCTATAATTGAATTTGAGGCCTCTATGGGATTTTGGTGTAGGTTGTCTCCTAGCTCCATAGATGTATTTTAGAGTGTCATTTTCTCATTCTATATCTTTATTTTCACCCAAAGAGTATCCAGAGGTCTACGAGTTGGAGGCTAAAAGAATGGAGCAATGGAAAACGCATTCATTGGAAGACCTCAAGGAGCTGTGGGGGGCATATTTGGAAAATTTGAAATCAATGATGGAAGCATCCACACCGACTTGCATGCAGATAACTCCACATCAGGGAGGAGACAAGAATCCGGGCGAAGGAGCAAGGCAACCGGAACCAGCTACAAAATCGGGACAGGAATCTGGAAAGGTTTTAGATGTCTCGGCCTCAAGTGGAGTTGAAAAGGAAGCAGGAGGCAGCAACGGAGGCCGGCAATCGGAAGAACCACAAAAAGAAAATGCTAAACTACAACAAGAACTAGAGGTGTGGAAAAAGAAGTTTGCAGTCCTAAAAGGAGAAGGAAAGAAACTAGCAACATAATCAAAAGGAAAGGGCACGGAAATAGTGCTGTGGACCGGCTCAGCAATAGATCATATCCTTGCAAATGAGCGAAGGAAACATGCATAAAAGGATGACCAGACCATCAAAACTTTAATGAAAGAGGTAGGCAACCACTCCCACAAGAGTGACAAGGAGCAAAGCTGGAAAAATGAATAACAATGAGCTCAATGTAGCATTAACAGGGCTGCCGATGCAGAAATCAAGAAGAAAGTAAGGCAGATGGATGCCCTAAGAAAAGCTCATGACGAGGAATTACAATCCAAGGAAAAGATGATTATGGATTTCCAAGGCTGGGCTAATCGAGAGGAGTGCTAAAGAAGAGCAGCAACTAAAGCTACAGGAAGAATTGGGGCAGAAAAGCCTAAGCGCTTGGAAGGAAACAGCACTACAATGCATGCAACACAATTGGTGAACACTGCAGAGCAAGCAGAAGCCCTGAGGCCTTCCAACTGGAACGAAATTTCATGACTAAGTTGGAAGCACCTGCAGAGGTTGGATCAAGCCACAAGGACACAAACCCATCCCCTAGTGCACACCGCAAAGCTAGATCCAGAGTTGTGCGGGGGAGTGGGGGAAAATTATGACTAGTGCATCCAAGTGAGGAGGCAACAACTCAAGCAAAGAGCAACACTGTTGGTGCCCCTCGCCAACAGAGTAAGCTGACAAAAACATCAAAGGGAGTGCCAAAGTTGCACCAGTTCGGAATACCACTCTATGGGTGGAAGTGGAGTCAAGGCGCAGAAGAGACACAAGAGAACTAGAACAGACGATTTTTGAAGATGATGCCATCTCTCCGAAACACACAAAACCCCGCGCTTTTGCAACTTACATGTCAGTAGCCGCCATGGTAAGATCAAGGGCCAAGTACTCGAATGCAAGGCCTATTGAGGTGCAGTTAAGGAGGGCTGATGAGAGGACTGGGCTACTACATGCTTCAATTAACAATCTGAGGACAGCATACAAGTCAAGATGCAGCCAACAAAGGACCATTCAATTTATATCCGAGGACACTACAGCTCATCCCGACCTAGAGGAAGCAAGGTGGGACCGATCGTGAGTCGTCTAGACAATACAGTCTGGAGATGGGGGGACAGTTTGTATCCGGAAATTTTCCAGAATGCTAGTAGGAAGAGGTGGGCTTTGTTGCTGACGCAACGTTCACCGTGATCGCTAGGTGTTGGCGGCCGCTCAACCCATCTAGCCACCGCCAAGGTTCCTCCTTTCAATAACAGACTCATCATGAGTCGAGTCTTCTTGTTCTGTAACAACTTTGTAACAATTTCTTGGAAACGGGTAGTACCCGTATGGATGTAAGGAGCAAAAGGGGAACTCTCTCCAGTATCTGATGATGCTAGAATGGTGTATGCATGAGAGTGTGAGCAAATGTTAAAAGGAGAATGTCTTTTGGGTTGGTCAACTCTCTTGTTGCTACTCTGTGCTACATAGTCCTAGTTGCATAGTTCTTTGCCTCAGTATTAACCACTATCAGGAGACATGAATGAATAGGAACTAATCCGTGCACAATCTTTGCTAACTCCCCTACGCATGGGCAGACTGGTAGCTCAACATTCAGCATTGGCTTATCGCATTCGGCACAGTAAAGATAGTCGTTGCTCTTTAGGAGCTGACTAGGTGGTCCGAAACCATTGAAGTGTCAAGTCTTGACCAGCTAGTGACAATGCATTGCTTTTACCTTGAAATATGCAAGCTTATGAAGAAAGCTTTTGAGGAACATCCCTTTTCCAATAATGGTTTTTGTCATCATGATCGATCTGCCACTTTTCCAACTTCCTTGATCATTTCTTTGTAGCTCATGCCTAGCATAATACATTTTTCCTTCTTCTTGAGGGGTTAACATACAAATATGGGTGAGTTCTTCCAGAGCTTGCAATTGTCTTTTCAACCCACAGATTCTTCTCTTTCTTTCCCTAAGTACCATTTCCCATAATCAGTTATAACTCCTTGCATGCGAACAGCAAAATGATAGCAAGCAACATAAATATCCACACAAATCACAGCATTCAAAGCAGAAACTATCACCATTTGGCCAGCCGAATGGTTCACTCTTGCTTTCACACTATGAACATATTGGATTGGTGTCCATGGCTTATGGAATGTGCCTATGCATGTGATTGATACGTGTCATGCTGTATAGTTGGACATGCTGTATAGTTGGATATGATATTCCGCTGGGACTTGATGTTATATCTGGAGGACTTGGCTTTCCGCTGGGACTTGTGCCTTTGTGTACATGCCCGGAAACGCCTGGAGGACTTGGCTTTCTGCTGGGACTTGTGCCTTTGTGTACATGCCCGGAAACGCCTGGAGGATTGGCTTTCCACTGGGTCTGGTATCGCATATACTTGCCTGGAAACGCCTGGTATTATATGGTTTCATGAACGGAAATTGCTCATGCCAATGTTGCATTGCATAGCATCTTTATGTGCTTGCCTGCAAATGAAATTGCATGCTGTTTTCATGCCTGCATGACCTATGTGTAGTTCCGGGCTAGGGAACGCCCGCTCGTGAATCGTGCGTGTGAAACTGTCTACTGACATGGCTGTGTGGCATGTGAACAGGTGGTAAGTATTACCCAATCTAGGCTCAAATAGCCCTTAGGACTTGGCCAATATTTATAAGTAAGTGCGTTCCCACTTCATTAAAGTTTGGGCGCCCAAAAGTCACTTATAAATTATGACCACTTCCAAGTTCACACTCACTGAAGTCCCGAGGCGGACAAGACTCAATGTCCAGGACCTGATCTTCCTTTTTACTCATAAATGGGCATCTCCCCATGTCCTCTCACCTGATTGGACCCCAATTCACTTACTTATTAAGAGAAAATTCGTGTTTTCTCTTCATGAGGATTTTTGGAGACTGAAAACTCTGTTTTTCCACCATTTTTATCCATAAAAGGCTAGAAGGCCGAATTCTAGATCATCAACAGTATAAAGGAAAAGAATAAGAGAGTCGGTTTGGCTTGTATGAAATTGATTCATGTATAAACTTTCTTATAAATCTTGTTTTTGGCATTATTGTATTGTGGAAAAAGACTGTTTTAACAAACCTTGTGAAAAGGACCTTAATTAAGGAACATGTTTATTTATGTCAAACAGTGTGGTAGGATTAATTAGAAAACAAATTGACGCGTGAGTAGGGTGAAAAGTGGGAGGATGGAATGCCCCGATGGCACCGTCCTACGGACGGGTGGACCCGATTAGTCGGGTAGCTTTCCAACAGATAAAGTGAAAACCCTACGCTAGATAAATAGGTTCTTGGGCAACTCTATTCTAGAAGACTAGGCCAGCGGCTGTGCCTTGCATGAATGAGGAAAAAAGTGTTGCCTCTAGAAATCAAGTCTAGTAGTTGCCCAATTTATGATCAATTACCCTATGGGTGATTTGATTTTTAGAAGATCACGCTCCCCCTGCGGGATAGAACTAGGTCTTACCTATGAATCGTATCCTTGAATCTCTACATGGTCAAGGTGTCGATAAATAGGAAATTTTCTCGAAGTTAAGACTTAGTGGACTATCTTAAGTGTTTCCCCTATTTTAGAAGGAGGGGAACCTTACAATTGCCCGCATGATTCAGAGCAAATCATCAGTACCACATAAGATTGTTTGGGCTGAGTTGGGTGCCACACCCGTAGTGACCGAGGCCCTATTCTAGGCAGTTACCTTTTTACAGCGGCTATAGGAGCTCCCTCAACAGAGGTACTCCCAATTGGCATTGATCTCATCCATACAGTTGGCAAAGGATGGAGATACTCATTGTTGGTATGCTCAAATCAGATCATGGTTTGACCTACATGGTTTGCGGATAGAGGCACTCCCACCCTTTCAGTGCAACTTGGATTGTCCAGTTTTCGATCTCACCTGCTCAAAGTAGAACCGCGTGATTAGGATGGATATCGTCAGAATGGACACAGAGAGGACATGGACTAGTCCCCTTGAGCCCTTAGGCACGAAAATGGCTCATTACAAGAGCCATCTTCTGCATACTTCACCAGTGGTTTTATCACCCGCCTGGTGTACATGGATGTACACCTATCACATGGGATACGTTGTGCCATTGGACAAATCCGGACCTCATCACCCCAGCTATGGATTGAGACAGGGCGATATGTGCATCAGATCTTGGATGACCGCATTTGTCAGCTATGCTACCAAGAGGCAGAGACAGAGGAGCACTACATTTACCGATGTACAGTCTATTATGAGATCCGAGGGAGATATCACTGCCTCTTCCGAGAGGGTTTTGGGCCGTTACGCAAGATCATGGAGTTTGAGGATCAGAGATGCCTGGGATTGTTCCTACTTGAGCTCACGAGACACAGAGAGACACTCTTGGCAGACAGGAGACCGAGCCATGATGTACCTAGACAGAGGATCCTGATAGATTTCTTCAACACCAACACCAACAGCCCAGCCCACACACCTCCTGATACCTCCTCATGGGGCCATCAAGACACCAACCACGCTCCCAGGGAGTCACCATTGATAGAGCAATCGTCTTATGTCGTGCTCGTCGGCCACGCCCACCAAGATCCTGACCACGACATAGAGCCATTATTGCTCGGCATCGCAGGCGCCTACCTCGCTTCTACGACCTCCATTCTAGACAGCCCCATGGCGGAGATATTTGATATGAGGAGAGGGCAGCGCTTCAACTGATTAGCATACATAGATCTACTTGATATACACTTTCCAGTATTTTCTACTCAGTATCATCTAGGAGTCTTACTTACAGTTCTTATAACTGTAAGATAGTCAGTTTATTGTACT